>NC_089214.1:10220925-10820925 GCF_963930695.1 Labrus bergylta
CAAAATAAGAGCACACATCTCACCTGGGTCTTCAGTCATTTAAAAACACTCAATGATAGTCATAGTAATGTATTTTTATTCCCAAATGAAGTTTCTCAAATGAATTGTTAAAATTAGGCCGAGTTAATTAATGAATGAGCCTGGAGGCTGCAGGAAGTCAATGCATTTATAATCCTGAACACCTATAAATGGATGATAGATGCTTTAATTCCATTTTTGTTTTATTTTATGTTAAAGCATCATGTTGTAGTTGAGATGTTTTTTTTTAGAGTCAGAGTTTAAGGAGTGGCTCTGATTCTGTCATTTCAATAATTAAACAATAACTCATAACTCATAGGGCGCTGTATAAGGTCCGTTCTGAAACATGAAAAAATAAAGAAAAGATAAGAACATTTACGGGACAAATTCTAAATTCTTGATTTTATAAAGTCTTAATTTAACGTAAATGAAAACTCAGATAATCGCTGACATTTTAAAGAAATGTCACCCAGAAGAAAAGCATCAAATGACACCTTTAGCCTTGTATCACGCCTGCAGGGTTTTGTTTCCTCAGTGTGCGCGAGTGTGTGCATTTGTGTCTGGGTGTGTCTGTGTGTGTCCATGTTTTTGTGTTGATTGCTCATTATTTATTTATGAGCGGTGCTGCTTAATTATGAAGGATGAACACGAGTGACAACCCTTCAGTTAACATAAAACTACTTTAGAATAAGATGGAACCCTGCGGTGTGTGTGTTTGTGTTCACACACAGACTGTCTGGAATTTCTACAATTTTTCAGGGGTGTTTGTGTGGAAACAGCTGAATTAAAAGTCCACATCAAGTTTTTTTTACCGTTTGATAAAAGCGTCAGAACAGCACACTTCCATCCCTTTGTTGCTCTTTGCTTAAGTCGCTCTTATTTGATTTTGTGCCATTTGCATACTTTTGTGGGTTTCTCATCAGTGCAGACGAAGGACACGGCGATGAAGTGCAGACGGTGGAGTTCATGAGGTGAAGAGGAGCAGACAGGTCGAGCTGTCAAATAATTTAAAGTAATTAAACCGCACACCACCATCTCTCCAGGGAGGCTGAGAAATGACTGACAGATGAAAAAAAAAGTAAAACCCCATCACCATAGCCTCTTTTATCTTCCTTTTTCTTCTCCTTCCTTCATCCTCTCATCCTCTTGTCCTCACCTGGCTGCTCTCTGAGATGACAGAGATATCCTGTCTGTTCATTTGAAATCTTCCCCACGTTTTTTCTTTGTTATCGGTTTAGTTTTTGGATGAATAATTTTATGTCTAATTTTTGAAGTTAAAGCTGGATTTTTCTACCTTGGGTTTTTACCTGTAATTAAGACAGCTTAAGTGAAAATGAAATTAAAACCGTCTAGTGTGACGTCACACTAGATAGTCTTATCAACAGACTGTGTTCAGCTGCAGTGTTTGGTGTGTTTCAGTGCTTAAAGGTGTCTAACTCAGTCATCTCAGTTTTACTTCCTGCAGCAGCTTTGTCCCTGCCTTACCTGTGTGTGTGTGTGTGTGTGTGTGTGTGTGTGTGTTTGTGTGTGTGTTGTAGGATGCAGGGTGGCCACCAGTTGTGGTTCTGGTGCTTTCTTCACCACATCGAAGAAAAAAACAATATTTGCAACCAGTCCAATCAGATCAAAAAGAGTCCGCATCACGACCCAATCAGAAGGCAACATTAAGTATACAAACCAATCATAGCTGTGTGTGTTTTCTCATAATTTGCAAAACAATAGTTGTGGTCGTTACAGCGTCATTAATTAACCAATCAGTGATTAATGCACAATATTCAGACCTCAGATACTTTCTTGTAATAATATGATCAATTTACGCTTTGTTAGTAGAGTTGGCATGAAACCAGAATTTTTAGGTTTAATATGATTTTAGAAAAAAATCGAATTATATCGATACTTGTTTAATACGAAAGCAACAATAAAAGAAGTCCTAGACACAAAATACATGTTAATTTATTGTTTTTAATTATACTGAAACTATGCCGGTGTATTTGACCCAGGCTTGTCTGATTATCACATAATCAGCTGGTCGTTAACTCTTTCTGCCTCAGCCTCTTTTTTAATCTCAGAGGTCTTTAGCCAATCACAGAGCCCGTTATGTGTCCAATTAAAAGAAAAGTCCAGAGCTTGTTAACCAAAAAAAGGATGTTAACATGACTACATTAATGTGACTTTTTATTGAAAAACTGGCAGTGTATGTAGTACACACACACACACGCACACGCACACGCACACGCACACGCACACGCACACGCACACGCACACGCACACGCACACGCACACGCACACGCACACGCACAGCTGTATATACTGTACAGAAGGTCAGGAGGATATGCTGAGAAAGCTTACCAGCTCAGCTCAGCTCAGCAGAACACACACACACACACCTACAGACACACACACACCTACACACACACCGAGGTCAGTCAGACGTGCAGCTGTCTCTGAGGACTTTGTGTCATGACCTGACCCATGCAAAGGATCATGGGACTTACACACGATCCTTTTTTCCCATGGTAGCCTGTGTTTAATCGGCCACGAAGGGGGTACGGTGACCTTAAGAGTCAAACTGTTTTCAGCCTCGACCTTCTTACACAACAGAAGGTCGAGGCTGAAAACGTGTGTGTGTGTGTGTGTGTGTGTATGTATTCTATTTGTGTGTCTTTAGATGTGTTTGAACATGTTTACAATGGGCTAACCTGAGAACAGATCTTGGGTCTTAATATCTACTAGATAGAAAAAGTGTCTGCATTTCTCCAGTAGACGAGTTGATCCTGCAGGAGTGAAAGAGGCTGTGATGTGTGCAACATAATCCTTGATGGATCAAAGTGTGACCACCAAAAAGCACGAGAAAGCATTTAACCTTTTGCATTTGCTTTAAGAATTAGACAGAATCAGTCAGAATTAGACAAAATTTTGTGTATCTGCCATCACAGCTGCATAATCCTCTTTTGAATAAGTCCCTGAAGTTCCTGGTCTCTGTGGAAAGTTCCTGCAGTGGAAATGCAGCGTTATAATATGTGAGAGAGGCTCGGGGTAAGCTCACACAGTATAAAGTTATACATAGATTTTATCACACACCATCCAGACTTCATAGAATGAAACTGTTGAGTGATAACTTGTGTTGGAAATGTCAAACTGAAACAGGTACTTTCCTGCAGTGTTTGTGGGAGTGTAGTTTGTTTAGACCTCTCTGGACTCAGGTCATTCATATATTAAGCAGTTGGTTTAAGTCAGAAATTCCTTTTAATCCAGTGTTGTGTTTACTGGGAATCCGATCTCAGATACCTAACATATCCAAGAGTGAATTCTGTGTGATCATGGTGGGTACAATAACAGCCTGTCTAGTTATCTTAAGACACTGGAAAACATCACAGGCCCCACATGTGAAAGAATGGGTTAGTGCAATGACTGAGACAGCATCTTATGAATGTATGCTGAACAGACTCAGTAACAGAAGGTTGGAGAAGGGGTCTCCCTGGGACAGGTTCTGGGACTACATAAGGGTGGCTGACGTGTCAAAATAATTTTCACTCTCATCCCTGATAGGATCACCATTCAGATGCATTCCTGATTTTAATTGTCTCTGCTGTGACGAGCATTATTTGTAATAATTTTGATGTATTTATCTTTTTATTTTTTATTTTTTATTTATTTATTTTTTTTCTTCTCTGGCCTGCTGCTGTAGTTTATGTTCACTGGATCTGTGTACTGAAGTCTGCCCTCATGTTTTGTGTAAGCTAAGGGTTGCTATATCCTTGAAACCTAAATGTGTTAATGCCATGTACCATGCCTTTAAAAAGTTCAATAAAAAAAATTGAAATCCCCCAAAAAAAGAAATGCAGCGTTATAGAAGCAGACTCCAGGTTTCCATCTCCTGTCTCTGCTCTGAATGCTTCTGTAACTCTGCAGAAAGGATTGCAGCTCCACTGCAACATTCACCCACGACAAGGATTTCTGTGCTTCCAGAGTAATTGCATGAAGGACCGCTTACCTTCCTCAACCCCCCCCCCTCTCCTGAGGCCGCCGCTGCCCCTCAATGAATCAGCGTTGGTTATGAACATCAGGAGGATTGCATTATGTCTTTTCAAGCCCACGTAACTGCCTTCAGATATTGAGACAGAGTCCTGGATGGGGGGCTTTAAAGCAAACGGAGCTGCTCTTAAAGACTTGCCTCGCTCCAACACCTCCTGCATCCATATTCGAGGCCGTCCTCAGTAAAGTACTCAGACGCACAGGACGCTTGCTATCAGCTGCTCACTCGGCCTCTGTCATATAGAGCGGCTGGAGAATCTTCTAGTCAGTTCAATGCTCAACATACCTTTAAAAAGTGGTTGAATGCTACCATTAGTTTTTGACTAAAGGAGGTTAATGGTTTACACAGTCGTGTACACACAGTCGTACAACAAAGTAGCAGCAAAATAGTAATAATTATGATGTAAGAAGACAAGTTGTAAACAAAATTAGCTGGAAAAAACAAGTGCTTTAAAATAAAGGCTATAGGAGAGAAAGATAGTGTTTCTCTATAGGAGAGAAAGATGTGTCTGGTGTTTCCCAGCAGTGTGTCTCTCAGGAAGGCAGGAAAATGTTCCCATGATCCTCCAGCACACTTGTTCCTGATGCGTTCCCTTGTGATAGATCCATTCTTAAAGCTGTGGAGCTAAAACACAAAATAAAAAATGCAACTCTAGGATCAGTATCAATTTAAAAGGAGGGTGCTGCCCCCTAGTGTCTCTAACTGTCACCGCACTCTGGAAAAAACTGGGTCTCTTTAGGATAGGATAGGATAGGATAATACTTTATTGATCCCCAGAGGGGAAATTCGGGCGTTGCAGCAGCACAGACAAGAAAGCTCAAAATATACATTAAACAGAATAGATAAGATAAATAAAAATAAAATAAAAATAAAAACAAAAACAGGGGGTATATACAGTACAAAATGAATGATGAAGTTAACTGGGGGGAATTGAGAATTGAAACAGTATTTGCAGAGAATGACAAGATAAAGTGACAAGTGATAATTAAAGTGACTTTGTATGATAAATAGCAGCAAGTAATGTAAACAGCAGAGAAGAGAGGCAGTGTTGTACCACAGTAATGCAGAATGCAGTTATATAATATAGGGTTCAAAATTTCAGATTTCTAGACTTTAACTTACAGAGTGAATTTAAGAAAATGTCTTGACATGTAAACCGGCCACATCTCAAATTCTGCATCAATGTAAGCCTTAATATAATTTAAACAGGTGAGTTTTGTTTGTGTCTAAATCCTGCAGACTAACGGGCTGTTGTTTAATCTCTCCATATTAGTGAGCAAAGGCTTCTCTGTAGCTGTAGGCTACTCTGAATCTCAACCATGATAGCACCCCCACTTGAGATATTGCTTAACTAAAAGACTGGATAGACTCAACAAAATTCAAACTGGAAAGAATTTAATCTTCGGCCACTTGGGGGCATCAAAAACCAAAAATCAGAGCTCCACTTAGTAGTTTTCAGCTGGTTATGAAAAAGACTGAAATAAGTCTTTAATAATAATAATAATAATAATAATAATAATAATAATAATAATAATAATAATAAATATTGCCAAAACGCTAGTCATCCCCCTTATGGTTGTGATCTGGATTCAAGTGTCACTGCACATGAGACGTTTTTTTTTCCTTTTCAAATGGCTTCTCAGCGATGCATTGGTTTGGGGTAATTTTATTACTTAAACAGATATTGATAACGAAACTTCCCAAATTTACCAAGTGTCCCATTTACCAGTACTCACCCTATAATGAATTATAAAAATTAAAATAAGCTATCCAGGACTCACTGAAGTCAAATGTAGAGAACAGCTGATCAACTCGATTAATCAACCTGAAATAAAGACAATCTGATACGGAGGAAGATCCATGATGGGTTACAGCCAGTGCACACTGGATGACGTCAGTGGACGTGATCGATTATGATTATCGCAACGCATGCTTTCTGATATCGACCATGTCATGTCACATGTCGGACTGTGCAAGGTCAATTTAACCAGCTATGTTTTCCTAGTTTAGAAAAATGTCTGATTACTCACTCAGTCGTCATCACGTGTATCACCATACGTGACGTAGGCCTACGTGACAGTGACCATGGCAGCTTCACTGTTTAAAAATGTAAACATTCTATGGCGTGTGGATTATCATGACGTCACAGGCGCGTAGGATGCCTTTGATTTCTGGATCATTCACAAAGCTGTTTCAATTTATCTTAAGGGGTCAAAAAATTTGGATGCGAGGAAACACAGATCAATCTGCAAAGGAGAGAGGTAAACACACATTATATTACACGTTTTAATTGTAGCTACATTTATTTGATTAATCTGTTAAGAAATTCACTCCTAAGCAGAAATGTCTCAAGAAAATGTTCACGATGCTTGTTCACGTCGCCTCAATGTACCTGAATCGATAGAAACTCCTGAGCCTCAAGACCTTCAGGAGCACATTCATGTTGCTCAGTCTGTGTCAAGGGAGCATCAATATAATGATGATGATGATGTCTGGGTGAAGTACAACTCAACGCAGTCAATGAAATCAAAGGTCAGGGCGCTAGAGTTGGAGTTAGAAGGAACGAGGGCCAAGGAGAATAACCTTACAAAACAAGTGAAAAAACATGAAAGACATCTTTTAACACTGTACAACAAGTTGAGGGAGAGAGAGGCGTTACACAAATCAGCGATAAAGGCACTAAAGGCCAACAAGGCTGACCTAACAGAACAAGTGTCAAGGTATCGTACACAGCTAGAAAAAAAAAATGAGGAGTTTAACACTTTTGAGTCAGAATTGAAAATAACGGTTGATCTAGTTAAAACTCGGGGCGATAGAATCAGTCGGGAGGCGTCACTTCAATCAGAGGTAGTGGCTCTACAGTTGGAGCTACAAAATGTGAAGACAGAGACTAGTCGGCTTCAGATGTTGGTTGGTGAAACCACAGAGTTAAAGGAAGATGTGTTGCAGGTCTCAAATCCTCTGCCTGTGGGGGAAAGTGTCAAGGAGAAAAATATTGCTTACACTGAGAAGCTGGAAGAGGAGAAGCTGGTGTTGAGAGAAGAGACTGATGAACAAACAAACAAAGCAGAAACTGAACGGCTGACCGGAGAATTGCAAAATCTCAAAGACACTGAGAGGACTCTAACTAAGGAGAATCAAAATCTAACGGCCAGAGTCAGCCATCTTGAGAAATACCAAGCAGAGGCTCAACAGCTTACAGAAGAATTGGAGAGTCTTAAGGACAATAGGAAGACTGTTAGTGAGGAGAATCAGAAACTAACTGCTGAGGTCTCCATCCTTGAGTCACAGGTCACAACAAACCAAGCAGAACTTGAACAGCTCAGGGCAGTGATGTGTGATCATGAACACCTTGTCAAGGAGGTCCAGCAAGACCAAACTGATGAAGACACATTACAAAGACTGACTGAACTTGAACGTCTGAAAGAGAAATTTCAGGTAGCGAATGAATATCGGTTGGCAGAAGTATCCAGGATGCAGGAGTCCCTACAATCAAAGGTAAGGGAGCTTGAGTGTGTGTTAGGAGATTTGAGGGTCAAGGAGCTACAGGAGTCAGTCTGTGAAAACACAGAGATTAAAAAAGAACTGGACCGGGTCTCAAATCTTTGGTCTGACGAAAAAAAGACATTGGAGGAAAGAGACACTTACATAAGAAGTCTGGAAGAAGAGAAGTTGGCTTTAACTCAGGAGATTCAACATATGAATGATGAGATTGTAAATCATGTATCTATCATTCAAAATCTTAGGGAAGGAGTGCAGGAACTCAAGTGTCATCTACTAGAAGTGCAAGAAGTCTATAGGACTAATGAGCTGACTCTGGAGGAAAAAGACACCTTTATAAGAAATCAGGAACAGGAAAGGTTAGCTTTTATTGAGGAGAAAAAATGTATGAACGATGAGCTAAAACACCATGAATCTATTAATGATAATATTAGTAAAGAGGTGCAGGAACTTAAGTGTATGTTAGGAGAAGCTCAGGAAGTCTATAGAAAAAATGAAATGACCTTGGAGGAAAGAGAATCTTCCATAAAAACTCTAGAAGAGGAGAAGTTATTTTTAAGTGAGGAGGGTAAATGTATGAAGGAAGAGCTTGATGGACTCAATGAACAGGTTCATTCACTTGAGGATCAACTGCGAGAAGCACAGGAAGTCAACAGGAATAATGACCTGATGACTTTGGAGGTAAGAGACACCTTTATAAAAAGTCAGGAGCAGGAGATCGCTTTAATTGAGGACAATAATTGTATGATTGATGAGCTTAAACACTGTCAATCTATTCATGAAAGTCTTACTAAAGAAGTGCAGGAACTCAGGTTTCTACTAGGAGAAGTGCATGAAGTCAACAGGAAAAATACAGAGATGATCGCGAAGGAAAGAGACACTTCCATTAGAGATCTAGAAGAGGAAAAGTTATTTTTAAGCGAGGAGAATCAAAGTATGAAGGAAGAGCTTGAACTTCTTAATGAACAGGTTAATTCTCTTGAGGGTCAACTAAAAGTCGCGCGGGCAGTTCACAGGGATTATGACGAGATGATGCAAAATCTGGACTGTGCAGAATCTTTGAATGAAAAAAATCAGACAAAGATACAAAATCTGAAGGAGGCATTGTCTGATCTCCGGAAAGAAATAGAGCTTCTTAATGACAACAATGATATTCTTGAAAATGAGCGGGAACAACTTGAGTCACTGGCCAATGGACAGAAAGATGAAATTGAACATTTGAAGTTGGCTTTACAGGAACATCAGTCCCAACTGAAGGATGCTGAGAAGTCAATCAGGGAGTCAAAAAGACTAGTTGAACATCAACAAAGGACAACTCATTTTAAGCAGCAAACGACAGAGTGTTACCACGCAGATTTAAGAAAACGTTTCCACAACCTTAAACAACAATCTGAAACGAGACAGGAGGAGGAGAATTTAGCTGGCAGAGTCAATTTAGCAGAGTTATGTAGGAAAGCTGAAGAGGGTAGACTTGGTTCACCTCAGGAGACTCCTGCTGATGAGAATCATACTACAAGTTTGTTGATTCGCTGTGGTAAAGGTGTACTGAAAGCAGGTATGTACGTTGCCTCTGCAGGTGTGCTTATTGCAATGGGTTTCCTGTCCAGGGGAATGGATGCTCACGTTAATTTAAATCCTCACTGGGAAATGTTTGACTCTACCTTCACCCTGATGGAGTCCTTCCTCAATGAAAACAACGCAGGGCGACCATTTTAAACAATTCTACAATTCACTTAGCAGACGTTTTTATCCAAAGCGACGTGTCAGACAGTAAGTACAACACAAGCAAGGATCTAGAAAAAAGGGAACAATGTCAGTAAGAGCAAACGATCAGCTTTGAGTCCGATTGGACACACAGGTGCTGACAGGCATTGCACAGAGGCAAAGCACAACATTGACTGCAGTTCTTTAGAGCTCTAATCAGTATAGAAACCATCTTATAAGTCATCGTTATCAAACAAAAACAATCGTCACAACCATCATCATCAATAATATCGAAACCATCATCATTAAGTTAGTAGGTATTCATGAAAGAGCTGGGTCTTTAGCTTTTTCTGAAAGGTGCAGAGGGATTCTACAGATCGAATGGAGTTTGGAAGTTCATTCCACCACAGGGGGGAAACAGAGGAGAAGAGTTTAGTCAGAGACTTAGGGTGCAGTCACACTGGCCATCCGTACCGTGCTGTACCCAAGCACGATTGCCCCCCGCAGTGCCATTCCCCCGCTGGCCGGCGCGGCCTGCGATCACACTACACAGGACTATCCGTGCCTAACCACGATTACCTCTTGTACATAACGTCTTAATACAACACATGCACGCTTTATGTTATTATGAAGCGTGCTCAGTTTACAAACAGGCGGACGAAAGAGAGAGAGAGAGAGAGAGAGAGAGAAAGAGACGCGCAGTCGAGTTTGATGCGAGCAGTAACTGGGAGCCAGTGTAAGGAGATGAACAGCGGAGTGACATGTGCTCTTTTAGGAAGGTTGAAGACTAGTCGTGCTGCTGCATTTTGTATCATGTGCAGAGGTTTGATAGTGCATGTAGGAAGACCTGCCAGTAGAGAGTTGCAATAATCTATGCGTGAAATCACAAGAGCCTGTACCAGGAGCTGTGTAGCGTGTTCTGACAGGTCTGATCTTCCTGATGTTGTACAGGGCAAATCGACATGACCGGGCAATCGAGGCTACTTGAACCTTAAAAGTTAGCTGGTCATCAATCATGACACCCAGGTTCCGGGCAGACGTTGTGGGCATGAGTTTGGTTGTTCCAAGCTGGATATTGATCTGTGGTTGCATAGAGGGACTGGCTAGGATGATGAGGAGCTCAGTCTTTGAAAGATTGAGTTGAAGGTGCCGTTCATTCATCCATTTAGAGATATCAGCAAGGCATGATGAGATTCTTGCAGAGACTGTAACATCGTCTGGCGGGAAAGACAGGAAGAGCTGGGTATCATCAGCATAGCAGTGGTATGAGAAGCCATGAGAGCAGATTATTGAACCAAGTGAGCTTGTGTATATGGAGAAGAGAAGGGGACCAAGCACTGACCCTTGAGGTACCCCTGTGGACAAGCTGTGCGCTTTGGACACTTCTCCCTTCCACGACACTCTAAAGGATCCCCCAGAGAGGTAGGACACGAACCAGCAGAGGGCAGATCCTGAGATGCCAAGTTCAGAGAGCGTGGATAGGAGGATTTGATGGTTGACTGTGTCAAAGGCAGCAGACAGGTCTAGCAGTAATAGAACTGAGGATTGACCTGCAGCTCTAGCAGCTCGTAGCGATTCTATTACTGACAGTAGTGCAGTTTCAGTAGAGTGGCCCCGCTTAAAGCCTGACTGATTTGGGTCAAACAGATAGTTTCTGGACAGGAACTCAGAGACTTGCTTAAAGACTGTGCGCTCAAGTATTTTTGACAGAAAGGGCAGAAGAGAAACCGGTCTGTAGTTTTCAACCTGGGCTGGGTTTAGTGTGGGTTTTTTGAGCAGAGGGGTGACCCGAGCTTGCTTGAATGCGGTGGTGAACACACCCGTTGACAGAGAGGAGATGATGATATGCTTAAGTGCAGCATTAAGCGGAGAGGAAATGGTCTGCAGGAGGCTTGATGGTATTGGGTCCAGAGGACAGGTGGTGGGCCGAGAGTCTAGCACAAGCTTAGAGACTTCATCCTCAGTCAGAGAGGAAAATGATTAGAGTGAGGCACTTTTGGTTGGTGCCTTTGGGCTGAGTTGGTCAGGCTCAGAAAACTGGTTACTGATGGTTGCAACCTTTTCAGTAAAATACAAGGCAAACATGTCTGGTGTGAACAGATCGGAGGGTGGAGGAGGAGGTGGTTGAAGCAGTGAGTTAAAAGCAGAAAACATTTTTCTTGTATCTGTGGCATTGCATATCTTGTTCTGATAATATGTTGTCTTGGCCGTTTTCAGGCAGGAGGAGAATGAGACAAGTCTTTGCTTATAGTCATTGAGGTCAGTGGACTGTTTGGATTTTTGCCATTTTCTCTCTGCTGATCTCAGCCCTGCTCTTTGCTCTCTTATGACTTCCATGAGCCATGGGCTAGGGTGGGTTTTACGAGCGGGTTTGGACACCAGAGGGCAGAGCTTGTTCAGAGATGAGGCTAGTGTAGAGCAGAGTATGTCTGTAGCCTCGTCTGTAGAGAGTGCGGTAAAGACCTTTTGGGCAGGCATGGCAGCCATTACCTCGTTAGACAGCTGAGCTGGCTTGAGCGATCGCATGTTTTGGTGGTATGACACCATTTGTGGGTGTGCCTGAGGGAGTGCCGGCAAGGAGATTGTGAATTGAACAAAGAAGTGGTCTGATAGATGTAGAGGGGTGATGGTCAGGTTTGCTGTTCTCCTCTGTTTCCCCCCTGTGGTGGAATGAACTTCCAAACTCCATTCGATCTGCAGAGTCCGTCTGCACCTTTAAGAAAAAGCTAAAGACCCAGCTCTTTCATGAATACCTACTAACTTAATGATGATGGTTTCGATATCATTGATGATGATGATGGTTGTGACGATTGTTTTTGTTTGATAACGACGACTTATAAGATGGTTTCTATACTGATTAGAGCTCTCAAGAACTGCCGTCAATGTTGTGCTTTGCCTCTGTGCAATGCCTGTCAGCACCTGTGTGTCCAATCGGACTCAAAGCTGATCGTTTGCTCTTACTGACATTGTTCCCTTTTTTCTAGATCCTTGCTTGTGTTGTACTTACTCTCTGATGTACATCGCTTTGGATAAAAGCGTCTGCTAAGTGAATCGTAGAATTGTAGAATTGAAACTTAAGTGCTCAGTCCAAACAAAGCCTGACAACGACCCACTATCAATATCTACTCAAAGCAAGTTTCGATTCACCCACCTAGCTGACAAGACTTCCAGATCAGAGCTTGTTCAAATAAGACATTGAACATAGTCCTTATTTGTATCTGTTAATGTTAGGGCAGAATGGTGGTGCAGAAGCACCGCCACCTCACAGGAAGCAGCTTTCTGTCTGGAGTTTATATGTTCTCCCCATGTCAGTGTGGTTCCCTCCACAGTCCAAAAACATGCACATTAGGTCAATATGTATGAATGTGAGTGTTGTTGAAGGCGAGATGAGCTTGTATTGGTTAAGAAGTATAGATAATGGATGGACAAATATATTTAATAAAATGTAAAAATTGGATGATTAAAATCAGAGACTACTTGGTATTTAATATAGAACGTAAACAAGAGGCTTTTTTTTAAAGTCCCCATCAAACAGAACTTTTTTTTAGGGGAGCACTCATTAACAAGTCACTGTAATTCAAGTTGTCCCTCTTTCATGAATCATCAACTCATCAATATATGATCTCTAAAACTCCAGATGCAGAAAACAATGTCGAAACTGAATAAACTATTTGAATTAAAAAAAAGGACGTTTTTACCTCACATCTAAAGATATATTTATGCATTAAACATGTGCACACTGCATGTGCTGACAGGATGTTCAGACATTCAAATCAATCTGTGTGATCATATTTCTATAATGAATTTCTATAATAAATTCATATTGTATGGAATTATGTTTGAATACAGACTACAGTAGGTGTCTTTCCTTAGTTAACTGTTTCTGACGGGAGTTGCTTCATAGATTATTATTCTGTCATCATAGTGATGAGATCAAATATGTCATCCTTGGTGCTTCACACATAGGGCTTTCTCACTTGCAGAAAACTGCTGAAAAACTCCTGATATTGCAGGAGGAGCTGTATGTGTGAACGCAAACAGCCTTGATCAGTTTGTTCTGTTTAGCAGAGCGATCGCGGTGAGAACTGTCTCTGGAGAGTTGAGAGAATCAGAGGTTGTTAATGAAGTAGTAGATGGAAGGCTGGTGAGAGGAAGGCTTGGGAGACTGGAGGATGAGCTGTCGGCCTGGAGGTTCCTCACAAACTCCAATCATAAGTATTTGAAATGCATACAGATACATGGAATACATCAAGAAAAACACAACCATGATCATTGATTCAACTGTTCAATTAAAGTGAGAGAACTCATGTATACAAATACATAATTTAATATGAACATACAAATACATATGCAAGTAGTAAAACAGACTGCAATTACAAAAAAAATCAAACTGTTAAAAAAAACCTGTAAATATGATTGAGTGGAAGCTTTGCATTAAGGTAACTTCTTTTGGAGTATTTATTGTCTCCAGTTTCCAGTAAAGAGCAGAAAAAAAACATTTTTTTCCAACATGAAAAAAGTGAAAACCACGCTCTCCACAAAGTTTACATTTTTGTGCTTTTTCCTGATTTGTCTTCAGCTGTGAGGGATTCTATGGCAATAACATTATCTGGATCTCTGAAAATCAAAACAACAACATTGTTATATAGATTTTCTTCAAGATTCTAATAAGTGGAATACGCATTCTGTTGTGGACATTTTTATCAACTTACTTGAGCTCGGGATGGTCTTGGAGTTCAACATTGAGCGTTTCAGGCAGCAATGAACAAAAACCTGCAGCACTAATCGGAACAATGCCATAAATCAGCATGGGGATGGTGTGATGGTATACATACAGCAGCCTGATCAGAGGAGCAAGGATGCCAGCCACACGAGCAAACGTGGAGTTTAGACCTACACCATTCTGCCTACAGACAAGAGAAATAACAGCAATCATATAGCATGTAATAATAGCAAACATGAGCAGACAGATTGTCTGGACATGACCTATCTTACCTTAGTGTGGTAGGGTACAGTTCCGCAGTATAAACGTAGACTACAGAGAAACTGGCTGTGGCAGCAAATTTTCCAAATACTGCTAAGACTGTTACCACTACAGGAAGATCTGATGAGCAAATAATGAATCGTTACAAAGCAAAGCTGACAAACATATAAATTCAACTTTTGTGTTGTCAGAATGCAAAACACTTCTTAAGGTACAAGTTATACGAGTTACAAAACACACATTCCTTTTGTGATCCCTAAAGGCCAAAACAGAAACAACATTTGATAAAACATTAAAAACATGTCAGAAACTCTAAAACCTTTAAAAAAGATAAAAGATTGACATTTATAACCCTAGGTTTAAGTAGTTGTCCCTCCACAATCCTCTCACTAAGATTCAAAGTGATACAGAACTCTGGCCGCTTAGCACCAAATGAATATAACCTTCATAGTTCTCACTGGAAAATGCTTCCAGGTGCAGGTGGGGTACTTAGGCAGAAATTCTCAGGACTGTTTTTGTGTGAGTAATTTATGTCCCCTTTTTCCAGAAATGTTAGAAGCTTTCACAGGAAAAACATTGAATTATCAAAACTTTGTTTGGAAATGTTTTCAAAATATTTTCTTTCAATTTCACAGGAAATTATCAGAATTTCTCAGGAACCTTCATGGAAATTTCAGCCCTTTTTATTGGAAATGTTCTTATATTTTCAGAGACGTTGGTACAAATTTGAGTATTTTTTGGTTGAAACTTTCATCATACATTTTTGAGAAATTTCTGAACATTCTGAAACTTGCATTATACACTTTCAGGTATTTTGGACTTCTTCATTAACATTTTTGTGAAATTTCTAAACCTTTTAGCAACAATTTTCCAAAACTTGTTTTAAATGTGCTTCCTGAAAAGTTGTTGAATCTCTATCTTCAGGGTCAACATCAGCTCATCCAGTTTTCAAGAATCGCATAAAGCTGCATTCAAGACAGATTAAAAACGCAACATTACTTCTATTATTAGACAGCGAGTTACCTTTAGGAATGGCAAGTATCCCAAGACAAGCAGCACCTCCAAAAAACAAAAACACTGCTTGACATATTTTTCTCCCAAAGCGTTGGATAAGAGGCAACGTCCCCAGACGTGCGGGGAGTTCTACTAAACCAAAGATGAATTGTGTGAGGAAGATATCCAGACCAAAATGGCCCACATTCAGGCTCAGTCCATAGTACATCAGACTCGTGCTAAACCTATTAACAGAGTTGAACAAGTATCATAAGTGCAGGAACAAGTGCATAGCTGTATGTAGATGTGGCAGCAGTTTGTGATTGGAATGAATACTCACCACATGTAGCTCATAATTAGAGCCCGTTTTCTGAGATATGGTATCTTGAAGATATCCAACATGTTTCCTCTTTTGGATGTTTCCTCAACCTCCATCTTGGTAATGTAGGTGTACATGTATATCAGAGCTTTAAAGTGTTTGGATTAGGTTGAAGCAAAGGTGTGTTTGATTCAATTTACCTGATTTAGCAGATCTTCTGGGACCTTCCTCCCATTCACCTTGGCTGCCCTCCGGACCGCCTTTATGGCCTCCTTCTTCCTTCCCTGCGTGATTAGCCAGCGAGCTGACTCTGGAAGAACGCTAAATTATATATGGGATAGGGCATTATAACAAACTCTTTATATAATGTTGTCTATGGCTAAAAAAGAAGATTATCATCATCATAGAAACTAAGAGTCAAATTGCATGAGAGGCTGCTAACCAGTAAAATATTCCCAGGACAGGAAGAAGTGGGCTGAAGAGTACAAACTGCAGGATCCTCCAGTTGCGGATGAAATAGGCAATGCCAGACAGCATCATCAGTCCAAGAGGGAAAAAAGAATGGCAGATAATGGTGCAGAAAGCAAACTTGGAGGACGCACTCCACTCTCCACCTTCAACGCAAAATACACACAGAAATTGCATTAGCTTAAGTTAGCTGTAGACAGAAAATCTATCATTTGAACATACATTTTTTTAAACGGTTACACTCTTGAAATAGCAGAGCACCTTCCAAAAAAGAGAGAATTCTGAAGCCCAGGCAACCAATGGTCTAAGTACAGAACTAGACAGAAAGAAATGTTTGATTGTGAACATTTCACCTACCTATCACAAATGCATTAGCAACAATGCCTGAAATAGCAATGCCTCCAAAAAATTTGAGCACGATATAGACATAGATGTTGGGTGAGAAGCCAGCCCCGACGCCGAACAACAGCAGGAGAAAGTGAGAAAGCAGGACCACAAAGCGTCGACCAAACCTACAAAACAAATAGAGGAATTGTTTGGTACTTATATCTGGCATGAATGTAAGATGTTGTGAATGTATCCCCAAGGGTATCATGGGCTTCTCTCCACATTACATATTTCAAACTCAAGGGGTCAGACCCAGTGTCCCCAGCTCTAACAGTGATTTGAGGTGTACCACAATAAAGCAGCATTATCCTTCAAACACGTACGTACCAACACCTCATCCAAGTAACGGAGGATGCAAAGAACTTCCGGAGACAAAGGTCCCAGAACTTTGACCACGCATATTATGAATGTGCATGTGACTAGTGATCTGCCAAATAAGAAAACACTAAATTAAGAGAGAGATAGTTGTTACACTTGAGTATGTAAAGGTTGCAAAAACCAAAGTTGGTTCTGCTTCTTGAGCCATATTATAATTAAAGTTCTACTGATAGAAGATGATACATAGTACTTGGAGTGCAAATGGAAGTGCATGTGTACCTGTCAGCCATCTGCCCCAACACCAGGGCTCCAACCAGAAGACCAGCCATGTAGACGGACTGTGACGCTTCAATCAAACTGCTCCTGTCACACACCAGGTCGAACTAATAACAGACATTATGGTGGAAGAAGACCATTGAAAAAAAAAAACGTTGCAACTTCAGTGTTCCACAATACAATTTTACATTTAACTAAGCTTGTGCTAAATCAAAGTTTTTTTTTAATGATCCCATCATATGACTTATTTTTAATTGTAGTATAATGCAATTTGTTCTATTTTGACATTTCTACTCTAGAAATGTATTAATAAATCACTCTATAGGTGTGATTTTCATCACAAGGTGACAAATATACCCGAGTAAACCTGACAAGACGCATGCACCACTAATACACCGCACACGCCATTATGAAATGTTTTTTTTTTTTTAAAGTATGGTTGCCCTGAAGGGACAAAAACACAGAGCAGCTGCTAAGATCCTTAGTAGCCATTTAATCATTCCTGCTTCATAAACTATGAACACTTCAGCAATTTTTTCCCCAATATATTTAAGACAAATTAAGACTAGCCAGAAAAAGTGTAAATTTATAAAAAAAAACATCATAAGTGAAATGGTACACTAAGCTGCTTTTATATAAAAATATATACAATAGTTTCTCTTACCTCTGTAACAATGCTGGAGGCACCTATGGGTGTCTCATAATTTAACCCATCAATGCATCCCGTTGTTCTGTTAATCCCATACGCTTCAATGGTCTCCAAATCCAAATCCACAGGTGTGAACATTCTGCAGCTTTCATACTTCCCATCTTTGTTCACAGGGAGGGTGAGATTTCTTTGTCTCTCTTCCGTCAGGTTCGGCCCTTGCTTCAGGATCCAGTCAGTGTTACAGTGATGTGGGAAGTTCAGGCCTGTGAACACCTGACAGATCACATCAAAGGCTGTAAAGATAGTAGGGATGCATAATGCAGCCACCAAACGTTTCTGAAATAACCCAAACTCCCCGATCTCCTTTAGGATCTGCCCAAAGTTACTCATATTTGTATCTGGAGTGCTGCATAGAACAAGCAAAAGGATCAGATCTAGACAACGTCCAGTCGCTGACAGCCAACGTGACGCTGTCAGGAAAGTTAATGAGTAAACTGACAATCACAGTGTTTTTACAACCTGCTTACAAACAGAATACCAACATTTTAATATGTGATGTAAGAATCTCTCAGGCTGAAGTCCAGCGGTTGTTCAGCTGTCCAGCTCCATGTAATCTAATACTAATAGATAAAACAACATATTACAAGTGTATCATATTGTTTTCACAGACCATATTGAATGTTTGATCTAATAAAAAGAAGTTCCGCCATGATCACCAAACCACCAACTCTTTAGAAATATAAGTATGCTAAAGTCTTTCAAATATGATGTCCAAGATGTGCAAGAAAAAAGAAAAAATCGTCCTTAAATTTTTGCAAAAAGAAGACAGCATTGCCACTGGTGGTCCACCATTTGTTCTTATATCTCAATGTCAAACAGTGACAGGAGTTACATTGAAATTAATAACTGGAAGGCGTGAGCCAAGGCAAAATAGAGAGGAAAATAACAAGTTCCTGGGGGTTACGTAACCTCACAGAGACACTGCAAACATCCGTTTAGAATAAAGAATCAGCTAAACAGTGGTCCCTTACTTGTACTGTGTTGTTAGATTTTGGTTTAGAGTTGGGTGTTTTTTTTTTTAATGTGAGTGTTTTAGTTTCATTTTGTCACCCACACTCAACGACCACTGGCTGAAAACACTTGTAAAGTTATTAAATAATGAGGTCACGTGTAAATACACCCAGCCGGTAGAGGCCAATGACACTGAGGATGATGCCATGTATGCAGTCCTCGACCAGTCCAACTCAGGTATGATCACACAACTGTTTGTCCTCCACATATCCTCCATATTGACCTATAATCATCAAACTGTAAGCAAAGGCATATTAAGATCAGAATTCATGTTCAACAAGCTCCTAATTTACTTTCAATAAGCAGTAATGAGGAGGGCAAACTCTTATTTTATGGTCTATTTGCTCTCTTTATGATCATATAGAGTAAGGCACTAATGAGCAGCCAGTAAGCTACTAATTAGCACGCTAATAAGCAACTAGTTAACAGTGAATATTAAAGTGTCATCATAATATTGAATATAATGTGTTACTTTTTAGGAGGTCATTCAAGACAATAAACCATTGGCAATGTCACCAGGGTTAATCTTTGATTAGGAGATCAGAGATTAAACATTTAGGATTAAACACCAAAGTATATAACCAAGAGACAATTTTGAGGTGCATTATGGGGAATGTAGGATCCAGAGTTTTTGAACTTTGGAGACTGAAGGTCAGGATGAATGTCCTTCTGTTTTACTGACTCTCTCACTTAAACCAAAGTTTGTCTCTTTAGTGTTAGGGTAAGTCCTCCTACTTTCTCAACCAGTTTCATAAATCACTTTTATTGACACTTCAATGTTTACAAGGCAGGAAGTAAACAGCACGACTTTCTCTGAGTGAAGGGGTTGTAAATGGACCATCGCAGTCGGGCTCACAGATAAGAAGAATAATAAAGATGAAGACAGCGAGACAGAGGAAGAAATCCTTCCATTTGAAACAGTGAAAAGCAATAAAATAGGAAATATCATCATAGAAGACAACAGACATTAAGAAGGCACAAAGGCAAAGCACCAACTCTGCTCTGGGGTTTAGTTTAGTAAAGTGACTGGCTCTTGTTGTTCTTGGTAATGGATAATAAGAATACTCATGGATAAGAGTCGTTTGATATGCTTATTCTTTATTGATTAAAAATAATCAAGAGAAACATGCTGTGAACTCCAAAACGATCCAAAATAGAGCAAATTAAAGAGTGAAACAGAAGAGAACCGAAAACAAGTGAATTGAAATATTTTACAGCCTTGATGAGTTATTGCCTGGACTAACGTTTTTTTTTTTTGCCGGTCATCTGTTCAGTTGCTACAGCTTTGTTGGACTACATGTAAGCAGGAAAGAGAGAGAGAGAGAGACTGTTGGAGAAAGGATGAGAACATATAATCTCTGTTAGAAGCAGGGCTCAATCTATGCAACACACACACACATTCTCTCAGGGCTCGTTCAAACGTATCCTGTCCTCGTCTGCTCGTCAGCTGCAGACTAAAGCAGGAAGATGGCACCAAATACTAGAAGCTAACATTGGGTTGCTGACTTTGTAGCTCCCAGTTTGAGGAAAACACACATGTTCATTTTAGGTAGGCTTTCTTTAACATGTAACAAGAACTAGAACTCAAAGACACTGGACAGCTGGATTCAAACCTTCACGCTATGTCAAAAAAAAAAAAACAACAACAAAAAAAAAACAATACACTTGGTCAATTTAAGGCTAGCGTAAAATTTAACAAGTCAAAATACAACGACTTTCTTTGAAAATTTGTCTGAAAGCAAGAAATAAATTTTCATTCAATATGGCATCAGGAGAGGACTGACTTTATCTCAGGACCAGATGAAACAGTAAAACTGAGCAGAGTGTCAGTCTGTGTCAATAACTAACATTCACATTCGTTATCATCTCCTAATGCACACATAAACATGTGTGTGTGTTTTGAGGGCATGTGTCGTTTGCAATGATAAAAGCCTTTTAAGTCAAGGCCTGACCACATTTGCTCATCTTTCAAACTGTCCACAAACTTAGATGAGTTATGTTTTCTTGAACAGGAGGACGTTTAATATTCAATTGAGCTGTTTAAAAAAAAGAAAACGTTAACGAGCGATAAAGCATCTGTATGACTTCATTATACATGGGTTCTGTAAACGGCCTCCACTTTGGAAGAAGTGGAGACATTTTTATTTTTTCCCGGTAACTTGGCTCAGAATTGGGTGATATTTTAAGTTGGACAGCAGTAGAGCAATGTGTCGGTACGGTTGCTTCAAAGTCGAATAAGATCAACTCTCAAAGGCAAAAAGTGAGAAGCTTTACAAGTATAGGTAAATGAGCGTCACAAATGACACAGAGTTGAGTGACTGTATGTTACGGACAGAAGAGAAGTCAAAGCCAAATTTGCAGCGTCGTCATTTTCCTTCACACAGCGCTACAACCCGCCATCGTGTCGTGTCATCGTAGGACAGAAAAAAGGCCAAGAGTGAAACACCAAGTATAAAAACAAATCAAAGCCAAATGTTATGTACACATTAGAAGTTAAATCAAGTACTTATGTTTCATCCACGTGAACAAAAAATGCACTTCAGTTTTTTTTTCTTAAGGAGAGACTCTAAACAGACATGAACTGATAGCAACAGACACGTCTGCTCATACGAGGTGTCAGCTGCTCTTTCATCTTTGACTCACTTTGAAAGGAGCAGATTGTTTTTGTCTTTCTGGATCTTTTGCTACATTATGTCTGAATGACCATTACTATAATTACTTCAACACAAACGAGCATGACCTCACGGTCAATTAGGACAAGTGTTTTTTTTTTTTTGAAAATCGTTTTAGTTGTATGACTGGGTCACTATTTTTAACTAATTCTAAAAAGGTTTAGTATTTTCTTACCATGCAAAGAAGAAACAATCCATGGTTGTGTATGGACAGTCTGAAAGGGTAGTTTTCTATTCAGTGTTATGAGCATCCATTGCCTTAAAGGCACTGGATGACCCACGACTTCAATAAAGTGGAACATGGGAAGTGTAGTTTAATTTGAGCCAATCCAAAACAAACCGCCATGTTTCCGATAACACTCACCAGAGGACAGAATGTGTAAAATGACTTCACTTGTGTTTGAGTAGCGTCAAACATTCATTAAGTGCATTAACATAGATTACCAGTACATTGCTTCATTGAATGCATGTTCATTATAAAATCATATATTTGAGATTCATTGTAATGTATCTCTCTGTCAAGAATAGGCCTGATGCTGCGTTCAGGTGAATGAGAAAGAAAAGAGACGTGCACACAAACATGAGGTTCTACTGTCGCTACATGACACTGGTTGAGGGTAAGAAATGGGGGACGAGTTCCAATCATTTGAATTCTACTCCACTTCATAAGCCTCATTCTCTCTGCTCTCACAATAAGTACAAAGTTTGACATGAGCAACTGAAACCTCATAGTACGTTTTCAGATAACATAATGCTCCATATGGTAAAGTGGGGGACTGTCCCCCAAAACGTGCATTCAGTAGTTCTGATGAATATAAGGCATTGTTACATTTATTAGGATTCAAGGGCATTAGTTTCAGATTGTGCAAATGCATCACATATTAGAGAAGAACGACAACAGAATGAGGAAGACCAGAATGCTAAATGAAAACTGTCTGTTGAACATACTTGCATCCTTCTACATATAGGCTGTAAACTTCTTTTATTGGATTCTGATACTGGTCGCTCTGGTACAACCATTCAAAGAGGCCGTGTTGAAGGATCCTATGGGTGACTCAACGGTACGCTTTTCTTTGGCAGTAGTGGTTTCTTTACAGCCATAGAAAGAAAATATGCAATAAACTATCTTTTTTTTTGTGTGTTTTTTTTTTTTTTTTTTTTAATTTTCACATTTTTTTAGGCAAGTCACGGTCCCAGGTAGAACAAGGGTTTAACTAATGCTGAGCTGAGCAAAGCCCATCAGTTTAACGTCATCTGGAATTTCAGATCCCTCTGTTCCAGAAGCCTGTGGAAACAAACAGTGAGGAAAAAAACATGTCGTCATTGAGTGGCAAATTATAATCAAAAGTGCATTTCATAACAGTGTGAGACAATGATGAACATGTTTTACTTTAGCAGTATCACACTTGTACTGACCGTCAGCTCGGCTTTGATTGGGTAATAGACAAAAGGCCGTGGAGTGTGTGTCGGAAATGATCACACCTCTGCTAACTCTCATTGCAACGCAGGACCTTAAGTCTGATTTTGTATTTATACAACAGTTCTACTATTTAAAAGGTCAAGCAAACCATTTCTTTTGTTCCCTCGATACAACTAGACTGAGTCTGGAAATGTTGCAGACCAACACTTTCTGCCAGATCTTCTTAAAAAACATACTAAGAATTCTCTCTTGTGCTGCATCACAATCGCACCTACAAACAAGTACAACCACAATCCATTTCCTACAAATGACTTCAGAAAAAAAGTTTAATCAAATGAAAGTTAAAGACTCACCAGTTTGAAAGTGACATTTTTATTGGCTTGAGGTTCATCAACTATTTTCTGCAAATTTGCAGCAACTGTAAAAGAAAGACAGCGTTTCAGTGAAATGGAGCAAAATAACGTCATTGTGTTTGTGTTGAGAAGGAATATGAGACAGTGAAAGCAAACATTTAATAATATGATGCATTGATTTTTTTCTAGTCTTCTAAGGGGGGGGGGTGTAAATGTTCTTATGTGTAAGAGCAGAGGAATGGTTTTATCACTGACCTATTACTAAGTCTCTCCCATCCACCAGGCCTGCTGACACCAGCTCCTGTGACACGCCATCTGCTGTGTCTGTAAAAAGCACAGCAGCAGAACATCGTCAGGTTCCCTTAATGATTACACAAAATGGTAAGACACTTTTTTTTTTTTTTTTTTTAAATACTCGACAATAGAGGTTTGGTTTTGATTCTTAAAAAAAGAGCAACTCTACGCACCTCTCCCTGGCATGAATTCAAAGCGGATATCGTTTAGCTCCTTCTTTGAATTCCTGTGGAGTATTGTGAGAAGAGACCGGATCAGGCGCGTTAAGATCCATCATTGTACAACGTTATTGACTCTTTTCACTGAACTGAAAATGCATTCAGCAGGATCCAAAAGTCTGTAAACACTTCTATATATTATAAAAAAGCATAGAGAACTTTCATGGTTTTGATGTGGTAATGGAGAAACATACCTTAACCTTAATACCAAACTAATGGGAGCCTTTGAATCTCCCATGCCGGCTGAAACCTGTCAAAGAACAGAAGATGATGTTTGATTTGAGGAGAATATGAGCTTGAAAATATTGTTCCCACGTATAAAAGGACTATAAGAAGATACAAGATATAGTATGGAAATGAGTGAGCATCAGGTGGCAGACTAATCTGAAGTCTTAAAGAAACTGCTGTTTGACCTGTGTGAGATCAGCAGCAGTGGGAATGCCTGGTGTGGGAGATGCAGCCTGGGCAGTGGATTGAGTGTTGACTGGTGTGGGCTGCAGTGGAACCTGGCCTACAGCCTGAGGTAGTTCTGCCTGACCTGTGGCGGCCGGCTGGGGTTGACTACTTAAAGGCTCAGGAGTCTGGAAAACCTGGCAGATATAATCAAACACAGAGCAGCCTTTGAGCGATTAATTAAAACAACTACCTGTTAATATTTCATCCAAAGAGGGATGAAAATGTAGCGCACTGTTCTCGGGGTGAGAATAACTCAGGAGTAACTCACAACACAGCAATTCTGTGATCATTCATATACTGCAAGACAATCACATTTTGATACATCACATGTGGTTAACTGAAGAATATGAAATGCTTCTACAAAAGGTAGAGTGCAGGGTTGTCATGAAGTAGTGACATGGTGAGAATTGGCAGGAAAATCTGCTTAGAGCGCTGTATTAACAAAAAAGAAATAAATGGATATTTGGTCCCAGCGACACCATAACGACTCAGGAAGACGATATATTGCTGTATGGACATGTTGTCTCACCCCTGCACTGTTCACAGCAGCTTCTCCTGCATGTCTGAAACAACATTCACACCGCTGGCTTGTGGTCAGAGGATAGTTTATAAACTGTGGGAGTCTCCAGTCCTTGCACATTGTCAACAAACATATTAACAAAAAGGTAAATATTTGTTTCATAAAATAATCTTAACTCAAGGTCCACTTCCTCAATTTAGATAAGCTGCCGACATACTTGCTAATTACATAAATTGGATGCTTTTTTTCCCCCTTTTTACAAGACCGAAACAAATCATGAATCTGTAAATTGTCTGGAATTAATTAAGTTCAGTGAAGTGTAAAGAAAAGTGAAACTCACCTCTGAGTTCTGGGATCCCTCCTTCACTCTGGGAGACTGTTGAAGACAGTAAGAGTAGAGCTCAGACAAGAATATGTAGGCGACAGCTTTAGTGATGCATAGAGAGCATGCACGGATGCAAAAAAAACACACAGAAAGCATGAGAGGTAAACAGAATAAAACCGCACACTCGTTTACTTTCCTCACTTCTACACCTGCTGAGTCTATATGTCCTTTAAGGTGGACACTGTGATTTGATGCAGTGACTGTCTCTGACTGGGGCTGAAATTAAAGTGCGATATGACAGAAGAGATTTCTAATGTCAGCATGGAGAGCAATAACTTCAAAATCTCTGCTTACATGAAGCTATTTCAAAGAATACTGCAAATCAATAATAAGGCCGGATTTATGAGAAAGAATGTTTTGAATCAATGTGATGAAGTAGAGTGATTGTTCTACTAAGTATGTAATTCAATGGATGAGCAATAAACAAAAGCAATTTTCAGAAGACATAAACCGTGAGAAGGACTCTCCTAGTGCTCACAGATTGGATTGCCCTGTTGCTCTGTTCTAGGTGCTGGTGATTAAGTCGAAACGAGTGAAAATTCATTTTGTTTGTTGGCAGCTTTTGTTTAAGATTGCCAAAAGCAGAAAGATGCAAAAAAAGTGATTACAAAAAGAAAGTGAAGGTCACACTGTTATATGGTCACAATGTCAACGTGCGGAAAAATAAATCGAAGCACAATTCAATTTAAAAGGCAAACACACCAAAGAACGTGGAGTGAGACACACGTGAGGACAAACTGAAGCGATGTGATGTGTGACTGGTGTCAGATATCAAATCAGCTCAGGAACCTGACGTTTGATTCCGACAGAGTGGCTGCGCATTCAGGCAGTTACTTCAGAGACCGTGTCAGCACACAGATAGAACACTCTGGTGCGCAGCGTCCTCTGTAGTCTGACAGCATGTGTCTTTGTTTAGAGGGAGGAATGAGCAAATCGTGCCTCAGTTCGTGCAAACAGGCATCAGTTCAACATACTATACTTTAAAGTAGGTGGGAGAATCTTCGGTTCAGTTTGCCTCATTAAACAGCATCATAGCAGCTAAGATGATGTCCAATTTGAATCCCTTTACTCGTTAACGCTGATAACTCATTAACATGGTTTGATAAGAAATTTGCTTTTATTGATTAAATTTGATCAGTATAAATTAAGGATGATTGAAAAGTAGAAAAAGAAATACAGATGGCTTCCAGGAAGGTAACTCTCATATCTCATAAAACATTTGATTGAGATCACTGATTTGACGTTATAAACCTGTAAACAGGAACCAAGTAGCGGTATCTGCATGTTCTTTATATCTTTTGAGGAAGAACAAGTACATATAAGAATTTAATAAACTTAAATTCTTGTAATGGGCGATATCAGTCAAAATCTACAGACTAACACGTCCCCAAACTCTTCAATTGTGGGTCCAATTCTCCCTGTGCTGATAAATCATTTTGTAACGTTCCCTTTAAAACAGACCAATCACAAAACTTAGTCTGATAATTACATTTGTCTTCTGATTTGCAAAGTTATATAATGCATGAAACTCTAATCGCTACTATCTGGAAGATAAGAGCTCGACTGTGAGGAGATCTACTCTGATAAGGTTTATCCTCCCACTAAAGACCTTTAAAGTGCTTATTGAACAAAAATTCAAGATAACACCTGATCCCCAACTGTAAAGATAACCATAAATGCGTGCACACATTACAACTAACACACTACAACCTGCCATTTGCTTGTTTCTCCACACTTCTTCCTATAAGCTCATTTCTGCCCTTTCTACAGACCACGTGCTCCCTAAAGAGAGTCCTTCCTTGTTAGGGGAATGCCATCTGTATTGTGTTGACAAGTGAACAACCCTGGCTGCAGGCAACTCGAGCGGGAGGGAGAAGCGCACTTGTCGCCTGGTGGCGCTAACAGGCTTCACCTGCTGCTCCTTGGCCGAAAACACACACAGGAGACTCAGTGGAAAGACAATGGACAAACATGCTAATGCACAGACATGACAATACTTTGAGTGATGAAAAGAGGAAATGTGAAGTGTAATAAATGGATGTGTATGTGGGGGGGGGGGGGGAAACAGGGCTGCATGTTTCTCTCACCCTTAAGGCAGCAACAGCTAATTTGCCTTCTTCACTTTCTTCATCGAGCTCGTCGTCACTCCACTCCCACTCACCGTCCTCCGTTTTATGCAGGCGACCGCTGGAACCTGGCACTCGACGTACCTGACAACACAGCCCCACAAGGTTGAGCTCATACTCTTAGCAATAAAGCACAGGAGTGTCAATTCAAAAACGTTGGCGTTCTTACCCTTTTCGACCTCTCTGTTATTGTTGGCGCCCTCTGGAGTAACTTCTCATGTAAATACTCGTGTGTCTGTTGTATGAAGATAAAAAGAAACGGCCGTCACTCCAAATTCCTCCTACCAACAAAATTCAACAGCAGCTTCCTGTCTGAGAAATAAGGCCAGATCCATTGAACTACTTTAAAAGGACTCTTCACTTTTATTCAACCTGCCCAGACATATTTTCTATGAGTCAGGTGCAGACTCGATACAGGGTCATCAAAACGAGGGCTGCTGACTGTGGTGAGCAGGCTTTAGCTGTCATGGCTCCAAACTTATTGAAATGTATAAAGTCCATTTAGAGAATGTGACACCTGCTTCATTTCTTTTCAGAGTTCTTGCTTACATTTTAAATTCCTTTGCATGAATTTACTACTGTAAGGCTTTTACAGAAACTGAAGGTTATTGAAATCAAGCTTTAAGTACTTTAAACCACATAATCACACTGTAACTGTCAGTGTGAGATTTGTATTCTTTTCAAAAAGAGATTTTTCATTAGGGATTAAAATTTCAAATTCTTTATTGACTCACAGACTTCTCTTGTAAATCCAGATCTCAATTGCAGTTCGGCATGCATCCAATAAAGTGGCTGATTTGTGCCAGAGGAGTTTGTGTTCTGAAACACTACTAAAGCCTGCCCTCTTCTGTACAGACAGGGTACTACACTTCTTGCTGTTTCAGGTCCAAAGGTTGTATTTGGAGATGTGACACGCTGAGCCAGCACTTCAGTTGTTCCTATGGGTACTGCACAGCCAGAGGCTGGAGTTAGCCTGCCTTTGTTAAAAACAGCTCTACATGGTCAATAACAAGATGAACGCTGCGATAGCCTCAATCTTGGTCAGACACACTGACAAGTTGAGTTAGACGTAGCCTGACTCAGACAAAACGCTTAAGCACCGAGATATTACTGGTTTATTTTTTAATCTCTTTTTCTTACATTAAAGCCTCCTTCAAAAGTTAAAAGCACAGTCATAGCGGTCGGCTTAACATTAAACAGAGGCCAATGTGGGGCCATCCTATCAGTTCTGCAGGCTCAGACTTTTACTCATCAACCAGCCTAACTGATGAAACAGGGATGATGCTGACTCATTGTGTAACTGATTCAGGCTCAGGCACAGTGGGAGCTTACGCACCTACCTTTGCTTTCTGAAAGAATTTATGCTTCAACAGCTCTGAGGATGTTGGCCTGAAAAACAGCACGGTGAACATGAATGAGTCTGGTCAAGTGAGCATTTATCAACCTGGAAATGTTCTGCAACATATGTTAACATGGTGTTAAGTAGAAGTTAACTTACAGTCTATAGAAAAAAAGTTCCATGAACGATAAGTTAACTATCTGTAACAGCACTTATTGCATGCTTCAAGCAGATAAAGCAGTTGTATATTTATGTTACAAGGCTTTATAGCCCCTGTCACACATGCATTCTGATAATTTACTAGAAAATGTCAGGATATTAGGTCTCTGACATTTTCCAGTTGACTTCAACAAATTTCCCTCACAGTTGGAGATTTTCCCCATCAGACAGAGAGACAAAGAGTGACATAAAAAGGATGTTGCAGAAACAAAAGCAGAAAGTTTACAGCATTTCCAAGATGCCGTATGAAGAAACAAAGTATTTTTTTTACGAGGAGGCTGCCGTGTGAGTATAGTCGGGGGGGGGGAGGGAATTCTGCCGTTTGCGTTGACACTTGGAGCCCTCCTGAAAACTTTCTGCAAACATTTCTTGATTGCATTGAATGTGTGGAAGGGGTTAAATGTAAAGGTTTTACAACTAACACCTTTTCTCTGGGTCCTTTTGAAGACACATGGAGATCAACTTCCTGAAGGATTTGCCGTATTTCTTTACAGTCTCCTTGTCCGTGATGCCGGTCTCCAGGGCTGGAGGGTCATTCTGCAGCGTCAGCATCAAGACCTGAAGAAACCAGGGAGTTGTTCAGTCACACATTTTAAAAATAAAAGTATGACTTTGCATTTGTTGTTGGGTATCAAATACACATTTCGAGGTAGGTTAAATTGCTCGACCATGCGTTCACCTTCATTGGTGGGTATTTGTGGTAAGGTGCGGCTCCTGTTGCAAGCTCAATTGCCGTGATCCCAAAGCTCCAAATATCTGCTTTGAAGTCATAACCCCTGACCTGTAAAGACAGAACCATATATCATCAACTTTTACAGATAATCTCCATCTTTATGTGTTAGTAAGAACCACAAACTAAAACATAGAAAGCAAAGTGTGTTCAGAGAAAAAAAAGGGTTGTCTTGTCATAGAAGAGAGCAACAAAACAGACCATGATTTGTGTGTCAACTGGTTCAGGCATGAGAGTCTTACAGAAGGTCTTGTAGTGCTGAGTCACACAAGATCACTTTCGGCCACAGGCTTAAGATTTCTAAAATTGTTTCAGCTTACTAAGTAAGTGAGTATGCAAGTAAGAAAGTGTAGACTTCTTTGTCAATGATCATTTGCTGTTTTTGCCGGTTTAGATACAGCAGTGTCTGACTGTGAGCTCCCCGTTGCCATGGACACTTCTAGGCTAGAGACGACCAACCTGCTCCATAACCTCTGGGGCCATCCAGCATGGCGTTCCCACAAACGTCTTGCGCACTTTGTTTCTTGTGATGTCACCACCTGTGGATAGAAAGGCACTGACGCCGAAGTCTGAAGGAGAGAGAAGAGAGACAGAGGAGAAGAATGAAGAAAAATACACACACACACACACACACACACACACACACACACACACACACACACACACACACACACACACACACACACACACACACACACACACACACACACACACACACACACACACACACACACACACACACACACACACACACACACACACACACACACACACACGAAGCGTGCATTAAGTCAATAACTGTTTTTTTTAAAGGATGTTTATTTCTTTAGCTCTTAGTCTCGGTGCATAAACACGCTGAGCTGGAGGAACAGAGTTTGAAGTCTAACAGGTGGAAATCAGGTGATAGCATGACACAGCTACTTCTTCACACTTTGTCTGGATCAGCAGTGACAGCTGTTGAAATGTGGTGCTGCCCCGTGGTAAAATACCTGCAATTTGCACTGAGCCGTCATCCCCGAGGAGAATGTTTCCTGCCTTAAGATCCCTGGGAGAGACAAGACATGAATGTGTGTATTATAAGATTTACTTCTGAGACAGAACAAAGACTAAGCGTTTAGAGAAAGTCAAAACTAACTGTGAAACAAATAAAGTCAGAAAAAAACGACTCATTTAAAGGTTAACTTGTGTTTTTGGAAACATTGCCTCATCTCTTATACATTTTTAATTATGTTACCTTCTTAAATCAGAGCTAAGGATCTCCTTTTTACTAAATTGCTGATTGAAAGATTCTCAAAAATGTCGATATGTTACACATCTTTGCGCAATAGAAAGGCTTTACCGCTTCATTCTTTTTATTGTAAACTCGTTCACCTTCAGACTTTATTACCACCTCGTAGAGTCTGCGGTTAATTTGTTCGTCTTTGTTCAGCCTCCCCTGGTGGTGATAAGAGGATTCAGCAGGGAAAGCTGTCTGGCTGCCTGCCTGCCTCCGTGCACACTCTCACAAAAATGTCCAGACTGCTTCACAGAGTGAATACTGCCAACTCACCACCCAGACATAGTTGTCATAGCAACAGACTTTTAGAGATATGGTCAACGGTTCAAGTTTGGCAAAAAAAAAAAAAAAAAGTAAGGAGAGCAGGAAGGTCCCTAGGGACAAAATTCAGTTATTTATCCTGTTGAAAATTTCACAGAAGCCAATGTGAGTTTTATTGGAGAAAGAAAAAGTAAACCAGGGCACTGACAGACATGACATCATCTTCAAGGACTTATTATTAATTCCCTTTTCACAACTGACCAGATCAAGCTCGTTTAACTGTGACGAGAGGGGAGAGAATGATTCAAAAGAGATGCAGCCCTCCTTCACTGAGCAGTTCATCTTGCTGCCAGACGGGGGCAGTAGAGACAAACGTATGCAGCTTTACCGAAAAGAAAATGCTGTTGGATCATTCCAGCAGAGATATTTTTCTCAATGAATGTAAAAATAGATGGTCTGCTTTGAAGATGACTTAGTTTAAAAAAAAAAAAAGATTTATAGGATATAATTAAGTCATTTTTTAAAAACTATAATCTCACATTAAAAGCCAGTTTGATGGGGGGCAAAAGTTGCAGAGATAATTGTTCTTCTTCGACAAGAAAACTGCTGAAGCATGCTTTAGAACGTTTGGCCCGAGCGGCCTTTCTCAAACGGGTTTAAAGTTTCAGCTTTATAAGAATCCTGCTCTGAACACACAATGTGTTTTTCGAGACGGGTCACAGTTTTTTTTTTTTTTTTCTACGAGTGCTCCAGTAAAATAACACAACAGATTCTGCAGTGACAAGAGCAGGGAGTGGCAGTGAAGCCACAGGGGGAAGGAATGCAGCATGTGTAACATATTAGAACCAATTGGCTGACAGCAAAGATGGGGATTCCCACCCAAGAGCCAAATGACTGCTGGGAAAATAAAAGCATCCTTAAACTACATAAGATATGGAATCGGCGGACTATTTCGTGTCCTCTGCTGAAACTGGGTTTTCAGCCATTTTGCTCAGGCTGTAAAAGTAGTGTGTGTTCTACATTTGTGTCTAGACGAGTTCAACTATGTAACTGGGGTTGATGCAGATGAATGGAAATTGTGGATGAAAATGCAACATGACAGTCTAAAGGGCTGCCGGCTGCCGTACAGACGTCTGTTGCTCCGCGGCTCTCCGTCTCATCCCAGCGTCACTCCGCTGCCCTGACATAACAGCTCGGTGATATCAGGTCACAGTTATCCTCCAGTTTTCTAACACTCGCTTGCTTCTGCTTAATCACGAGCATGCTCATCCTCCACCTACATACAACAGGGACGCTTCACTGTCTGGTAATTTGAGATTGTTGCTTTTTAAGGATTCGAGGGGAGGTGCAGAGTTCACCACCTGAGGCTGAAAGGCAAGTCTGGGAGTATCCCAAAATACTTTTCCTCGTTTACACAACCACTGCCCCTCTCTCGGTGGGTCCCATCTTGACTCCTACTGTCTTGGCCTGCGCTTAAAGTGAGCTATCATTTATTGAAGCATTGTGGGTTCAAGCTAGGCCAAATTTCTGAATTTTGAGAGGATGTTGGTGGAAGATGATAGTTGTCCTCCAGGTAGGGAGGGGCATCATTGTCTAAACCAAACAACATGGCTTTGAATGAAGTCTTTTGTCTATGTGTCATAGAAAATCAAAAAGTCAGGGGATCACTAATCTCCATTCACAGAATCTGAAGGTAGGGCACCAGATTTTGGTAGTGCAAGTTGTTCTGCTTTAGTTGTAGTCAAACTAGTGACATCCAGCAGAGTTTCAGCGGTCTGTGACTGTGTGCATCAAAACTGGAGCAATAAGGGTGCAACGCAATCTGCCGTAACGCAATCCCAGAACACATCAGCTCACATGTAGCGACGATTTACCTTTAATCTAAGTCTCTGAAGAGACATCTGCATGTAAGTGCAATACACTTGAAGAAATTGTCTCTCAACACCAACACCATTCATGCTTCTTCAGTGGGACTGGTCACAAAGGCAAAGCACCGCTAACTGATGGCTAAACTGAAAGTCATGAAAAGCTGGCCATCGCTCCAAGAGGCGTACATTGTCGTCAGATAATCGCTAATAGGTTACGAGATTGGGGGGGGGGGGGGGGTCACAAAATTCCAGTATGACAAAATATTTTGGGATGGCATGAAAGTCTCTATAAACACACTCCATCCAATAGAGGAAGAGATATTTTCAAAGAAGACTGAAAACTTTGAGACGCTAATGAACCGAGAAGACTTGGCACAGGATGACTGAAATCTCTTGAGTTCATCCTCGGGACGTTTTGAGTAGCTGTACTTGATTTAATGGCGATTCATTCAAAAGTTATGATATTTCAACGGGGAAGTGGTCGACCGACAGCAACTGTAGTTCATTATCCAGAATAAGTGTTGACACATTCAGTCATCGGATGAAACTTTTGGAAGCTTTTAAGTAGATGCACTAGAGAGCAAATTTGGGTTATGGAGTTTTTTTTTTTAAATCACTTTATGTCAAGATAACTTTTTGTCAATAAAGCTCTAACACTTTACTGCTGCGGTCATTTTGAGACACTGTTAATGTTTGATTCTTTAAAATTCAACCATTAAAAAAAACGTATCTCTGACAAATACGACCAGAATATTATATGTAGGTGATGACTTTGATAAAAAGACGTCCAATGACACTGCATCATTCACTAAGAGTTATTAAGGGGATCTAATTGCGTCCCTCTAACACTCATTGAGAAACCACAGAGGCTACGGTTCACTGCAGCAGATTGTAATGCTCCGAGAAAAGGCTGCAGAGTGTAGACAGTCATTAACATTCACAGGAGAGGAAGAGGAGGAGGGAGGAGGAGGGGGAGGGGGAGGGAGGAGGAGGTGGTGACACAATGCACCACGCAAGTTCAAAGAAAAACTGTAGCGGAGAGGAAAACGCCAACCTGCCGTTAAAAGTCCCAACTCCTACAAGTCAAGCTCCTATTGGAAGAATAACTCATTTATCATACATGTATATTTTTTAAAGCACATTAAAGCCTTTCCAATCTGATGCCAGAAACTAGAAGGTGTTATGTAACCGAGAAATATTGGAAAATGAACGCTATTTGTGTGGTCTGTTCTTATTTATGAGCGACTGAAATGAGGACATGCCAAATGAAACTGTCAAGAAGATTGATCTTTCTCATCTGGCAGCCCTGCACCTTGCAGCTCTGCTGGTCAGTTCACCTACAGTGACATCACATCCTGGTGCCAGGCTCATATTGCCCCCTAACAGGGCTGTAAAAAGAAGGTTTATGAGGCGCCTTGTTGGGTCCCTTATGGAGAGGAAATACCGCCTCTCTTTTAGCCGTGCCCTTTCTAACCACAAAAATATCTTCCCTTAGCTTTGCTTTGAATTGTCATCTGTTATTCTGAATTCACTTTTATTTCTTATGAGGAAAATGTTCTTGTTTGAATCACAGGTAAAGATTCATTTTTTTAAAGGTTTTATTTTTGGAGATAGGAAACTCAAACCCTGGCTGTCTGCTTGGAGGACTATACCCTCTGTACATGGGGCGCGCCCACTAACCACTAGGCTAACGTCACCCCCACAGCTAGAGAGTCTATGTTCCCGTAGGCAGCATAACTTCAGTCATTAACTGGTCATTACTAAACTGCTTACTGAGTCATTTCCCAAGCAGGGCCCTGCCGTGAACACACAAGACAATACCAGACCCATGATAACAGTAATATCCTGATATAGCAATATGATGCAAGACAATCATACAATGAAAAAAATCACGATATCGGATTAACTGTATATGAGTATGCCCCTAAAAAGGTAAAGTTCAGGATTGATGTATTTATTCACTTCAGTTCGGTGTTAGTTGGACTTCTTATCAAGCTTCATCTCTGAACTTGTTTTCATCGCTGCCTGACATTATCCAGCTGTCTTCTTCTTCTTCTTATATCTGCTGTCAACTTCTTCTTTGGCCAGTTCACTTCCTTTCATGTTAGCCTCATTCATAAGCACCACTTAGAGGAGACATGAAGTTGCGACACAGTGAGTCAAATTGCCTGGGAAACCTTTTTAAACTGCCTTTTAATAAAATTGGAAATATCGATATTTGGCACTAGTGATTTGATAATCATATTACCCAAGTCAAGGCAATTTTATTTGCCGTATTTCTATTTTGTCCCACCACTACTAAGAAGACATGAGGTTTTAGAGATGAGAGAGGAAAATAACTATCCACAACAGTTGGATCGTCAATGTCTCTTTTGATAAATACCTTAAAGCCTGATCTAAAAAGAGAAGGTGTTTTTCCTCTCGTCATGTGTGTGATGTCTGCCTTCTCCTCAGGTTAGAGTGCAAGTGTCACTGCCTCCCTGAGCTGCTGTAAACGTGGAGGTAGAACACTTCGCTGTCTTGTGTTAATATGTCTCAGGTTGAGGCCATATAACCCTGACCGCAACACTCTAATTGCTTTTTCTGCCGTCCTGAGTTGGATGGAACCTATCATGTGATGCTTTCTCTCTTGCTCCCTCTCGTCAAGCCTCACCCCCTTGGCTCTCTCCGTCACCCCTGCCCCCGAGGCTCCGACTCATATGATCCAGCTTACACAGGAGGAACACGCACAGCCATAAGCGCACGTTTACATCAGCAGACGCCGATCAAGTGACCGCCGCCTCTCCGCTCTCAGCGTGTCAGTGATTTTCAGCTCTGGGGTAATACCTCCCATTTTCTTTTTCAGCAGTAGAACCTCAGTGCCCCGGGGCGGCCAGAGCTGATGAATGAATGATCTGTTAATGAATCCCTAATGTCTCCTTAGACCCGGCACAGAGTACTCAGGAAAAACATTCCCCTTCTCTCTGGCTCTGACTGATAACCCTGTCACACTGGGCTGAAAGTGGATACTTAAAGGCTGCAGCAGAGGTACACTGCGGTTGATTTTCCTTTTAATTAACACCCTAATTCAAAGATTGGCTACACTAATTCCTTTCATCTCTACCTATACTCTCTTCAAGATAAGGAGTTTCCTAAGCAGCAGCCTAATGAGGCAAAGCCTTGTCTTCACAGCTAAAAACAAAATCTGTCATCCAAGTCCATGGTCAAAGCTTTCGATCGCCCCCTGTCCTGGGCAATATGTGTGCCAGTGGGAGAGGAAGGGAGACAAATAAAAAAACAAGTAATGAACACTGAAGACAGACGAGGTGGTGTAAGGACTATTACAGCCCAGAGTCGACTGGGTTCATTGTCCCAGCTTAAGTGCAGGGACTTATCCGGGTCTTGAACTGGCTCAGAGGAGGGCTTTCAGGATCAGATTTCCTGTGGTATGCAAATCTGTCATTGACACATTCCACCGGTGCACATTCAAATAGTAACTAAAAGATTATCAGCACAGTAGTGGTCGTCTACTTATGGATTTCTTCGCATTGGAAGTCATGAAAACCCCCCCGAGTGGGTGGATTTTACCAAAATAGAGCTGAATTATCCCTCAAGGTCTCCTCCTCTTATAAACAAACAGACCAGGTAATGATAATCTGTAACAATACAGTTAACCAACTTAAACTCCAACAGGGCTTTAGGACATGCTGCAGCTAATTTAAGCCACTTAACTGAATACTGTCTTTCTATGACCTTAATGATATTGTTAATGAAGATGTGACTTTTAGACACTATCAGGATTTGTTGGAAGTAAATGTTTGGTCCAGAGCGGGAACTTTGGGAAACTCACAGATAAGTGTCTCGAATCTGAAATATTCAACTCATATTGGCTGATATCAGAGTTGTGCGAGATATTAATCTTAGAAGAAGAAGATCAGGAGAATAAATGTGATCAAAAATGATTTGACAAACTTCTGAATCAGGCGTAGCCCCTCTTTGGTAACATTAACAATACCTAAGAGGTACAACATGAGCACATCATTCCTGCTTCTTCTTCTGGATCACTTGTTGCAGACTCACTGGGGTTAGTTTACTGCCTCATCTCCAAACAGAGCGGGGTGACACCCCTGACCTTTAGGAGTGAAAGTGGCATGCTGAAAAATGCCATTTCCCATTTCCTATCTGCCTATACTGATAACACCAATCACTTCTGTGTATTGAACTATGCATTCAATCATAAACAAAGACCATGAAGTCATTTCACAGACTGCTAAAACATCTAAACTGAATAATGGAAATAAGTGTGCAGGCAGCAGATGCCACATAATGAGGATCTCATAGTAACACAATAAGTCCAGATAATGTAGAATTACACAGTCATGCTAATAAGTACACTACTGCACCTTATGACAGTGGGCATTAGCATAGCTTAGCTGAAGATATGTTAACAAATAACAAATGCATTGTTCATGTACAGTCGTTTGTTTTAAAGTGGGAACCAACTCATATCTGCATGACTGCCCTCAAACAGAATTTTCTTTGCAAATAACAAGATAAAATACTGCACTAAAAATACACAGCGTCCCATGTAGTGGAGGTAGTGGACTTAATATCAGTAAGACATTTTAGAGGAGGAACAGAGAGGATAAAGAGTTGAGAGAGAGGGGTAGAGTTGAGTATTTGGGCTCCATTAACTCTCAAGGTGAAGTCTTATAAAGCTGCCGTGTTAGTAGATAATGGACCGTCCTGTGTCTGCTTTATTACAGTACCAGAGTGGAGGGCTGTGAGTCTTGTTACCTGTGGATCTGTCCGTTCTTGTGTAGGTACTCCAGGCCATCGAGCACGTCTTTCAACACCGTGGCTATACTGGCCTCGTCCAGGACGCCCGTCTTGTGTTCACCTCGTGAGATGGTATGCTTGATCACGTCCAGCACGGAGCCTGGGAAACAACCACAGGACGGTGGTTAATAGAAAGGAATTCAGTGATGACATGCGTCGATTATCTCTGATGAAAACTACATTTGTGATTGTCAACGTTAATGTGTGTGAAAAAATGAAAACTATCCAGAGTAGGGCCTCAGGGTGAGGAAACTGTCTGTGTCTGGTCTTGAGATGATTCAGCTTCCGCATCAATGAGAAAGTCACCTCAGGCGAGCTCCAAATAATTTGTTAAACCTACTCTAAAAACCAAACCATATTTAGGAAAACAAATACTTCTCCATGGATTGGCAGGCTATCAGTCAAGATAATTAGTTTATAAGCTAATATTGTTTGGGTGAATCAGACTGTGGGTACACACGAGAACTTTTTTTTTCCAGTTTCACTGGGATGAATTTTATTGAAGGGAAAAACAACTGATTTAGTTGGTTGGTAGTTTGGTTAAGACAAAATCCCTTTGGTCAAATAATCACCATGAACTTTGACTTTGGCCATGGCACAAACAAACCAATGGTATAGAAAGACAAATCAATACATTCACTTGTATGCATACTTTAATGGTTTACGGGAAAAAAAATCAGTTTTTAAGCTGTGATTTTAGAGAGCAGAGTCGGTATCTCTAAACACTGTCAAATTTCTAAGTGAGTGAACAGCCACAAGCCCTGAATTGTTGATAATTTTTTTGGACTCGGTTCAGTGACTTTAAATTAGATTTTACTTTGGAGGCACACAGGCTTGAGGTTTTTTTCATCCAAATGAGACTCATTTGGATGTTGAGCTCACAGTTAAAAATCACCATGGCTACTGTCAGAGTCATGACATTATTTGTTTTTCAATAGAGCAGCGCAAAGTTTTCTTTTCACCCCAGTGACATCATCATTACGTCCGTCTCTCTGCAGTTCAATTCAATTTAAAAGTTCACAAACATGAACTAAGCTCTACAGTGATATATTGTGTGCGCATTTACCCATAATGCCTTAGAAGTGGCCTGATATCTGCATAAATAGTTGGTGTTCATGTTGACATTGGAGGTTATAAGTCAAACTGTTGCTTTGTTTTGAGTGTTCCTGGCTGAATAGAGAACTAATGTTTCTCTGCTCACTGACCCGAAAGTTCACCCCGTCTCACTCGGCCCGGCTCCGGCTGAATAAAAGGAGTGCTCTGGATGAAGAGTAAGACTGCTCTGCTGTGAGAGTTTGATTTCTTTTGAGCAACTTTCCAAAAGAATAAAGCACATCTCTCTGAAAAGCAATTTCACTATTTGCATTCGGTTTGACAGAAAAATGGGCGAAATGATGAAACGACACTTGCCTGACAAGCTGCATTGTGCTGCAGTAATACGGGAACACAAGCTGCCATACTGTCCACATATCCCTCCATATCTTTCTTACAAACACACACACACACACACACAGACACACACACGGGGTGCAAAGATATTTATTTGCTAAATCACTTCAGGGTGCCCTCGCCTGGAGCTCTCAGCCCAGCACTGCATAACCCTGAGGAGACAGCGATGACTGGCCACCTGAGACTAGACGGTGTTATTGCAGAGCGATTTAGACACATCAGGATGTAGCGGCGAGGCAGAGCAAGAGAAGAGAGAGAGAGGGAGAGTCGATGGGTTCAACGGGTTCTTCTTGCAGTTACAGTGCACGGCAGAAATTGTGATTCAGCAGTGAGGAATTGAAAAGAGACCCCCATTCAAAGAGAGGACGGGATGAAAAATAGGCGGTAAAAGCAGACTACATGTGTGTATGAGTGTGTAAGATAGCGGGTGTGTATGCGAGATAATTCGAAAGAAGTGAGAGGAGGGTGAAAGAAGAGTGCAGCCTTGCGTCTCTGATGTGACAGTTCTTTGAAGCTCATTGAGAAAAGGCAGCCTGTTTGACTCCTCTGTTCTCCCTGCATGGTTCCCTCCTCTCTCAATGCTTCTGTGCTCAGTATGAGATTCATCTGCCTGTCTGAAGTGGTTTCAAGGGGGGGGGGGGGGGGCATGTGACAGGAAGTGACAGGTGACAAGGAGGAAGCTCCTGAGGAAAGAAGAGTGTTTGAAGTCAGGTCTGCATGAGTGGAGATTTAGTCTAATAGTAGTAGTCATGAGCCAGGAGAACATGTTCAACCTGCAGAGTAATGACAGAAATGCATGTTGCGAAGTGCCACACATTTCAGCAGTAACTGTCAATGAGGTTATAGCTAAATGTAATGAACGGTTTCATTTAGCTATTAAATAGGCTACACACGTTGTATGGTTTTGACCAGTGTTCAACTTTGCTTTCCTAACTTTCAGTGTTTTCTGAGTGTTTTCTTACCTACCATGCTTTTTTTTTTTTTTTACTGTTTTCTATTGATGAATATATGTGTAGCAGCACAGCCACAAAGAGCCCAGCAAATGAGCAAACCAACAGGATTGATTGTTAGAGTGAAATGCTTTGCACTGATTCTACTGTTTTTACCTCAACTTTTATTGCCTTCTTAGACTTTAAAAAAAACAATTATTTTATTATTACCTTGTGAAATGTTTGAAATGCTGTTTGTGCCTGTCTGAAGCACATTGAATTGCCTGCTGTTTGAAAAGTGCTCTATAAATAAAGACTAATTGACCAGTCTGCTTTATATTTACAATTAATCAACAGGAAAATTAGTCACTGGTAAAATCCCTGGTGCCAATTCTTATGGCCGAGTCAGTATCGGCTTCCAATAGTGTGGTATAAGTTCTGTTATTCAAGACAATAACCCAATACTGAATCTTAGTGGCTCCAAAGATCTTTACTTTTTCAGGTACGTTAACATTTTGTAACACAAACCTACAACAATGAAGCGCTTAAAGAGTTTTTAGCATTGTCAGCTAGCATGTGAGCATTAACTTCACCAATGATTTGTATATTTTGATATCTGGGGAAACTTGGTATTACCCAAGACTAAAGTAAAGGTATCAGACTTGGTACAGCTAATGAAATGTTATTGGACCATCTTAAAACAAAGAGAAAGAAAGAGAGTAAGTAAAGTTTCCTTGATCATAGATTGCCAAGTCTTCTTCAAGCCGAGGCAGCAGTGAGGGGAGATTATTTCTAAAGTGCACACACACAGCTTGATGCAGACTTTGGAGGACCACTAAATGTCAGCCTTGTCAGCCTCTTTCAGATGCATTTGATTGAACTCTGCATGCTTCATTAGATTGTTTCAACGGGCTGACACTTTTACTGACAGGTTAACAATCAAAAGTTCATTTTGCATGGGAAAAGACTGAAGCTTCAAAAGATAAATGACACCTGTTGGCCGTGTATGAACAGGACATGTCCAAGGCCCAGAGGGAAGACAAATCACAGGGAATCAATGAAGTCTTGACAGTGCGGTGCACTACAGAGCGTGTAAAAACTCAGGAAAATGTCAAATCATTGTTTCACGCTGGATTAAGCAAATCTCTCATTTTTTTTCTTTGGATTTCAAACTCAAACTGTGAAGGTTCAACATAACGCCTCTTGACTCCACTACTTTTCGATCATCTGGTCCGAGCATGGGACGCAGGGAGAGGATAAGAAGAGAGAAAAGGGGAAGAGAGGGAAATAGGGAAAAGTGGACGAAGGACGTGAGAGGTTGTGCCAAGAGTGCAAAAGGCCGATGGGGAATGCCAAGCAAAGTTGAAAGGGTGGAGGGAGGGTGTGGCACGAGGGAAACATAGGTGGTAAAGAAGAGATGATTGTTGGCTCAAGTTTCCATCAAAACTGTCGTATGCTGCATCATTTTCTACAGGACGGGAACACTATGACACAAAGGTAATTCTGCATGTTAAGACACCATTGTCTTTACTCTGTGAACCTAGAATCACAATCAAAGCTCCCTGTCAGCATTCTGGCAATAGCTGAGGGCCACATCATGATGTGACAAATCCACTGGCTCCGAACTTGACAAAGTCTTTTCATATGCTAAATTCAAACCGTCAATAACAATCTGTCTTAAGCTGGAATTCACTCGGAGTGGCATTTCGATTGAGCTCGGCAGCCGTGATTGTGGGTCGGTGAGGGGCAGCGCACTAATCTCCTGGGAACACATTCCTCTGCTTGCTTTGGCATGACTCATATTCTATCCCTGTGGGCACCAGTGGATGTCTCCTAGATGTGAATCCAGTCGCCGACAGGTTGTGTAGCGCTGTAATGAAACAGTTGTTCGCGTGTCACATTCGGAACAGGATTTTGCTGAAAAGTTCTGTGCATGCTGGGTAACGATCTGAAAAGATGAGCTCGAAGGTTTGGCCTTGAAAGGACTTTCCAGAGAGGATTGAGGGGATCTTAGAGCTCTTCCCATTACAACAGGTCATTGTATTTGGACATCCGATATTAAAGTGTATGATCTCAGGAGCCTCGCATTAAACTCACTTTCACTAATCTCAAGAAGTTCACAGGTTCAAGAGTTCATCAGCATCAAGGATGACTGTAAGACTCTTACTGAAGGGAGTGTCAAAATTAATCCACTGATGTAAAGGGTTTTTGTGTAACACGCAAATCTGCAATTGTAGCCTCTAAGGGTGTATAAACTAATATATTTGAATTGACACCACGATTTAAAAGTGAGTGTTGGCAGGTTTCAGTGGCATCATTGGATCTTTTAAGGTATGTTGCTGTAATGGGAGACTTTCTGGATCTGTGGAAGACCAGCATTGGCTTGCACCAGCTATACTCAAGTTAAAATGTAGCCGAGTTTGAATGTAATTGCTCATTAAGGATGCACGTCTTGTGATTTAGGTGTTGCACCAGCTGAGATAGTTCAAACAATGGTAGAAGTTAAAACTTCAATCTTGTACCCAGGTTGTAGTAGGTGTAAAGTCCTCCGTAAAATACAGTTGCCATGGTGTATTGTTTTGAAAGGTTGACTAACTTATAGGATGATGAGGGGTCGAGGTGTTTTCCTGCCTGTTTGGCGTTAGCAGGGCGCTCTCTGCGATAATTTACATCCCCTAGAAATGTATGATGGTTTTGTTTGTACTCCTGATTTCTTTTTCAATGAGCGGAGATCATTTGCTCCGCCCTATACTAGAGTACCGTTAAACTACCTATTGTTTACGTTGACGATTTCACCCCGTAGTTATTTTACACTTGCTGTAGATTAAGGATGTAGGCTTTAGTTATCACCTCATCGTGAAGTGTTGTCATATTTTACAAACGTTTTGGTCGCTTTTTCTCGATTAATGGTCGTCAGCAGAAGCTATTTTAAGCTGTTAGTCTCTTAAATGAAGCACCACATTCAGCACTGTAAAATACTCGTTGGTCACATGAAGTTCAAAACTTTGTTTCTGCTACAATATTTTGGTTAGTTCAGATGTTACACTCTACTAGTTTAGATGAACATTAACATCTGCGTTGTATAACCAGAACAATGACACAGCTTAAGTTACAAACTAAATAGATTCAACGTAGGGTTGAACTTTACACCATAACTTTATACAGAACTTACACAGAGCTGGTTGTTATGAGCCATATGCTGGATGAAAATAAGCGACCTATCAGCAGATCTTTTGCATATCAGTTCAACTTCCGTTCAGTCCTACTGGTATCTGCAAGTGACTTATGCTTTAATCCCTCAACATGTGAGAGTGATGTGTGAGAGTGATGTGCGGTGCACTTGGATGAAGCGAGTTGTGCGCTGAGAACAAAATTACAATGTTGTATATTTTAAAACGAGCATCGATGACGTCAACAGCCCCTTTCTAAAAGGTTGAAAGATTATCAACTTGAGGCACTGAGAGTGGCCACACAAAAAAGGCAGAGCACCCACCTGCTGCTGCAAACACTCTCTCCTTATTGAAATCAATTTTTTTTTAAAAAGGACGCTGGGGCCCAGAAAAAAAACACTAGCTGGACACGGGGCCTCAATCTCTTTATGTAGCCTTTAGTCTTTCAGCCAAGTGGGGTCAGTGGGAGGCGTTTGCAGTTGGCTTGTCATTTCCTGTCATGTGCAAACCCAAGTGATCTAGTGCTATGTAGTTTCACAACATTCTTTGTAAGGACAGGGAGAACGTACTTTCTTACTTTATCATCAGGACATTATGAACAAAACTTGGTATGAAAACATCTCGAGCAGATAACAGATTAACGATGGCGTTGAAATCTGTCTTTTAACAGTCAGAGAGAAGACCAGGGTGGTTTCAGAGGGTGGATACCGGGGAAGAAGAAGGACTTAGCCCTTCTCAGAGCTGGTATGCTCTGCCTTGTGGAGCGATGCTCTATAAACCAGACCTCATTTAAGGTCTGTCTCCATGGCAGACGACTCCGCGGCCATCATTTAATTACACCGCACAATAAAACCCAACATCAAGGGCCTCTGTTTAACAGGGATAAGGGGAATGAGAGAGGCCATCTTGAGCGGTGTCTGCTCCTGCTGTGCGGCTGGCTGCCTGCTCGAGCGTCGCTTGGCGGGCACCATGCCCCCCGGCCCAGCTGCAAGGCGGCTGCCAAGCAGCTCATGTCTCGAGTGTATCCCAGGGAGCCTGGCATGCCACCTGGGCACTATCCGTTACAGTGGGACGCTGTTTACACAGAGGGGCTGAGAGGAACAGGGGAGGGGGGAAACTGAGAGTAAATATTTGGTGTGTGGCTCTATCTGTGTTCTCCAGAGCTCGTCTAATAAAGCCTGTGAGACCAAAAACAGGATAAAGAAAGAAATGTGGATTTTTACATCTTTGCATACATTAGACCATAGCTCCCTTAAAACATTCTTCATTCCGAAGAAAAAGAAAACCACTGCTTCTTTCTTATCAAATGTGGCAGTTTGTGTCTAGGATTCCTCACATCCACAAGAACAAAAAGCTCTTTTAGATCTTACTTAGAGCTTACTGTTTCTGGTTAAAAAAAAAGAAAAAGGAACAAAACAATCAGAAGCAGATGCAATCCTTGGATTTTAAGGATCTTTCTCTCCGTGGTGGCCTCCTCTTCATGCTCCTCTCACTAGTTAATTGCAGCGCTGCCACATGGATGCCATGAAGCCGGCCTGCGGGCTGTTATTACCTCTAACCTGTCATTAGCTCCTTCGCTGCTCTCAGTTAAAGCCCCAGAAAAGAGCTGCAGCTCACATGGGACACAATGAGGATCAGTGCTGTCACATTCCCAACAATCACAGTTAACATCAAGGGCAGCAGGTAACCAGGATCTTCCTACTGCCCCTCTTGTGTGTCCAGAGGGAACCTATCAAAATCTCCAGACCTCTTTGATATGACTTTAACACACAGCTCTGTTTGATGCATTCACAAAGCTGACCAAACTATCAGTTTATTTTTCATCAGAAACTAAAAAAAAAGTGATTGATTCCTTTGTCTGCCCTGGTTCTAGATAGTCAGAGTGAAACACAGAAGAAGAGAGCGACGTAAAAAAAAACAAAAAAACAGAAACGAATGGGAAAACGTGCACTTACCGCCACTGAGCAGCTTCATAACCAACCAAAGCTCATCTTTAACCACGAAGGAGGTGTAGTAAGACACGATGTTGGGATGGTGGCACTGGCTCATGGCTTGAATCTCTTTCTATTAAAAAAAAAAAAAAAAACAGGGAAGAAAGAATTGAATTCATCATGGTAGAACATAGCGTTTTGATGATTTCATGACAAACAAGCTGTTTATTTGCTTAAAAAAAATAAGACTTTTATTCAATTTCAGGTCCCATGAACTCATTTTATGGCATTCATTAGTCCCTTTCCAGAAGCAACAGGCAAACAAAACATTTTTAGAGCAGTTAATAGTTGTGGTGGTGGTGGTGAGAAGAGCACATAATATGCCTTCTTTGTGATTCATCCAAGGTGAATTGTGCCTAGAAGCTGACTATTCTCTTTTGACTCCCACAGTAAGGTATGAGAAGAGCCTGGAGGAAATCGACTGAAAGCAGATACAATAATCACCTAGTCCTTTGACGCTGCAGCTATTCCTGATATTTAGTACAATGCTTAAGATCTTAATGACGTCAGAAGAGAAAACAGGCGAGGTCAATATAATGCATATCTATGCAGAAGCGAAAAAAAACAGCCAGAGCTCAGTCCTTTATACAGCTGTAAAGCTCCCTGTGTGTGTGTGTGTGTGTGTGTGTGTGTGTTTGGAAAGCAAGGGAGCTGAGGTAATGCTGGCACAGAGGTCTAATCCATCACTTCAGCACCGGTCCTAAAAGTCATTTGAGGATAGAGAAGCTTCCGAGGAAAGAGAAAATCCAGCTGACTTCAGAGTCAGGAGGTTTTTGCTTCTGTTTCTCCATTTAAACGACTTGACAAATGACTGAACCTGTTACTGGAAATCCATTTTAACACTACCTGTACTTAGGCATCACCACAAACCTTTTCTTTTGAAACAATATCACCCCTTACAACACAGCGAATGAAAGAAATGACCAAACGTTCAAAATGACCCTTTGCAAGCACCGGGACACTGAGAGTTCTTCCCCAGCAGCAAACTCTCATATCAGTGTTTCGCAGCTCATGAAATCAAGTCCACTTTTCATGAGTGCTTTATGTCCAATTCACCAAATTATTATTATTGCTATCAAGCACAGATAGTTATAACATCTTAATTTTAAAAGGAGCTAGGCAAACATTTCCTGTCCTCTCCTCAGTCTTTCAGCCACACTATGATGTGCAAGAGCTGCAGTTTCTCTATGTTGGGTGTGCAGTCTTTAAATCGATATTGGCCTTCTCATCTAATTATAGGCTTACACCACAAACGATTATATCTGTCCAGATTGCAGAGTGTTGTTTAAAATAGCCATTGAGAGTTGTTAAAGACAGGTGTGCCACAAGCCTGACACCTGAGAAACCGAAAAACACTTGAGCCAAAAACATTTGTGAAACGTTTCAATCAATAGATGCTTGCAGGGGTTGAGAAGTAAGCAATCGAAGGCTGATGTTCCATCTGCATAAATGCTTAGCTTACACAACGTGCATTAGCAGCAGTGTCCCTCGGCTGCACAGTCATCACTATTGAGCCTGTGGCCTTCATTGAGTTCTTCAGGCAAAGAGAGGCTAAAGCAGGCAGGTGACATGTTGATGCCTTAAGAGAGCACTTGACAAAGGGTTGTTAAAAAAAACTAAACTAAAAAGGTGGCTACAGACTGTGACACATACAGACATGTTTTAAATGCTCACAGATTTGTGGAGAAAAACAGTGAGGTGAAATGTGTGAAAAGAAAAGAAACTGAAAGCGCTCGAGATATCAACAGTTTTCTTTCGACCAACAGGTGAGCCCACACACGACTCTCCCTCTCAGTAACGCCTTTTGGGATTATCAGGCAGCCTAATAACTTCCAGTCTGTCGGGCCAGACAGCGAGCTCTGTGGGTCGTCTCCCCTATCGTTCATACTCTGGATACAACAGGCCGACAGAGAACAATGATAATATCACCCATTGGCTGCTAACCCCCCCCCCCCCCCACCGCGTTTGCTCTTGACACAGTGGAAGGGGCAGGTCACCACCGCTCTGTGTGCCAGGGTAACCCCAGAAAAGAAAAACAATGGGATAACAGGGAGGATATCGTGCCCTGGCAGTTGGCAGGTTTTCCCATCTTTTCCAGCAGACAATGTGTGAATCAGAGAGACTCTTTGTTGTGGGGATTAGGTCACTGTAAACCTCTGCAGCAGCAAAGACAGGGGGAAACGTTCTCATCGCTCTAAACATATTCGGATCCCTTCTGTCTTGTTGAGTTTCACGTAACTTTGCATTGTGAAAATATATTTCTAAGGTTTATTTTTGGCCTTTTATGCCTTTGTTTGGAGTGACATGCGGGAAAGGACCCACAGGTCACACTCGAGTCCGGCCGCCTGCTTGAGGACTATAGTCACACAGTACATGGGGAGTTTGCACTGACCACTAGGCTAGCGGAACCCCATTAAAATAGTTTTGCAGTACCCGCCAATGACCACTGGGAATAAAAAGTATTTTCAAGTATTTCTGCATGATAGCAAAGTCACAGCACAGTTTGCACTTCAGTGAAGGCAAAATAAACTACTCTTCCTGTAAATTATCTGGCTTTATTTACATATCTAGTTTATGTTGGAACATGGAACACTAGATTCCTTTTAAGCACATTCAAACACGAAGAAAAAACACGAGTGAAGGACACATTATAGTCGTCTTATTTCTTAAAAAGAGGGATTCTCCACTTTTTTCTCTCTTTATGTTGAGATAACGGAGCTGGTTTCAATTATAATGGATTAATGTATCTCTTAATCTTGTTTTTTGGTAATAACAAGTAATAATTGTAATATTCTGGTCATCTTTAAAACAGAACTACCGGTAGCTGGTCACATGACAGGCCAGGCCATGACATGCCATGCTGCCATTGCCCACACTAATGAGGTAAATTCAGCCTAATTCTGTTTGCTTTGAGCTTTTGCAGCTCTCGGGATAAGAGATTAATTAATCGGAGATCTTGATAAACAAGTGAAAATGACTCACTCTCATGGTAAAACAAAGTCATTAAAATGCATGGATGCATGTTCTCTTAAGGCTTCCATAGGAATGATTAAGTGTGGTTGAACTGCATCTCTTTTGTATAGTGCTCCTGCAGGCAGGAGGTGAGCCACAACTCTGTATCAATAAACACATCAAACACACTTACATCAGCATGCCATCATTCTTTCTATCAACACTACCTTCCTCTCCTTAGTGGATACCTCTTTGCTTTAAAAAGTCAGTAACCCTTGACTGATATTTCCTCAAAATGTCAACCCATTTCCTGTTTGTTTAAAGAAGAAAGGCAGTGCAACAGTGCATTCACTGTAACGTAACGGACAAAACGTTGGTTTATTTTAAACAAAGACATTACACTGGAGTATTCCATCTTATGATGGGTTTATAAATTCACATCAATGCATCGGGTAATCAAAGCTCAACACACTAAACCGCTTCAGTTGGTTTAGCCTGGGAAAGCCTCTGCAGGAAATGGACATGTCCAGGCCAGTGTGTTTTTCTGTGGCCTGACTGAAGGCAGTATTTGGCGCGTTTGAGGACCTTGAAACTGAGCAAAAATAAATAAATGACCTATTGTCACAAAGGGAATACAGTGCTGGGTCACAAACTGGTGCCACAGAATCACACTGACAGCAGACACACAGAGAAGCCACTATAGAAGCAATGTTACGTCAGACACACACACACACACACACACACACACACACACACACACACACAAATACACACACACACCAGAGGAACAGAAGCACTTACTTAAATCTGATCTTAACACTGAGAACTCAAATATACTGAATCACTTCCTCAGCTTCAGGCAGACTTCCTATGCCAGAAATTATTGCTGCAACTAGTGTTGTCACGACATCAGAATTCTAAACTTGATGATACAAATAAAAGTTAAACGTTATCCATACCTATTTTACTACAGCAACAAATACAAGTCCTTAGTACCCTAAATTTGTGAAATATTGTTTTTAACTACTTAAATGGCAAGGTCTGCAAAAACAGCACAAATAAATTGGCAACAGTCTTTGTACTGAAATGTTTTTTGTTTTTTTTTGCACTTTAGGCAGTTTCATTTTCGCTGTCACCGCTTCTATGCTCTAACTTTTGCATCTTCATGAGATGACAAAAGGACTTGAGAGACACCGATATTTGCCAGCCTATGACTTTGACCATAGCTGCTTTCTCTTGTGCTTGTGGCAGCTTTGGGTTTCGGGCAGTATATCCTACAGAATGATGGTGAACAGAGAAAGTATAAACAGTTGTTAAATATTGAGATTATGCCTACAAGTAGTAGTGATATTTTAAATAATGATAAATAGTGATAAGACAATGAAGAGTAATACAAATCCCAGACACAATCTTCAGTTTGCTATGATTGGGTTGTCAGTGTGTCTGTGGGGAAGGCATAGGCAGGCTAGCCAATGGTAATATACGGATGAGAAAAAAAAAAAACACTTTGGAAGAGTCTGTGTTTGAAAATAGAACTGGTATGGATAGAATGTGCACTGCAGTCAGATAATACAATGTCTGTGCATTGGCAGATCGTCAACACATTGTAATTCTTTACGATCTAATATCCAATTCCACACCTATCCTGCATGGCAACACTTCATAAACAACATCGTAAATCTGAATTTTCACATATGTTTCAATATATAATTATAGTGAGTTGTTGTGACTATTATGTAATTATACGGGAGGATATTCAATCTGCACCGCACTAAAGTTGTAAACAACCCTCCTCCCCATCTGATCCATCTTGAGTCACTGAAAAGCGCCTGTCTATCAAACTCCTGCACCGGGAATAACTACAACATACCAGAGAGACACAGAGACATGACCGATTACTGCCTTTCCGACATTAAAGAATTTCCAAGGTAAGACTAAAGACCCACAAGCTTCTCTACAACCTTCTGGCATCCCCCCTTTTGAAGTTGCTCCTTCAGGGGAGCAATCTGGGTTCAATTTAATGCTTCCTCGCTGTTTAAGCAGGTACTCAGCAGGCTGTCGAAATGGAGGGGTGGACCACATGCAGGAAATCCGACCTCGCTGTACTCCATGTGACCGCCTGCTCTGAGAATCCGGGAGCAACATTCTCCTGATTCATCCTCCAGAAATTGAGGGGGGGGGTTGTTACTCCTCAGTTTAGTGTTGCCAGTGAATAGTGAGAAACCTTCCAGTAATCTCTAGCCTTGATCTTTCATGCACACCTATGGGCTTACACAATATTTATATCCCACAGGCGACTGTTACCGACCTTTAGATAAGAACGTAAAACAAATCTATTAATCACGCTTCTTCTAAGCAGGCAAACAGCTCTTTGGGGTATCTTTGCGGACGAGCAGATGACAGATACCATGCTATGCTGCCCTGAAATCTGCTCAGGCAATAAGCGTAAAGTCTTTCCTCGTTTGACAAAAGTCGACGTTAAATTGGCCTCATAATGAATCTTGATGTTGGAATTGCAGGGGTAACTCACGATACGACATGTTTGAGTGACATAACACGCAGGACTTGGCCCATTATAACAATAAGAACACGATACAGCGATTAAAGCACGTAACCACTGCAATGTGATGTCAGTTTCACCTTTCTTCACGCTTCATCCTTCAACCTTTTTCACCTCTGTCAGACATTATCCCCCTTGTTTCTCCTTTGTCTTCATTCTTTATCCTTTGGTTCTTCTTTAGCCAATTAAAATGTGTTCTCTTTACCCCCCTTCATGTCTTAAGACCCACCGCGAGGAGTCATGAAGTAATGATGCGGTGAATCAAATTGGCAGGGGAATCTGTTTAGAGTGCAATATTTTTCTGAATTAAATCGTGATATTTGACACCAGCGATTTGATAATTACATCAGACGAGTCGCTGTGTTGATATTTTGTCCCACCCCTTGCATTTCACTTCAAGGACAGATATACACAGTGATGGTCACTGAGGTGGGGGTCTGAATAAAGATTTGCACACACAAAACATTCGTATTGTACAAAAAATGTGCAGGGGAGGGTGGCACATGAACATGATTGCATGGAGGGTACAAAGACAAAAATATGGTCTTCAGGAAGATGCCCCACGGGGGGGGGTCTGATAGTTTCCTGGCAGTAAGTGGAGTCCACCTCCAGAGAACAACCAGAGGAGCGTTTGAAGTGACAGGCATGATTGGAGGAGAGGAGTAATGAAAAGCAGAGGTGGTGGAACTCGCTCCATCCACAGGCACAGGCCACAAAGACAAAGTGAAGTGCAGCCTGTGAGGAAGTAAATCCCTTTGATCAGACATCCATTTTAAAGAGGTCATAAAAAAGTGCAATTGAATCACATACAGTCACCCTTTTATTATGCCATTATAACTTGATCATGCTCTTATATGTACTGTCAATAGAGGGAAATGAGAAAAACCTTTTGTTCCAGCTGGCTAAAGGGGCGTGTCTGAGTTTGACTGACAGCAGCTGGCAGCCTGCCAAGATTGCGCGTGTTTCACCGTATGAAGGAAAGACAAAATAAACAAACTTGCGCAATGGCCTAAATGTCACAGACAGAGAGCGTGTTGTTAGTGGTATTGAAGTATAGAGGGCCACATCAGCGTCTTACCTGACCAAGGTGACATTGGTATGTTTATATGACATTTAGTGCTGCAGCTGAGCAGCAGAGTTAACTAGCTATCTTGCCGGCAAACTGACGTCAGCAGTGCACTCCCCCCCCCCCCCCCCCCCCCCCCCATGTTTATTTGGCAACTTTTTCAACAAGCTTGGGTCACGAACAAGTTAGGCGTTCATGTTTTTAAGTCAGATTAAAAGGAAGACTTTTAAAGCAAAGCTGACGTTGTTGCTGTTCAAAGCTTGTGGCTCACGTTTTGTGTATCAGGTTCTGCTGTTCGGGTGTTGTATGCTGTCGCACTTTTAATCTAAACAGCATTAACCTAGCACTGATGTGTGTGTCTTACCAAGAGTTCGTCCATGCTGGTCTGGCACTTCTCTAGGTTGATACGCTTGATAGCCACCTTCTCCTTGCGTGGTAAACAGTAGGCTGCTTGAACCACTGCCGTGGCCCCGCTCCCTAAAACAGATGGGACAACAACAAATTATCATCCCGGTTAAGAAAAAACAGAACATCAGTCATCTCAGGAAAAGAAAGGTTGTGGTTAGATCCAAGCTTTGGCAAATTCTTTTCATATTCACATAACTAGGCTGTGCGCCCCCCCCCCCCCCCCCGCCCCCGCCCCCAAACCTGGGTCCTTCTAAAATGAATGTGGGATAAAAGACTTTTATCATCACTTCATAATCCTACTGAGTTCACAAAGTTTAAGTGCAGCTCCACTTAGACAGTTCATCTGATTTCTCCTCAGAATATCTTAACTGTCTTTTATGAATCCGCTTTCCCAAACCCTAGATGATCATCCAGCTCTGATTGTGGCGGGAGACTCTTCTAAACAATACAGGGAGTCAGCTGGCTTTGATAATAAGATTGAGCCAGAGAGAACCTTAAACAGCATAGAATTGACCCTTTTAATATGACAAATGATAGACTAGATCTATAGGGATGACCCCAAATAATGACCCCAATATGTCTATCAGTTTGTGGGTTTTCTCCAAATAAATAATGATTCATAGCCTATCTTAGCATAAACAGAAACTTAATACAGTTCTGAAAATAACTTTTTGATCAATCTTCTTTGTGTGTGAGTCAATAAATCAGCCTGAGGAATTGATTGAAGCAGCATAACGGTGTTCAAGATTTCAGTGGCTACAAGAAACATTAGTCAACAGCAAAGTCGTGTGCCATTGGCCGGCTATAGATACACACACACACACCTTATATCACTTTAACGCAGCCACAATTCATTCTTATGTCGGCAGAGCACTGCATAATTCATTTCTAAAATTTGGATCCTAGAAACAATGGGTGGTCTGTGCAAGTTTTACTATAAAGATTATTATCAGAACTGAGCTTATTTAGTTTGAATAAAATGATAGTTGAAGTAAAAATCTAAACTCCTGTTGTTCCTGCACCGTGTGCGGTCATTTCACTGCCCCCTCGGTGCTCTTACTTGACGCCATGACGGCACACAAACACACACGCACACGCACACACGTACATTACTGTTTCCACAACATCTCAGGAGTATAGGTGACGCTGAGCAATGCTGGGAACACACTCTCCTCTGGCAACAGGCTTTAGGGAGTTAGAGAGTGAGAGGTGAGTCGGTTCACCCTCCAGTAAGCTTTTCCTAACCTCCCTCATCTTAGCTATGCCCAAATATTAACAAAGTGCTCATTGTTTGGAGTTGTAATAGAGCCAGTGGTAAAGAAAAGAGAGCTATATTAAAAAAGGAAAAAAGCAGCTCCCTGATATTAATTAAAAAGTAAAACTGTCACTGAAGATGTGACTGCTTTTTATTTAATGCTTTTCAGCAAAGATAATTAAGACTTGAGGCTATAAGGGAGAAGTATTAAACAGGAAGAAAATCCTCTTCAATACAGCGAAGACTTAAATAAACCACAACACAAACCCCGGCCCTTTAAGATGAATCCAGTGAAACTGCCACTTCATTCCCATTTCTAAAAGTGAAGAGACAGTACAGGTCCTGTTCATCATCACACATTTAGGGCACGTGAAAGCTCTATTTCTAAATCTGCAGTGGATGCCATCCATTGACTGACAACCTCTGATACTAGCCTTTCCCCAGCTCCCTGCGCCATTGCTCAAAAGGGCCTGAACAGACCTGCAAATAGCCCCCATCAACCACAACCAGCAGCAGCAGCAGCAGCAGCAGCAGCAGCAGCAGCAGCAGCAACACCAAACAGAACCCTGGAGGCTGGCCAGTGATGGTGGAGCTCAGCCCTAGCAGGACCACAGGGAGCCTGTTGCCCTGTCCACAACGGAGTGTAAATTCCTCCACACAAACAAACAGCCAGTTGTCAGGGGTGGCTGCCCGGACAAGCTGCAGACCATGTGTGCTTGTATGTGTGCGGAGGGTGGAAAAAAAAAAAAAGGAGGAGATTGTTGGGTTTGCAGGGGGGGGGGGGCAAGGTCAAGTGTCTTCAGGGCTTCACATACAAGCTATGTAGACTGAAGAAGCCCCCTTTTCGACGGTATTTCCAACAAGATTAGTGCAAGGTTAAACTCCCAAGAGTACTCATGCCTTTTAATTAGATAAATACTGCTCTCTAAACAGATTACCCTGCCAATTTGACTCACCGCATCACTACTTCATGGTGGCACTGACATGAATGTGGGTAACAGCGATGTGGAAGTTATAGGAAGAAGTACGATAAAAGGTGAAACCGGCAGCATTTGCAGCGAATACTAAACATTAATCCTGCATAGTGTGCTCTTTAATCAGCTACTGTGATGTTTCCTTATATGATTGTTGTACAATATCAGTTCTCACATAATAGCTGTGTCGTGATGTAATCATTATTGTGGGCCATGTAGTTCCCACCTCTACAGTAAATACTTGCCTGCTCGACCAAGTCTGCAGATGTGGGACGCCGACACTAGCCAGCGAAACATCTGACTCGATAAAATAATGAACACACGGTCACATTATTGTCATTTTCACAGACAGCATCCAAACTGAATCTGCTTCACAGACGTCTGGAGCAGACATCATATCCAACAGGACGCGTGTCTCTCTTTTGTTCATTAACAGAATATGAACACAGGGGTCGGCTCTTAAAAAAACAAAAAAAAAACAATGGAAAGCTTTTCTTTTGGTACTCTCTTTTTCAAGGGGACAGCAACAAGATTTGGCTTGTTTTTTATTCGGGACGGTCTAAATCAAATCTATAAATTAAGTTACCACATTAGTCAAAATCAAATGAAAATGATCCAGCTGACAGCTGGAAATGTGGCGTGTTGACGTGCCTGAGGGATTCCGGGTAACCAGTTTGTTTTATTTTATTTGTACATGTTTCATTTTATTTTCTCGTTTCATTTTCGGTTAGGTATTGAAAGCACTTTGAGGTAACGTCATAAACAAACTCCAGAAAATAAACCCTTCAACTTAAAGTTTAAAACTAAGCAACAAAAGCAAGAAAACCCTTTAACACCTACAAAGTCTTTTTGTTTCAGCAGATACACAACAGATGGTTGATTTTTTTTTTATCTTTGCTAAAAGGTGCTCTATGAACAACAATATACTTACAGCTCTACACGTTGTGATCTACTGTTAATACTGAAGAGAGGAAACACATTTGCTCTTTCGGGAGTTGACTGCAGAGTATGGAATGTTTGAATTCCTCCTCGTCTGGTCCATCTCTAAGAAATCTATTAAATAAGCATTAAAGAGACACACAAATAGATCGCACCCAAATGATAAATTGGCTTACTATGGACACAGATAAAGCTACAGCATTATAATAACTTAGAATACTTAATTAAAATTAATATCAAAGCGGTTTAAGACCACTGAAATACCAGGAGGCTTTTTTAAATCTAAAGGGTTGTTAATCCTACAGACTCCAAACTAACCATGATGCATCACATAATTGGTGAATATTTGCCTTGTTAACGAGTAAAAAATAAAGTTACATAAAAAAGGTCTCGGAAAGGTTAACACAGAACATTCACTGCTGGAGTTCAGCTTTTAAAACCCTGCGCCCCGTGTATAATATCTTATTAGATTAGCTTGGCCCTGAATTCGTTTCTTATGGACTAGTTCACCAGCGGAGTGGAAGCAGCTCTCAGTTTGTCTTTCCTGCCCTCAACAGGCCAGTTTATATCATTTATTTATTTTGTCTAACCTTTACTTTGAAAGGACGACGTCAGTTTGGTGCATGACGTCGTTCCATTTTTATTACATTTCCTCTGCATACCTGGCTGACATTCCACACATTATTCAAAGGTACAATGAGACATGTCACACATCACAAAGAGCCTCACTGGCGGTCGCTAGCCTTCTGTGGGAACTTCCTTTGAAATATTCAAAAAATGCTTGTGGTCTGAACATAGAAACTGACATTAAATTAGCCAAAAGTTAGCTTGGGGGGGTTGCTTCTCTGTGAGATGCGTTTCCTTCTGTGGGAGAGGACAAGTAACAGGGAGGAAACATGGTTACTGGCGGATACAAACACTGGGAGCAGAATGTTTCCAGTTGGGTTTTGCCAACACAAAGGATCCAAGAGTCTGATCCAGAATGAGAGAGTAAGCTGTGGGCTCTGTCCAGTATGATCTGATGCTCAGTGGTGGTGAATGGAGTGGGTGTGATCCATGTAATAACAAGTCCTCTTTCCCTCGGGAAGTTACCAAAACAATAGCTCTGCTGGTGAACCGGACCGTCATCATAACACCAAGCTTCCCAGCTGAGCAGAATGGCTGTATCAAACATCACCCTAGAATGAAAAAGCTTACAGTTTCTCCTCAACAGTTTCTGTTACAGTGAGGGCTCAGAGGTGGGTTAAGGTCTCGGGGGCCTGGCTTGATGCTGCCATGTTGAGTAGAAGTTTGTTTTCAGGCTGATATGGACTATCACATATGTATGGAACACTCTACAGAATGTCGGAAAAGGTTTGATATTAATTTAGGAGGCGTCCACAACGAGTATGGAAAACACCAACTTGTTTGGATTTATTAGCATAACTAAATCAGTTATTGCTATTTCATTAAAAAAAAAAAAAAAAAAAAAAAAGGGGAAAACAAAACCTTCTGCAAAATCCATTTCCAAATCAGTTGCTGGTTGTGATCTCTTGACTTAACTCTGTGCTGCAGTCCAACCTTGAAATGGCTTTACCCGTCTTAAGCCCATGCTGACAATTTGTGTCACACACGGCAGAGGAAAATGCCACAGAACTGGTTTTCTTACACAAAAGGGGCTTTATCTATGTGTGCATGCTAAATTGCTGGGAAGTATCTTGTGGGGTGCCACACAGATCAAATTTTCCAAGAAACTAAGGGGTGTAGAAATGGGTTCAAGTTAAGTCTTTAAAAAAAAAAACAAGTTTAATTTAGGGCATAAAGAATGAACCTTTTTAAGAACAGATTCCCTGTAGAGGAAGCGTGCATCACTTGAGCAAACCAGAGGCATAGACTAACTGATTTGGGAGGACAATACTTTGCTTATAGGTTGAGCTTTTTTTTTTTTCCCCCCCTTCCTTTTCCTGGAACAGGGCAGCTAAAGGTAGGATGAGGTCGGCTATTTGTGGGATGGGATATTTCAGAACTTCATAAGTAAAAGCTGTCACTCAAAAAGGTCAACCAACCTGTCAGATAATCAGAAATAAGAAAAGGTGAAGCATGGTTTCCTGTTAGACTGGAGGGTTTAAAAGAGAAATGTAAGCATTCCTTAAAGGAAAATATTGAATTGTATACCTTAAAAAAAAACATGTCTAGATTATAATTAGCCTTATACCGTAATTATTTTGCTTGTAGGTCCAATCCATCACAGTACAAAGTATAAATGATGATGTTACTCAGCATATTATCAAATGGCTTTTCCTATTTTCTGTGAGGGACGTGGTTTGAAGCCCCATAATACTTATTAATCCCCCTCCAAAGAGCGCTCGCATAACTGGATTAATTCTGGCAGTAAATTGCCCAAAACAATACCCTCACTCCAGGAAGGGCCAGGAAGTATAATCTCTGGACTGTTGCAGTGGCAACACAAGTGTTTTGGAAAAAGTTCAGCGTTTAAAGATCCCGTGAATTTTTTTTAATTGGAAATGGGCGTGAGTATGAGTGAAACATGGTCTGTGTGTCCCATACTCTACTCCAGGGATGGGGCAACTTTGGTCACAGCAAAGGGCCACATTCATTTAATTCTCACTGCCAGAGGGGCCAAATTGTAGTATACAAAAACGATTACAGTCAATTTTTGTTCTCCAATTTAACTCAACATATACCAGTGATCAAACATTATCATGGACATACTTCTGGTTTTCATGATTTCATGGCATATTTAGTCATGTTTTCTTCATGTATGTAAAGATTGACCTGAGGGCCACGTTGAGGGTCGATGGGGGGGGGGGGGGGGGGCCGCATGTGACCCACCCCTGCTCTACTCTGTAAAACACTGTTTTCCCAACATGAACCAACTTTTCAGAATAGAGTCCCTTCTGTTCGGTTCTGTGTCAAAATACAAAGGGGACAAATTTAAAAAAAGAAGAAGCCGACAATATTTTTTTTATTAAATACAACGCCATTTCATTAAGTGTTAAGCTACCTGTATACATGAATAACCCGACTCTTCAATGAAAAGTGTTTTTTTTCACTAAATACCCTTAAAAAAAAAAAAAAAAAAAAAAAAAGACAAGTAACGTTATAAGGCTCGTTTAGGATTTCGGCACATCCCCGGCGGACGGGGTGACAAGAAACCGTACAGAGTCCCAACACCGCCCGGGTAGGATGTTAACCTGCCACACGCGGTGAACTTAACCTAGCTCAAGCGAAAGAAGATGCTTCCTTTACACTACAGATAATGGGGCTAATGTTAGATGTGCTAAGCAGCCCCTTTCTTAGTGATTTAACAGCAGATACACACACTGTCGGTTAAACACACGTTCAGCGAACAAGCGGAGGATCACATACCAATCACCTCGTGTAGCTCATAATCATCTTTGTTGATGGACCAGGGTTGAGAGCTCAGGTCCTCCGACATGGCTGAGGAGTCTGCTGGGGTCGTGCAATACGTGAAACGATGGTGAATCCAAAGACTGTCCGTAAAAATAAAAAAAAAGAAGTCAAAGTAATCCAAACAGGACCAACAAGGGCGACACTTCCCCTTCTTTGAGAATCCTGCAGCACTCCTGTCATTCCCAAAGTTTGACACTAGCCTCGCAGCCCCGCCTACCGCATTCCGACTGAGCAAATGTGGACCCCTCCGGCAGACATATTGGATGAGGCACTCAGGACCCCGCGCTGCGCTTCTGAGTCCTTCAGTTCGTGTGTGTATAAGTAAATCACAATTAACACTTGTGGCTTGTTGACTGGGCTCGTTCAACGCCGAGCAGACACTAACCAGACACCAGAACTTTAACTTGTTATGCACGTTAACTTCAAAAGCATTTAGGAATATCGCATTTAGTGTGACTTTGAATTACGTCTCTTGGTTTTTATTTGTGAAGTCACAACAAAACGTTGTTTCGTGCAAGATACCCTGAAATAATTCCGCCACACTCTTCATGGCGGTCAGACTCGAGGGTCCTTTTTTTTTACCCAGGTTGAAGTCTAGAAGGATATTGCACTTCTGCTACACCACATATATTGTCCTCTTCCTTTTTTGTTACTCCGGTTAATTTATCTGATGCCAAGCCCCTACCGGCCCAATAAAGGTTACTTTTGAATAGTACTTTCATCGGCTGAAATTGCTACCTGACAGAATGAGCTCAGGGTGGAAAAAATCTCATTCAGCTACTGCGTGAAAAGAGGCGTGTTGCTACGGAAACATCATGTCCTCTGATTGGACACGACCACGTACGCTGCTCTGTGATTGGATGTAGATGTGTTCGCTGTAAATGCACGAAGGTGCACTTTCTAACACGAGGTTCATTGCACAATCGCGACGCTTGCTGGAGAACAACATCCCATCCTTTTAACCAATGTGCATACGCTCTATAAATAAAATCAGACGGGCACTTGAAAATACAATTTATTAAATGGAGAACATTTTAGACCATTTATACAATGCGGATGACATTTGAAAAAAAACAAAAACATTATCACAGATAATTAAATGTCAGGCCTTAAGGTGACTTTAAGACATAAAAGCTCAGTGCAGGTGTCAACAGTGAAACTGAGCATGTGAAAGTATCACAATCAAAATATCTCTTCCTCTTCCTCTTCAGCTGCGTGTTCCTCAAGAGGTTGACTCATAAAAGGAAGTAAGCCTAAACAAAAAAAAAACAGCCCTTCACAGAGCAGTTAGTACATTTTCTGTAAAAAATAAACTCAAACTTCTCAAATGACTAATACTTAAAAAAATAAAATAAAATGTGCAGTGAGAACTTTGCTAGTACTTGGTGCACTTGAGCACGTAGAGTTCTGTATGAATAAAATTGAGAAATCAATCTTTTCAATAGAAAACACAAATCGAAGCATAATATTATATACTGCATATACACATAAAAAGTGAATCAAAAAACCAGCAGGATAGGGCTCACAAGCAACAATGTTTGGCACTTGTACTTACTGGCAATTGTCCCACATTCTCTTTTATGGAATATAAAGGCACATGTAAAAATGCAATTAACATTTTAGTCCATGATTAGGGAAGTGCGAGAGCTTTGGCCAGCCGTTTCCAGAACCAGGTCTGTGTGCAAGGCCGGGTGTAGTCACATACGGTGAGGAAGCGTAAAATGCTTGGGAATGGCTTTTTCATTGGCTTGTAAACCACTGGGATAAGACGTTTATTTCGGGCTCCTGTAACAGCAAAAAGAAGAAACATTTAGATATATTTATTAAAGGGTAATCTATGGTCAACAGGGTACACCGTGCACAGCCTAAACATGCTCCCAGGTTCTCATGGTTGCAGGATCAAATAATGAAAAAAACAGAAGTCCGTGGCACACTGAAAAGAACTTCACTATATTTTTTATTGATTTATTGACAGTGATTGTGCTGGGCGAACCTGAAGAAGCCACAGGTGAAACGCGTTGTTCGCGCACATTAAAAATATAGTAAAGTTATTTTCAGTGTGCCACAGACGTTTATTAATCAGAAAACAAGTGCTGTTTAACATAAGAGACTCTACTTTACCAGGACAGAGGCTGAGAGCAAACTTGGTCTGAAAGTCACAGGCATCGCTGTCAAGGTATTCATCAGAAATGACCACCACCATTCTTTTGCACCTGCAGAGATTATGCATGTATTAGAATTGTTGCAAACTCATTTAGAGTCTGGGTCGAGGTTTTCAGAAAGTGGGACAGGTTGTCTTAGACTTATTATTGGCAGGTCTTCTATATTACATTTAAATGAAATTCTGCTATTCGGCAAATAAACCTTTAAGTCATTTGTGTGAACTTTACATTTTATGTCCACACAGATTATTGATAAGAGTCAAAGATAGTGATCCACATTTTGTGGGTGGTACACATCCTTTGATAACAGTCACATCTTCATGACTTTTCAAGAGGTACTGTGTGTTGCATCAGAATAAGAAATACAAAATAGGGGCGCGCTGGTGGCGCAATGGTTAAGGGCGCGCGTCCCCTGTGTTGAGACTCTCGTCTTGAGCGGTGGGCCCGGGTTCGCTTTCACCCGTGGCCCTTTTCCGCATGTCATTCCCCGCTCTCTCTCCCTGGTTTCCAACTCTATCCACTGTCCTATCTCTGTATTAAAGGCACGAAAAAGCCCAAAAAATAAATCTTTAAAAAAGAAAAGAAATACAAAGCAGTTTTGATAATAATCCATAGATAAAAAGCCAGCAAAACCAATGTGCTTTTGCTTAGGCTGAACTACCTGCTTGAACCGATAAATCAAAGTGACAGGAGGCTACACCTGCCCCTTGTGTCAGTGTTTTTCTTGTTGGATTAAAAGTAAAAGAAAAAATAACAGAAACACAGAAAAAACAAGAGTAATCACTTGTGAATACCACACCTTTTCTCGATGAGTTCACTCGTGATTGTCCACACACAGGAGCCCGGGAGGACATCTCGGTCAAACACACACAACTTCAGCTTGTGATCCGTCTGCTCCAACTGCTGGATCATCTCATGGACAAAGTCAAAGTCACTCTGGCAGTAGCAGATGAAGGCATCAAACAGCTCAGGAGCACCTGCATTCAATAAAGATTCATTTAAATCAGCAACACAACTATTTCCATCCTTATAAGGTCAAATGGATTTCAAAAGGACTAGACTATATTCTGCAGAAGCATAATAACAACATCGCTATCTGTGTAAGGTAGTGAAGATGGGTTCTCAATTTTTACCACTGCTTATTATGTCTAACCAGAAGAAATGTATTCTGGTCTAAGAGGGGCTGTATATCCTAAAGGCAGCTCTACGATTACTTGTTCAAAAGCAGTGATTATTAACGTTGTGCCAAATCATAATACAGTATGTGTTTCTGATGTAATCAACGCAAGCTGCAAAAGGGACTCAGTTGCGTTGGTTTGGTTTATGAAAAGTTTACAAGAAAAGCTTTTCCAAAAATACTGACCTTCTGGGTCATCCTCGAGGGTGATACCGATCCTCTCTGGGGCAGGCCGAGGGAGACAGCTGTCAACTTCATGAACCTGAACAGGGGGCTCGGCCTTCTTCTTAAGACTCTCAAAATATTTTCTCACATCCTCATCTGGCACAACAAAGATGTGATATGAACAAACACACACGTTAGCATGCAGTAAAGTGGGAGTTGGGTGTCGCTGAAATAAGTAGCCTACAAATTCAGCTCGAGTTGAATATTATCATCAGCTTTTGATTACACTAAAAACAACCTTCATTTGGGTAAATGTTATTTCATACATGCTGAATCATGTGTGGACAGACTTTTTTTTTTTTTTAAGTAATAAGAGAATTCAGCTTGTCAACATTTAGGTCACTGTTATAAGCTCACTTTTCCATACCATGTGTTTTAATGATACAATACAATGCAAACTATGTTACATTAATGATGGCTATTATATGAAAAGTAGGCTACTGAAGTAAAAAGAAAAAAAACTACAGACTTTCAGTCATATTTTAACCCAAAACTGCTACAAAGGAACCAACACTTTTCCCGTGCATTTTTTTTTGCAACTTGGACAGTATCAGGAGTTTGCATGCAACTTTTGGTAATGAAAAACTAGAAAATGCCCCCAAAGTGTGCCTATATGACTTCTACTAGTGTTGCCTTTATATCCAAAGATGTATCAGATATATCGTATCGAAGTCTAAAAATCTAGTATCGCCACAAACTATTACTGTGAACTTAGTTAAGAAATCATTTCTTCATGTAGCCTACAGAAGTTGAGTTCAGCTTTAAATGTCTTATTATGCTTTATGATGCATGTGTACCAGTAACATAAGCATTCTAGGTTGAAGGAAACAATCAGAAATGTGTCTTAAACTGACCTATCAGAGGACGCAGATCCTCCACAATGTCTTTCCTCTCCTTCTCGGTCAGAATAGACAGCAGCTTCCCCACTGTCGCATCCGTGGATCGAGCCTGCCAGTCGTCCAGAACCGTTTTTGTCGGACTTTTTGACCTTTCAAAGTTCTTTATCTCCAGATATGAGTAGCCCACGGCCTCTGCAACAGCCGCCCAGTCCGAAGCCACTGTGTTTTTGGGGTTCAGATAAAGTCCCAACTTATTCCTCACGGTGACGTTCAGGGCGACGAGGGGGACAGACATCAGGTGCGAGTCGATAAACTCCATGTTTGAAAAGGAATGAAGAACTACGATGATGTTGGGGGCATGGAAAGTTTGTTGTGAAGAAATGAGTTCACCTGACAAGAGAACACGGAAGTGATGTCAACTGGTCTACACGCGGATTGCGTCACACGTGGGAGGAGAGATGCCGCTGGCTCTTTCCTGTAAGGGTGAGGTCGTCTATTAACTTCCATTATTGTATTTTGGTGACCAGGAAGAAAGCTTCCCTTTTATTTATGTGTGAAATGCGTTGTAACACAAGAATGTGGAGGTGAAGTCACCGAAGTGAGTGTTGTATTACATCCGTTACCTTTTGTTTCTTTGTCCACATCCAAAGCTGAAACAGAAATCTGTGCATCCTTCCTTTACAAATATTAACTGTAACTCTTCAATTAACTTCAGTATTCAGCATCATATTGAGACATTTTGAGTACTAATTTCATATAAAAAAAAAAAGATCACAAGACACAAACTGTGAAAGTGAAGGCACTTTATTCAAAACTGTCATAAATATGCAAAACTGCAAAAGTTTAATAAAAAAAAAAAGCAACATCAGGTATATTCCTGAACAAAAACAGGAAACTTAGATGATAAACATTGCCTCAAAACCACAAGCTGAAAGTTCCAGGTAACTAATTCACTGAACTTAAAACCACATTGTAGCTTTTAGAGTTGCTTCAGGGTAACAGGAAACATGAGTGCGTACAAGGTGCTCAATGAGCACTACTTGGTGGCCCATATAGATAAGACAAGTATGCAAGTGTTAGAAGGACCATGCATTTCCCTTAAATCCTCATTACACTACTTCCCTCTATAAAAAAAAAAAAAACACATGTCACTGTGCATCACATGTTTTAGAGCAGCAGTCCACGTTGTTGTATCACTGAAGCTTCTGTCCATGAGGCATACTTCAGTGTGTGCTCAGCTTTTGCTTGGAGGCAGGTCACAGGTTTTTGCTCTTTGAGAAGTAGAAATCAATGCCTCTGTCTCGATGTTGTTTTGGAGTGTGAGATGGGCCTTTCTTTCCTCTTGGTGAAGGCCCTGCTCCACTCTGGAAAAGAAGCAAAACAAAAATTAGCTGTCACTTTTTAAATAAAATAACAGAAACAATGGAGGTATCACTGAAAGTCCAATTCAATAGCTGTTGTTTTTTCACAGTAACAATTTTAAAAGTAACTGATCGCCACTGATGGAAGAAGTTTCTATAAACCTAAGCAATGCACAGAAACCTCAATGTCAAAATACTCCAATACAGGTAAAAGCTCTGCATTGAAACTTCCACTGAAACAAAGCATTATCAGAAAGAAGCACTTGACATTTTAAAGTCTTTCACTAGCTCTGCACAACAATTGTTAACTAAGTCATATATGATAACATTACTATACATTAAATTATGACATCATATCAGGCTGGACATCTTGAAGTTCATTTTGAAACTCCTGGGATGAACTTTAGGGTTTTGTCACTAATGGCGCCCCTTATGGATGAAGTGTAATTCTTATCTCTCTGCCGATGTCTTCCTGTACATGAAAGTCGTGTTTTCTGACCAAAAAAAAAAAATCCCATCTTTTTTTTTTTTTTTTTTTTTAAATGTCTAATGCGCAGCTCTCAATCAGTCTTTGGAATGGGAAAAAAAGGCTTTTCTGCAGGTGGCTGTTAACCACCTAGCTCACTGCAGGGGTAAGAGGCGTGTCAAATAACTACATCAGTCTTGTTGCTGATGGTCTAGTTTGCTTTGGTAGGGTCATATAGAGGCATTAGTGTTAATATCAGTCTAACTTAAAAACTCCTCATTGTAGCTTTTACTATTTTCAAACACTCCAATTGTTCCTCACTCATGGGTTGAAAAAAAGGACCAAAAAAACTCTGCAATATAAATAAGTTTTCAGGGTTTAGGACTTTCTGTCAGCATTTATTTTTGTAAATTCTAGATAAATTGATGTCATTGAATAATTTGTTAAACTGTCAGGAAGTCTAGAGAACTGATAAAAGTTTGAAATCAAATCCAGACCATCCCTTTCTTTGTAAAAGCTAAAAGGGTTTCTGGAAACACCAGTTAAACATTTAACAATACTTATAAGCCAAACCACCAGCAGCACGTAGACATACGACACACTTCCTTTTTCTAAAACACCCACCGGTTTCTTGTTAACGTGTCTGCTCCACTCAGGCGCCATGACGACGGGGGTGGGGTACGTTTCACCGAGGGACACCTGAGCGTGTGACAGCGCGGCACTGCTGAGGGTCCAGGGCGCGTGTGCGTCTGCTCCCCTGATGCCCTGCAGCTCAGGAACCCACTGGCGCACATAGTCACCCTGCAGCAGAGGCAGTTTCATCACCACAATGTGACAGCAGTACAATCACAAAGAAAAAAAAAAGGGCCTCAGACTTTTTGTGTTCTTTTTTTTGCAAACATTAAAAAGCCCCAGACAAAATTTCTCATATGTCCATTTGACATACATTACTGTCATAGTCCAGGCCTTGCTTGATCATGTTGAACTTGCGGTTTTCTCTGGGGTCGTTTCCTATGCCAGCGCTGTATAACCAGTTGCCATAGTTGCTGCAGACATCGTGGTCAATCTGTGGAGGCATATACAAAAATGAATGCATTCAGCAATAAAATCTACTTTATCGATCATTAAAAATTGCTGAAACTATACATTAGATGTGTGCTGTTGTGCCCATAATTATATCCTAAAAATATTTTTTTTAACAATTCAAACACTCCAAACAGATTTTGAAACCCGGCCTCGACTAATTACCAGAAGATACTCAAACCACTCGGCTCCCATCCTCCAGTCCAGGCCAAGGTCCTTAGTGAGAAAGCTTGCAACATTTTGCCGCCCCCTGTTGGACATGAAGCCCGTCAACGCCAGCTCTCTCATGTTGGCGTCCACAAAGGGCACTCCTGTCCGCCCCTCTGTAATTAGAAATGAGACATATAACGCACCTCTTAAGATACTTCTTTTGTGTTTAAATAAAGAACAGTTTATGAACAATGAGGAGTAAAAGGTGCAAACCTTTCCATGCGTCGAAAAGCTTCTTGTCCTTTTTCCATGAAACAGATTTGTCCTGAAGTCCTGGTAAAAAGGTAAAAATGTACTTTGAGTTTGAATTGCCAGTGACGGAAGAAGTATTCATGTAAAGTTTGGAGAGATTTGAAAACTTGAACTTGTCTCACCTTTGATTTGAAACAGTCTGTTTCCATACTTGACAGCCACAAACTTGAAGTAATCCCTCCACAAAAGTTCAAAAATGACCCTGAAAGACCCAGAGAATGTCTCATGTTATTTGGGTGCAGCGATAGGCCTGTGATAAAACATGTAATGTACCTATCATTAACATTAAGACAAATTCTAGTTTTTAAATATCAGCTACAGAGACAGCAGTGAGATTGCGCACAGCAGCATGAGGTTGGAGATGGAGGGATCCATTTATTTTGAGTTTCTGCGTGAAGTTCAGAAGCAAAAGTAACATTTACAGAAGAGGTTTTTTTGAACGTAGTGCTTGCTTTTGCGGGAGATGCGAGATGTTTCATATTTTGTGTGCATGTTTTTTGTGATTGCATGTGGAGTTCCAGGAACTGTGTTTATGCAGTAGCGAAATACTGTAACTCCAAACTCACCAGTACGTGCTCTGGTTGGCTGTTCGCTCCCTTTCATACTGCTGGATCTGATGATAAATATACCTGGGTGAAATGCAACCCATCGCCAACCTGGAGGATTGCCAGGGGGAGCAGCATTAGAGATGTATTTATAGGACTGAGTAAGATGGAACATTAAACTGTAGTAGGCATTCAGTAGTAAACTAAATGATAGAATAAAACTCACCAGGGTGCAAATTTAGTGGAATAATCCACACCCATCAAGCCATTACGAGTCTCCTTGTAAGTTGCCACCGCATTCTACAAAACATACAGTCTTTATTACACCTACAGAACATGTAAGTTACATGTATTGTCATTAAGAAAACAGCAGCCACTTCAGATTTGTGATTGATGGTGTACTTACAGTGTCCCAGAAATAGTGCTTGAGTCTGGCCAGAGCCGGACTCTCACCACCACTGCAGGGGAAGGCTGAGCGAGGATCACTCAAAGGCTCTATGAGAAAATAACAAGAGAAGCATTTCAGCATCAGACTCGTTTCATACATGCTGAATACTCCCTAATGTACATTTAGACACACTGAGCCATAAAAGCTTAATCATATACGTGGATATCAGCGGGCTCGCTTGCTGGCATTTAATGAGGAAAATCTGTGCGCAGCAGTTTGCCTATTGAATTTTGAAATGCAAGCAATGTGGTTTGACTCAATAAAGGCACTGCATAAAATGAGCATTTTATGCCTCCCACTTGCAAACAGCATGTAAAGGCATTTCTGCAAAAGCCAATTTAATAAGCACATCAAATAAGAACGTGATAAAACGAGGCACGTAAAAAAAGTGTACATGATGTTACAGATGCACCACAGAGACACAAAGGCAAAGTGCAAGATACGTTAAGGATAAGGATCCCAGGCAGCGTTTTTCTGTTGAGAAGACATTTAAAGAACTGGCTCAAAAGTTAAAGTTTTTTTATGTTTGGACCAGATTTCACAGTGAAATCGGCTTCTGTTACTAGATTCATCACACGCACAGATTTTTAAGATGCAGCTCACATTTACAGCAGCTGAAGTTATTTTGTAAATGAGAAGAGCATTACAGTCACCAACGACGAAAAAAATAAATGCACGCAGGAGTAGACCTGTGGCAAATGCACAAAGACCCATTTTTAATTTTGATGCTCTTCTTCACCTTCAGCCATCGATCCCTGTAAACCCCTGCTCCTGTCGGGTGTCCAATAACTACGTCAGCACCCAGGGGTCTTTCTGTCTATAGCTAGTCAGAGCTGTAGGGCTTAGGTACCAGCAAATGTGCAATCTTTATTTTCTTCTGAGGAGGAGAATGTTTAAAACTGCTGTCTTTCCGAAGTCTCCAAATTTCCCTTTTAACATTTGAACAGCCCATAAAGTGCTGTAAATTTATTTCATGAACAATAAAATGGATTGAAACCACCCACTGCTGCATCATGATTTTGGAAAATTTGATGCAACAAATATCATTTCCATCGCCCTTACGATGCTTAAATGAACAATTCATCAGGTTTTTAAAACAGAAATGGGTGTGTGACACGTTGGTCTTATAACAATATTTTAACCGGTTGAAAATGGATGAAAAGAGGTCTTGGATGAACCGACCTAATTACTTTTTTTGTCCAACAAAATGTCGAAGTTGACAACGATGTTGTTAGTACTCACTGGGTAGACTCACCTGTTTGTAGTAGGTCCTCTGCTGTGGGGATAGCGCCCTCCTCCAGCCCTTGGGGGAGGGGCTTCAGCTGCTCAGGGGTTGGTAACAAAGGCCTCACCCTGCTCTGGGTCTCCACTGCCTTCCTGAACTGTGTGTACACATCAGGCAGTCTACCAAAAAAAGGAGGAAAATGTATGAGATCTTTTAAGCATTCACACGTCTCAGAGTATGGCTTGAATAAGAAATAGGATACTGGACAGAACTTGTATATTTTGTCTGAGGTGAGTCATCTCCTTTCTGACCTGGACATGTGGGGGAATGGCAGATCATCTCTGTGGAACAACGTAGACCCCCAGCAGGTGTGTACTTTGACCTTCATCTGCGCACAGACATCCTTCACTCTGCTCTCCACATTCAGTTCTTCTGAAGTGACCTAAAACATGCGGCAGATCTACATGAGCATCACAAGACAGTGTGCTAAAGTAGTGATAATTACAATAAGAAAATACCGTATGAAGCTACCTCTTCATGGAAAGCCACGGTGCTGACAGAGCCCAGCTGCTTGATGAGGTCAGCAACTACCTCCTCTGGCTTCCCCTGTCTAACCACCAGGTTGCTGTCACACACGCACAAAATAAAAGGTCCCAGTTAATACATACACAAGGCAAGCTGCATCCTGGGTAGAGAGCAAAGTAATTTTCCGCCAATACAGCACATGAGTTAATGTAAAGATAAACCCCTACAGGCCCAGATACTTTTACATATACAGTACATTAGCTTTATCTTGGAAGGCTGGAATCAAGGCCAGCAATGAATGCATGTATGTAACAATAAAAGGTAAAAAAAAAAAAAAAAAAAAAGATCAAAATCCTTTTTTTAACCTGGTAAATATAATACTCAGCAAACACTGAGCTGAACTGTATAGAAAGTCTACAATGTAAATAATGCAGCAGATACAGAAATTGGAGTCATATATCCTGGAAGATGCACAACAGCATAGTCACCTGCCCTTGTTGAGTAACGTGTTTCTGAGGTCCCTGATACTCTCCAGTAAGAAGCGCAGGCGGAAAGGTCCAGTTTTTGGCAGGTTGTAGTTGTATGTTCCAACATAATGTCTGGGATCAAAGCAGTACAGTGGGACTATGTGCTCTGCATTTCTTTGAGCCCAGTGGAAAAGCTGCACATAAAGAGATATCAAGTATGGGTCAGTATTATCATCAACTCTCATACTATTATTACAGCACATTGTTAGTGGCAGCAAACTTTTATTATAGCCTTTAGAGAACATTTGATACAAACTTTAAAAACAATAAAAATGGCTCATGCACCAGACCTGCTGAAGTAAAATAAATAAAATAAACAGTTAGTATTCAAAACACATGAACTTGATGTTTATTTAATGTTTCGAGTCGGCAAAAATATTTTTCATCGCCTACATTTTAATTGAAAAGGTGTATTTTATTTTGAAAAACAGGATTTAATCTTTTTTTTCTTTTTTTATTTCAGCCTGGAGTCCTGTTGTTTTCAAGCATGACTGCACACAAAAAATTGTCTACGAACAATATTTTTACGTGTGCAGTTGTCAAGAACTTGACGAGGCTTTTATTCTGAAATAGCATCGGAAGTGTATCTGTTAATGCTTCTAGCTAAGTGCTAAACTAGCATGAAGCGAGTGGAGATTGTAAATATTAAGTAGATTGCACACTACATAACCTTCACTATTAATCTTGATTCCGGAATGAAAGCAAACAGTTTCAAGAACAGCAAATCGTGTCAAATCGACACTTATAACTGGATGTTTTAAACGTGTTTCAAAGTGATATTATGTCGGATTTCATAACTGACTCGAAACAACAACAATTAATATTCTTACCTCATTGTCGTGGAGCCGCAAGTCGTTTCTCAGTAAACATATGACTGTACGGGAGGTAGACATTGTCGGCGTTTTTTAAAAGGGCTGCAGTAGTTTCAGATAAAAGATAAATGTCCTGTCTGTGTTCAGGGAGCAGCTTGTTTCACTGAGAGCCTTCAGGAGAGTCACGTTTTCAAACACGACGTTACAAAACATCAGGTTTTATAAGCTCGTTGTTTAACAGCTGCTCCGAGCTGAAGGCAAAACTCTATACTATACAGGTTAACCATCTCCTGTGTGCTTTGCTTTCACATAAAACCATACTTTACACTCATATGCTGCTGGTAAACTTCATTGTTTCTACCTACTTTACATTCTGTTCATGGAGGGGGTAGAAAATGAAATTCACTCTGTTACACAGTCAATCTTTACTTCAGTTAAAACTTAAAGTTCATTTATCAGCTTGCTCACATTCAACAAAAAGCACTGTTCAAAACATTTAGATACGATTGCTTAGGTTTGTGCAGTTCAACCAAATATAGAGGAACAAAATAGACAATAATAAGTCTAGGCTACGGAGGACGGGAAATAAATAAATGTATAAATAAATACTGGAATGAATAAATCAAATAATGAATAAATAATTAAATTCGTGAATAAATAAATAAAAACTGGTAAATAAATGGGACATAAATAATTAAATGTCTTAAATGTATTTCTACATTTATTTATTTCCATATTTATTTATTTCTACATTTATTTATTTCCACATTTACTAGTTTCTACATTTATTTATTTCCACATTTATTTATACATTTATTCATTTACATATTTATTTATTTCTACATTTATTTATTTCCACTTTTACTAGTTTCTACATTTATTTATTTCTACATTTCGGTGTCCGTATCATAGGTCCGTATGCTAATGAGGTAGGAGGGACTAACGTCAGTCTCATTCAGGATTGGTCAACTGAGCGATCCAGTCAGATTTATTCCTAACGAGACTTCCTGTTGACATTAAGCAGACTAGCATGGCTTCAACCGGGAGACCGCTGGCAGACCTGCTGCTGCTAGTTATACTATCTAATGGCATACTCAAAATAAACTCACAGTTCTCAAGCTGGTCAGCAACTTCCCGCAGCAGGTCTCCCCGTTGAAGCCATGCTAGTCTGCTTAATGTCAACAGGAAGTCTCCATATGGAAAATAAAGTGGAAATAAATAAATGTAGAAATAAATTTAAGACATTTAATTAGTTATGTCCCATTTATTTACCAGTTTTTATTTATTTATTCAAGCATTTAATTATTTATTTATTTATTCCAGCATTTATTTATACATTTATTTATTTATTTATACTTCTGTCAGATTTCGTCCTCCATATAGGTGAGGCTGGAAATCCCTACAATGAATTAAAAATGTACTTTTTTAATTCAATGTTTTACTGGATTTATAATAATAGTAAAATACCATATGAATGCAATAATGTTTTCAAAAGTAGATGTCACAACAGGGAATAAGGTATCTGAGGGGAGAAAATAAAGAAAAGTAAACTGTTTACAGTCCAGTGCAATATGATCACACACAAAACACAATGAAATCACACAGAGAGAGTGGTTTTAGGCTTTGTATTTATTTAAGTTAAATGTATAAAAGATCATTGACTTGATACATTTCATGTTTCAAGGCTTTGTCATTAAGACAAAACAGACTCTGTCCCAATCGAAAGCCTTCTCAGCCTTTTCATACCGCCTGCCAGCTTTCAAAGAGACATTCATACATAATCCTGTCTAAATCACAGTTCATTCTACTGTATAACATAGCTATTTCATCAAATAGATTTGTATAAAATGTAAAGAAATTTCATACAAAAGTGCACAACAATATGTATTTACAGTATAAACTTTTTTTTTCCATATAAAATCTTGCGCGTGTGCTCTACTGAACAGCTGCTCACTTTATTAAGAAGCGCTCTGCTTTGGCAGCGAACATCTGTGTGTACAAGCAGATTCAGATAAGGCACTGACAAGGGTCAAAATACATTTGATCACTTCTGAAGTGCCACTGTATTACAGCTAGCCACTACACCTCCCACATCAATCTCAACAGATAAAGTCTCGTTAAATCTCCATTTTACAAAATACAGCATTTCAGCTCCGTCTTTCCAACTTGACGTGCTGTCAAGTGGTGATCAGGTGAGCCATTCTTTCAGTGTGGGAAGCAAAGTAAAGGCATGGGGTGACTGGATTCATACTGAAGTTGCAAGAAAAATGTAAATAAGACGTTTACTTCAATCCGTTAACATCAATGCATCTGATTTGGTCTGTGCAGTTTACTGTGCACGAAGCTGCCATAACATAGAAAAGGCTATAGGGCTCTGAGGCGACTAAAACAATCCAACATGACTAATACTGCACATTTACTTTAAGTCTTTACAAGTTCTTGCATCTTTTCTTTGGCCCTTTTTCTCTGTGGACTCACGGCTCACTGTATGGGAAGCTGGGATGGATGTCAGACTCCAACAGTAAATGTTGGTATTGATAGACATTGCACACTGCGGCAAAAAATTTGGTCTTTTTGAAGAAGAAACTACACAACTCTGAAAGTATTTAAAACATGAATGAAATATAAAAATATCTCCTCAGTTGATTATCCTGCATGTTTTGAAATGTGTCAATGCACGATATCAAAAGTGCAATGTTGACATTCCTTCTAAATGGGCGTATGAGCGCTATAAAAGTAGGGTAATGCAACCCTGTAAGATGTTTCAAAAAAGACATTCTTACTTACAAATTCTTATTGTAAGGCGTTAGCAAAAATACATTTACAATTTTTAGCAATCGATAGAAAACTTAACTGCTAAGATGACTTCGAATGTGTCATATACATTTTTGTAACTTCTTATTTTCACTCACACTCGCTGATGAGTTACATACAGTACTGTCAGGTGTGATGTCCCCGCTCGGTCAGGATTACATACCTACACACTGTTCTACTGCAGTAAATGAGCGTCAAGAGCAATTCTGCTCTTGCACTTTGGTCCTTTATTTCCTGCTCTTGTTAAAGGACAGCAGTCTGAACTTGTGAGACTGCTAAGTGGTTCCTCGTCAGTCTCCTCCTGGGGGAGCACACTGTGATGCCTCAGAGGACTCTGCAGGTCTGACAGCAGTCAACCTGGCCTCTGCGTGGCAAATTGGAGTTGAGCTAGTTGGTGAGAGAAACAGGGTTCCTGACAAGGCAGACACTGGTGATGGGCATCAGGGCAGGAAGTTGGAGTGAGCCCTGGAGCCTGGTGACTTTTGGGAGGAGCCCTCGGGATGGGGCGGGCCGGAGAGGAGGGGAGGCGCCGCGGACTCAGAGGCCCTCGCAGGCAAAGAAGGGGGGAGGGAGAGGGGGTCCCTGGGCCTCAGAAGCTACCCTGTACAAACGGGTGGCTAAGCAGAACGTCAGCAGTGGGACGCATCTTCTCCTCCACAAACACTTGCCGTAAGAAGTTCCTGCACGCGTCGGATACGCTCTCTGGAAGCATGGGCTTTGTAGGCTGGGTGGCGATCTTGAAAATGGCCGCCATGGCCTCGTACTCGGCCCACGGAGGTTTCTGGGTGAGCATCTCCACAACAGTGCAGGCAACACTCCTGAGGACAAAAAAAAAGAGAAAAGAAACCAAAGATGTTGATTTCAGAATTTCGACTTACTGAGCATATAACATGAGCATTGTCTGCTTTAATTCGATTGTCCATCCTGTCTCTATATACTTAATTATTAGTTTAACATCTTTTTGTTCTCATATTATTTTCTGTGTGTCAACTCAGTGTGTCTTTTATTTTGTGATATTTCAACAGTATTAAGTTGGAAGCTTCAAATAAGATCTGAGGTGTTTTACCTCTTCCTGCACTGGTTAATATCTGTCTTTGCTATCTGTCTGTTTTTGTTTATTATGTAAAATAAAACTGAACTAATACAACTGAGTTCATACATATCACAGCTGTGATTGGTTTTATGTCCAGATAGAGACAGTATGCTTCTTAACTTAAGCATTGTTGCTGTGTGAATTGTACCTCTGTTGGCTGAGCAAAGCATTCTTATTAAAAATGACTGCAATAGACAAAAAGTCATTATTTAAATTGCCGTCAGACTTTCCTTACATAGAGTACATTCCAAACAATTATCATTGTATGGCTTTACCTCCTATTGATTCAGGTAACTTTATTGCTCCTTATAGAAACAGCTTATCATTTCACCTGCACTGAAAAATATAGATTTTTGTCCTTCATCGTTGGTATATCCCCTTTGGGCCTCATTACACTCCTATCTGATGTTATCCTTACCAAACATCAGCTTTGCGGCCGTAGCCCTCCCCGTTGATGACTTCAGGACTCATCCAGTAGGGGGTGCCAGTGACAGACTTGATTCCTGTACCAGACATGCAGATGGTCTGGATACGTTTGCTGGCTCCAAAGTCTCCCAGCTTCACGTTCCCTGATGAGTCCCTCAGGATGTTAGCACCTTGAGGAATGAAAACAAAAGATGATTTCAGAGTTATCCGAGAGTCTCCTGAGGACTGAAGGTATCCTTCAGTTAATGTACCGTTACAGTGTGGTTAGAAAAAGTGACTCTGCCAGGATGTTGGCCTGAAGGGAAAGGTACATTTTTCCTCTTCTTTCACTAGTCTGCGATGATGGAAAAACTGAACGATTTAAGTCTTAAATTAGAAAATGCCTCAGTAGATTAAACAAATCAGAAAATAAAATATTGAATCAGCCGTCCGCTCCACGTGTATCAAACCTCAACACCCTCTTTCCTCCTTCTTGAGTTATTTTCTGACATGTAGTCTGAGTCTATCCCGTTTCCTCCAGACGCTCCACTTGTTTGATCAGTGACTAATGTAGGCTACACCAGTCGCTGCTCAATCTCCTCTCTCATTGAGGGACTGAGGGCTGCAGAGACGAGATTGAGAGACTGAAAGAGTGACCTTTACTCTTAACTTCTCACTTTGTCAATGTGTTTCCACTGCCGGCACCGAGGATGTGAGACTCTAATAAATCACGGTCCATTGAAGTCTCCTTGGAACGTTAAATTTGCACAAAAAAAAACTTTACAGTCAAATCGTCATGGCCGTGATGCCCAGATCTGTCTTAAAGCAGCATGTGTTGACAGCTCCTTTGACTTTACACAGAGCAGCTCTTGTGTGGTGAAATGAACACACATCATATATAACACATGAGGAGCATTTTTAAGTGGAAAATCCCACCCATGTGTACTCTCATAGAGCCTGCCAGTGTCCGGTGAGACCTACTATCTTTTTTTTCCCCCCACCAGACGGTACATTTTCCTCTTCTTGGCTGCGGCTGAACGAAGCAATGACTCCTAAAGCTGCGGGCAAGCAAACTAAAGCCTTTCCATCCGGTGTCGGACATTTTTAGCCCGGCTGATTTCACCAGCATGAAGTCCCTAATATATCTCAAAGGGGAGTTCAAAATAGCACATTTTTTTTCCAGGCTCTTTCTGTAGACGGCAGATGAGGAAATGTCAACCAGGATGAAATGAATGAATCAGTGGTGTTCTCAGCAACAGTTGCTGCGGAACGAGTCGCAAAGCATCGTTTAAACACTGCCAGCTACGTCCATGTCTCAAGTGTGGGTTACAAATCCAATTAAACCCCTTTCCTGACCTTTGCTAGCTTTCATTTTTCCTTTACCTTTGATGTCTCTGTGTACAATCATGTTGCTGTGCAGATAGGAGACTCCTTGGAGGATCTGCCTGGTGTACCTCCTCGTCACCTTCTCAGTCAGGGCCCCGTAGGCTTTCAGCTGGTCTTTTATTGAGCCCTGGAGACACGGAAAAGAGATAGAAAAACAGAGGGGGGATGTGAGAGGATGATTGGAGCTCAGAAAAATGGTGCACAAATTGTTGTATTGGCAGCAGTGTTAGCTAAGATTATTTCTACAGCTGTAGTGTGCAAAACAGAGTCAACTATATACATTGTATATCCTTTATATAATACATAATTAATACAAAAGGGCCAGATTCAAAAGAGAAAAGTGAATTACAAGTCCCTGGATGTTTTTTTCAGTCAGACCTGTGAAGCTAGGAATTCAAACGTGTTAAAGCTACCGTGAGGAGTTTTTAGCTAATTCTTAAAAACTGAAATGAATACTGACGCCTCATTATGAGCTACAGCAGCAAACAAGACCATCAGTATAACGGCTGATTATTTCTATGTAGGTATTTTTTAATGCCTGAAACTGTGTTGGGGGGTAGGTGTCAGGTGAAGTGATTCGCAGCAGGCTGCAATTTTTTAAAATGTTAATTCTCACTGCTAGATTCTTTATGAGTGAGCCATGTGACTGTTAGAAGAAAGCAGGAATTTTTTGTAAAAAAAAAAAAAAAAAGGCACTTATACATATGGGAGGGAATAGGTACTGTTCTGTCCTCAGGGGGGCACCAAACTCAACACAAACTGCAAGGTACTTTAACGATGCACCTTAATCCTACAGAAGTAGCTTATGTTTTCCTGAACATAATGTTGCGTTCTGATACATTTTCACTCAGTTTGACCCTCTAAACATCATTTGCTTTACCTCTCTGTGCTTAATAACAGACACAGTTAATGATTTGACTTAATGTCTGGTAGCAAAATATTAATCTTCTGACAATCAATGTGCAGCCAAGTTCACTGAGCTTGGCTCTGTATGTCTGTGTCAACAGCTTTGGCCAATTAACTTCTGTTCACATCACCCTCCTCATGTCATTAAAGCTACCATGAGGAATCATGAAGTAGTTATGCGGTGAGTCAAAAGTCTGTTCAGAGCGCCTTTTTAATATTAACTTAACAAAGGATTCAATAAATTTATCTCACGAGTCAGGACAACAGTAAATTGCCAAACCACTATTATGTCCCATCCCTAGTGTACAATGAATATCCAATGGTTCAGTGTCTAAAATAACAATGACTTTAAGGGAAATGTTGTAGCATAGTCACAATAGATTGAATTTGTTTTATTATAAAAGAAGCCTCTGAGCACTTTTTTAAGCACCGAAAAAAAAAGTCATAAACGGGCAAAGTGTAGAAAGGAATGTGCTCAATTTTCTCCGACGTCCTGCATTTCCTTTCATTTCCTGTTTTCAGTTCCTCAAGAGCTAAAGACCTAACACCTGTGACGCACTTTTGGACTCAAAAAGTGAAAAAGAAAACCTCTCCATGTTCACTTTTAGCTGTCAACAAGACACCTCAACAGCTCTCTGCCTCTCAGAGGGACACTTGCCCCCGCACCACTTCTCTCCCCCCCCCCCCCCGAGGGCAGCTACAGCGTTATCGGTCAGCTGCAGCGGTGCAGTCGTGCCGAGCAGTCACACACACCGACTTGCCTTTTGTCACCTCCCCTCCTGCCTCTGCCAGAAAACTCCAGTGTAACATAAACATTTCCAAGTTCCAGACAATGTGTGACTAAGTCACTCAATGGTTCTCAGAATAAAAAAATTAAAAAAAGAGGTCACGGAAATATTAAAAAACAGACGCAGTGACGGGGTCTACAGGCGACAGTGGCTCATTAAAGCGCTCATTTAGTGAGAAAATGATCTCATAAAACTGAGCTGCTCTGCTGACATCAACCACAGAGGACATGATTGATGACAGCTGCTGACATTTCAGAATTGTTTTTTTTTTAAGCAGATGTAGCTTCTTTGGGTTTGAACTAATGTTTGTATTGAAATGTGTGTACAGCTGATACAACAATGTGGCATTCTCAGACATCGTTTATTAGGACTGTTGCCTTGATTTTGAGCTACGTGTGATGTCTCCTCTGCAGAATACGCACCCCAGGCATAAACTCCACAAAAATGGTGAGTTTCCTCTGTTCCAGATCCCGCAGACAACCGTAGTACTGAACTATCCGCTCATGACGCAGATTCTTCAGCAGCTGGATCTCACACTCTAGAGCGTTCACCTCCTGCAGAAAAAGAGGGGTTAAATTAAGAAAAACATAGAGTTCACAATCATATTAAATCTGGAAACAATAAATCACTGCCCTGGAATAATCTAGTGTGAGACTTATTATGTCCTCTCTCACCTTGCTGGTTTCTTGACAATCGGGGTCAAAGGGAACCTGCTTGGCAGCCAGCTCACGGCCTGTGTCGGCGTCATAACAGAGGTAGACCTCCCCAAACGCCCCGCGCCCCAGGAGCTTTCCTTGTCGCCAGTTGACTGGCGCCCGCGGCGCTGCAGAAACAAGACACCACATGATGAAAACCCAGCAGTAATTCATTGTAGCTGAGCCCCCCAGAGGATGACAGAGCCACTGTGATATACTGACTCAAGCAAACACTGAACCACTGAGGCATGCGTCAAAATCCACCACAAAATCCAACTGTAACTCGTGCAGTAACTTTAACGAAGCCAGACGTCAAATCCACCGCAGGGTCGTTGAATAATTCCCACCGCAGACCCTCTCAGAAGGGGAAGCCCATGATATCTGAGTAAAAACCATGCTCAGACAACAGAAAGTCGACAAAAACCCTAGAGAGAGCATCTCAGCGCCTCAGAGCAGACTCTGAGACTTTCTTTGTGGTCAGGTTAGACGGTTTGGTCGTGTGTGGGTGAGAAGGACAACAGAGACACGCCGACCTCAGACTGCTGAGCCAAGCTTCAGTTCTATGACAAAGACAGTTTCTGGAAAATGCAAACTGTGGACTGAATAATAACAGATGGCAGGCTGGGATAAGATGAGGACAGGGAAATTGTGCCCGCTGTGATTTACATTTTAACTGCACTTTATCTCCACTACCTTTTACACATGATGCATGGCACACAGTATTCATGGAGATATTTCACGTTCTCTGCTAACCATGATGGCATGCTACATTTTAAAGTTCTTGTAATTACACCTTGTTTGACCAAATTCTGAAATCTGAACCATTAAGTCAATGTTATGAATCATTTATTAGACAAATTTAGCCCTTTTTTCTTGAGTTCAGTGCAAGTTTTTATTTCATTTTATATTTGGTTGTGCACAGCAGATGCTTCTCAACAAGGGCTCTGTATTACTTAAATATTTATACAAAAACATGCTGGTAACCTTCAGTTTCAGTATTCTTATACACTTATTTTTAATGCTCCCTAAAATTTAGTTTCTTCTTTGACTAAATTCTAAATGTGTCTAAAAAAGCACTGATAGGAGAACATTGCCTGAATAAAAAAAGCAGCAGAAGCAGTCGAAGTCTGAGCTCTCTTCAGTCATGTCTGTGTCAGCAGTAAGGGTTTCATTTGTCAAATTACAAATAAATAAAAGCCCCTGACAATATTAAAGGCTCAGAAGTTCAGTGTTTTTATGGTCTGAGGGAACATTTACTTCTTGTTCTGTTCCTTCATTTGAAAACTTTTGTCACATCTTTATAGCTCCACTTACACTTGGCTGTCCCACGCTGGCAGCTTTTGTCAGCAGTGCGGCCCAGTGAGCGCAGGTCGCCGTACTGCAGCGTACTTTCACCATTATAACTCCGTGTGCGACTGGATGGAACTAGCTGAAACAGGTTCTCTTGCGGCATGAAGCTGCGCGGAAGTGTCCTACGACCTGAAAACACACATATAAAAGAGAAAGAGACATATTAATGGCCGTGCACACATGGGCCATTTCTTCTTTTGTTTGTGCTGTTAGTGATTTTCACACTGTTTTTTTTCTTTACAGGTGTCGTGCATACAGTACAGCGAGCTCTCAGCCAAAGACTTCGGGCCAGCCGGAGCAGAGTGCCTCTCGCCACTCAGTCCCACTTCCCCTAAGACAGGAAGCAGGGCGCTGTGTTTTTATACAAGTTCGGGTTCACCGCAGGGAAACGTAAATCACTGCTAGCCAAGGTTAGCCTCTGAGTAAGCAATTACTAGCAGCTGCCTTGGACAGCAAGCCAGAACTTTATGTACCAAATCTATGATTTGAGCAAAAGACAGCCCAAGTGGAGAACAAGATTTCAAACTATTTAGAAAACAGGGAATTGTGCACTGATGAAAACAAATGTGATTAGATGGGATTGTCTGGTGTAGGCATGTGTATGTGCCTGTGTTGTACTGCTTCAATAGTAACATAATCTGTTTAATCTGTGCAGTAAATGTGTTGTTGTTACTGCTCAAGCAAAGCCGGTTTCTTACGGTCTCCGTAATCCTTGCTGCGATTGGGCAACTGGAACTGGCGGGGGAAAGTCCCTCCTTTTCCATGGCGTCCTGCAGAGGGAGCAACAAAGCAGAGCTGTTAATTTGGAAGTAAACGAATAGGCAACAATATCAACTTCATTATGTTTTATAGTAATAGTCACATCTCAAGTGGAAGAATAAAAGTTAAATAGCTTGGAGCTTGTTAGAAACACAAGCATGATGAGGAGAAGAGTTTTAACTGATCACATCTGACAGACACGTCATTGCTTGTGTTCAAATCAAAAGCAGCAGGATGGAAGACAGCTTGTCACACGCTGGAACAGAGCGGTTGTATCGCCTTTCTGCAGCCGAGTCAGAAAAACAGTTCATGTGTGCTAGCTTAGCCTTTTAGCTCTGAACCCAGTGGAGCAGTAACTAAAGGCAGGTGGGGAGCACTGCTGACGCAGGCGAGCGCTGACACTCAGTCTCTCTCTCATACACACACACACACACACACAAGTACGCACACACTGAATGGAGAGTAGTGGAGCCACTCGCAATTGAAAGCAGCTGTTCTGTCAGATGACTGCCTCCCCTTGCGCTGTTTTTGTGGCCGTATCCCATGGAGACGGGAGTTATTTTTTGTGTTTGGCAGCGCGAGATGGAGAGGAAAAATCTACTCACAGGGAATGGTAAACAAATACTGTAGCTCTCAGCAGGAAGGGCCACACAGCTTTTACATCTGGGAGGGGGGAAGAGCGTGTGCATGCATGCCCGTGTGAGTGCTCAAGTATGGCTGCAGCTATATGAAGCACCCACACGCCCAGCCTGTATACACAATGTGCAGCACTCTTACATTTTTCTTTAATTTAACAGAACGGGCGAAATGGCCAGATTGCTGCGTTTCCCTTGTTCATGAGGATTCATTTGGCATTATCTGTCATCCTGCTGCATTTGATCTGTGTTCTGAAGGAAAAGGCACAGACGGGGAGCCGAGGGGACAGGGGCGAGACAAGCAAGGGGGGTGGCATCAAGAGCAGGGAAATGATCATAAAAAGACGGGAAAGGAGCGATGTCTATTAGGAAGTGGAGTCTGGAAAAAAAATGCAGACAAAGAGGGAAAAAGGAGTGAGTGAAGGAGATGGACAAAGGGTGCACAGCGGAGGGTCTGTGGAATATAAAGCAGGACGAGTTATGATGCTATCACACTCCCTTCATCACCTCCTGAGACGTAAAAACACAACCAAGATATTAAATATCTCCCTAAAAACCCCAACCCTCATTTTAAGTATTTACTCCCATCTAATAATACCATCTCCCTGAGGGCATTTTTAATGAGAAACATTTGAGCTTATCAGGAGCTGCATGAACAGAGCTTTAGTTCTCTTTCTGTGAATCTACTTGTGTGGCTATAATTACAACAGAACCGGAAAAAGTTAAAACAGGAAAAACTTTTAAAAAATGAAAAAAACATTTCTACCTTTTAATCCCCCTGTGTAATGTTTGAGGTGAGCGTTAACTCAACAGCACAGCTTTCTGCTACAGATTCCTCCTGTCTTACCTTTGTATTCATAGTTGAGGTTCAGGTAATTATTGTCCCGGTTGTTCTGCGAGAAAGGAGGACTGAAATGACAAGAGAACAAGGAGGGGACGGTTGAAAATGGTTTGCTGCTTCATCTTCTAATTTCCCCCTTATCTTCAAAAAGGAGTCTGGCCACAGCAGCTGGACTGAAATGTCAGATATAAAGCCGCACAAAAAGCCTTTAAACAACTTTGCATTCTTTGATTTTAAACCACAATGTGTCCCATAAGAAAAGATAAGAAGGATTTTTTACCTTGGTGAAATAACAAAAAGAAATTGAGTACATTTTGTGGAGGTAAGATGCAGAATAAACCTTCTCTCATTAAATGTGTTGCTGTTCAGGCCCCCTCCCCCCCCACAAAGCTGCCTGTAAGCCAGCCCTGCCCCCCGGCCCTTCAGAGAGTGACGTCTCTGCTGACCGCAGGGCGGCGCGGGGCCACGAGACCCTGGATAAGGGGCACGCATGCCCGCTCGGAGGGAAAAGTTCCATGCACTCGTTTCCTGCCATTGTTCTGCAGCCTGGAGCCCAGATAAGCCTCGTGCAGGTAGAGCTGTTTCCGTCCTACACACTCTCTCTCTCGCTCTCCCCTTCTCTCTTTCTCTCTCTCATTTTTCTCTTTCCCTTTGAATTACATTCAATATTTTCTCTCTCCCCCCCCCCCCCCCCACTTCTACTCCACTCTCACTTTTTCACCAGTTTTTCCCCTCATGCAGCGTGTTCTTGCTCACACTTCTACGTCTCCCACTCAGTCTCTGTTAGCCTTCTCTAACGATAACAGAGGAATCCAGGCGTCAAGATAAGAGTTTTGTGGCCATGGCAACAACAAAGTGACCCGATTCCCTTTTCCATATTGGCAATATCGCAGGCAGGGTCACTGGTCAGTGATCGCTGCCAACCTTAAAGGCTGTTTTAAAAAACTAAACCAAGAGCCTTTGTTAGCTTCTGTGTGCAATTTCACAAAACACAAGATGACATTCAAGCGTGAACACTGTGATACGAAGCAAGAATAAATAACTGTGACCTGCCATATGAATGTGAGCATCGTAAAAAAAAAATCCACACGGACAAAAGTAATAAATCAAACACTCACCTGTCCAGTGCTTGATCTATTGATTGACAGCTGCTCGACAGTGAGTTGTCCGCGCTCCCGAAAGGATCCATCTGACAGATGTAATAACACAAAGAGAATGAGGGTCACTGAGGATGCAGTCAGCTGAGAGAGTTTTATGTCACATAGACAGATCTTGAGTTTTAAGCCTGAACTCAATAGCAAATTGTGATGCACAATTTGCAATGACAATAAAGGCTTTCTATTCCATCACTCATCCGAAAACTGCCTTTATACCAGTTACTTTCGGTTTTATTCAATAACCGAATCACGTACCGTATCTCTCTTGATAATAATGGTTAAAAATGTTGAGTAAATGAACCGAGTCACAACAAAGCAGAGTGGCATTCCCACAACGAGTCCAAAAGATGCAACAAGTGACAGGTCTGACGGGTTCAAAATCATTAGACACAAACCCCAGTGTGAACTTTTCTGTGTATATACCAGTCACCTGCCTGCTAAAGAGGGTTGTGGCTTTTGTTTCTGATGTTTTGCATATACTGGGACTGCCTGAGTTATAGCATGTTCATATAGCAACCATGTGTTCAGTATAAAAACGAAGAACAATGCAGATTGTACCATAAACCAAACCTAGGGTCAATTCATTCAAATGAGTCAACTTGTTCAGTCTCTTACATTCTGGTCCTGGGTCTCAGGGATGAACTCCCCTTCACTGTGGATGCTGGTGTAGGAGCCCTGGCGAGCGATCTGCTGCTGCTCCTCGGGGACGCTGCCTGGAGGTGGGGACGTCCGACCTGTGTGCAGGGAACCTGTGAAAGTTTGAAAAAGAGTGGACAGGTAGTAGAAAGTATGCCAAGAGAATGAGGAGTTAAGTGCAAAGAAATGAGCAAAGTGTAAAATCAGGAAAGAAGGAATGGAGGAAGTAGAAAGGAAAGATGATGGAGAGAGGAAAGAGAGGGGGCGGAGGGGAGAAAACAGCATCATCGTATTATTCATGGGTACAAGTTCAACTGTGCCAGGACTACGAGAAATGATTTACTAAACCACACTGCCGCCACCTCTAACCTCAATTACTGTGACAAACGCAACCCCCAGCTACAGCGATGACTGAATGCTCGTCCTTGACAGAGTGAGAATTGAAAGTCTCACTGTCGCTGACTGAATACATGCGCACAGGCCAAAAGGTACCAAGATGTAAAAACTGGCTGACTACCAGAGTAAACAGTCTAATTTATAACTGAAATGTATCTTCTTTACAGTTCAGTGTCTTTCTCTGTCTTTCTGCACCCTCTCCTTTCCCCCGTCTCTGCCATGCGTCATCGAGGTACCCAGGCTCACATCACATCTTCACTCATCCATCCGCTGTGACTGCTCTCCCGTCACCTCTCATCTGCCACCACTCCCGCCACTACTCCCTCTCTCTCTCAGCCTCTCTGACTGGCAGCTGGCGGGGGAATCCGGAGAGAGAGAGAGAGAGAGAGGCGGGTAATTCTATACAATTTACATGAGCAGGGATGGTGACAGCGCTGATGTTATTTGGGCGACGTGAGACAGATCGGCGTTGACAGCCATTATAAAGAGCTCCGGCTGCTATGTGAAAATGAAAATGGGAAACAGAGTGCTGGTCGTTTTGGCATGTTTTCGAGGTTGAGAGACGACTGAAACATTGACCTTCCTGGACAGACATGATATGAAGGGGGTGAAAAGACCCCGACATGGGAGACAAGGGAGCGCTCAGTATTTCACAGAGCAAAATAAACCTTCATGCTGTGTTACCAAACAAGCCAGGAGGGACAACATGCAGTGCTAGACTTTACCTTGTTATCTAACCAAAGAGCGTGACATGACAAGTAAAAGGGCCTTTCGGTGTCTTGGCAAGAAATTTGATATTACCATCACTGTTATATCTGTTAAAATCTTAAATACAGCTGTGTAAGTTGTTAGAAAATCAGCTAAGCTAGCTTATTTGGTTAGGCCTACTGTTTAAACATCCATTTCCAGTCTTCATTCTAGCTTAGCTAATGACAACTGACTTTTGATGCAAATAAAACAAAAACACATGGTGGTGGTTTGAAGAAAAACATCTGGCTAATCTCTATTCTTTGACAGAGGCCAAGTCGCTAAAAGCTAGCCACCCAGTTTCTGGAAGAACAGGGAAAAGACTGGCCTCCCAGCCATTTATGTAAATATATAGTTTTTGTTTTTTATTTTTGTTATGTGTTCAAAAATTAAAGTAGCTTCACCACAACTTAATACCCCTTGGTGATAACAGCAATCCACAAACACACTTCACTTTAGTTTTTGGTTAGCGTAAATAACAGAGTCATGCTAGCTGTTCCCTTTGTTTGTCGTCTTTATGCCAGCTACGCTACAGCTGCTGACTGCACCTTCATACTCAACAGAGAGATATGAGGTTAAAATCGTCTCATTCTTTTCTTGGCAGCATAACCAATAAAAGTTTGTCTAATGGGGCTTTCAACATCCAGAGAGCGACACTTTCAGCATAGCATCAACACGCTAACTGCTAACACATAAAGGAGACGGTGCAGACAGGGAGCTGCTTGGTATGGGCGCGGAAACTCGTCCTTGCTTTGACCGGACATCTCACTGGCTGTTAAAGTTGTCAATTCCACCTTCAATTTGCATTTTTCCATTCTGACAAAGCATGTCCCTCGTCTTGTTATTAACATTCCTATGACAGCAGCATCCATCTCTGCTGAAAATTCACACTGACAGCCCACCCTTGAGGCCCTACGAGGTGGAAAACAAATCTTTGCATCAGCAGGTTTTTATTGTAACTCTGTTTTTTTTTATTTTCTGCCTCCTCTCAGAAATAGAGACAGGGAGAAATTTCACCCTGATAGAGCTTTAACAGCACTTTGATTACAAGTCAATGACTCCACAATTCTGCCAGCTCACCTGTCGAGTGTTTGCGCACCCTCTCTGAGCCCTTGAGCAGGGAGCCCTTCAGATCTCCCAGAGACCGTGATGACTTCATCTCGCTCTGTTTGTCCCTGCTGTTCACCTGTAGGTACTACAAAGAGAAAACAATACAAAGAGTTGGAAGTGGAGAAAGAGAGCAGGATTGGGAGAGGAAATGAGGAAAACATTGCATGGTTGTCTCGTTACATCATCATTTCGGTAAGGGAACTTCCTTTAAGTTCAGAAAACAGTACCTCTGATGCAACTGACCTTTAATTTAAAGTTCACTTTGTTCAGCCAAAGAGTTGCTATCTGTACTATTTATAAACTGATACATCTCAAACAGAACGAGGTTATGACGTGATGAGTGTTGCGCAACAATCCTACTGTGTAAATCTGCTTAAAAATTCGGATTCAAGTTATCTTACAGTGTCTCTAATGGTCAGTTTTATGTCTTGAAGAAGTGGAACCTTACATGGTTGTTCTTGGGGGTCTTTAGCAGTATCCTGAGCAGCCCATTGGTCCCTGTGCTGCAGCCTAACGTCAGCACGGCCTGATCTAGATCCTCCTGGGTCTTCATGGGCAGCAGCAGCTGAAAGGATAAGAAAACATGCAGCACATGACCTTTAAATACCCTATTATTCCATTATGGTGCCATGTTAAAGCTTCAGTGTGCACATGACATGGAGTGGTTGTTTTCTTATTTTAAACCTTGTTAAGGTTAAAAAAGATGATTTTCCCTCCCTTGTGACATTTTTGATTATAGCTCCTTGCTTAAATGTCTCCCTCCTGAAGATTTTCCATATGCTTCCATGTAAAACCTTTGGTATATACAGTATAATGGATCAACACAAAACTGGATAAGATAGATAAATACGGCAAACAATCAGAAGTTGACAAGCCGCAATTACTGCGGTGGTGTTTCCCTTCAACATCTGCTAATTGGAATGCAAGCTTTCATCACTATCGAAGAAACATAACTTTTTACAACAATGTTAAGGACTCCAGGAAGAACCTGTGGAGTTCTCAGAAGCTTAGAGTGCTTTATTGTGAAACCGATATTCTGTGCATCCAACAGATATCTGCTTTTTTTTCACTGCTTTTTTTGTTCATCAAACAGTAAAAAAAAAAAAGACAAATAACTATTATTAAATTCAGATTCACTGAATTGTATCAATCAATCAATCAATCAATCAATCATTATTCGTATAGCCCCAGTGTTATCTCGAGACGCTTTACAAAAGAGCATATGGGATAATAAAATGTAGAACAGTCGGAGGGGCTGTATACTTTTTGCAAGATACTGTATATTCCCAACAACAGCCAAGGATCTCAAAGCATGGCCACTTCTTGTTCTTGTACCTCTTTTTCCGTGAAGTACATGTCCATCTGCTGTCCAAAGGCCTCTGTCACCTTCTGCAGCAGCTCCTTGATCTTCAGTGGCCTCTGGAACGGGATGATTCTGGGAGGTAAAAAAAATAGTAGCATAGTCAGACGTTAGTAGAAACTAGTGTTGTGTCTGGCTTTGAAAGCTCAGACTCTATTATGAAGCCTGAGAGTTTGGCTATACAGTATTAGCATCTGACTAGTTCACAAGCTAATATATCTGCACACTGCTCGCAGTTTTGTTCAAGTTCTTTCATTGTCTTCATTGTTTTGCTGGTGTTGCTGCATACATGTTGACTGGAAGACCCTATAGGAGTCTTTTTCTAGGCCATTTTATGACTGTGTTTCTATGGTATCAAGAGGGAAAAATGATCAGGTCAGCTGGGTCAAGGAGAGGAGCACGCTGATGCTAAAGGGGCATTAATCAATGCAATGAAAACAGACAGTGGCAGTTTGTCCCCCCCACCCCCCATAATGTGTATGAAAGTCTCATCTGATGTCGGCCTACGTGTATGACAGAGTGTGCACACTTTGAGCTTATCAGCCAGTGTTTATAGGGAGTGTATATATGGAGGCGTGCATGTTTGTAAAACTCTACATGCATGAGTGTGCTTCCCAATCAGTATGTGCATCGGTGGCTGTTTCAACACCACTGGGCCTCTCCACTAAGCCAGCACAAAGGCAGATGGGAAACTTCCTGAGAGGAAAGAAGGGGAGGGGGGGGGGGGGTCTGGAGAGGCAGCAAAAGCAGCAGGATGTGTGTCTTTCCCTCCTCTTTTAAAGAGTGACAGAGTGAAAGATACAGAGATATTTAGAGACTGAGAGAAAATACAGGAGACAGTCTGACAAAATAAAAGACCAAAAGAAAGAGAAAAAGATTCCCCCGGCATTTTTTCCTGCTATCTTCTGCTCTTTCTTCCCTCGCTCTCTGCTTTTGAAGAATTTGTAGCCGACTATCTCTTTATAGTATCCTGATAAAAGGACTTGTTTTCATCTCATCATTTCCTCATCGGAGGCCAAAGCTCTGCCTATCTTAATGACTGCTCATTGGCTCCCTCATTTGAGGAGAGGATTCTGGGAATAGGGAGGCCTGCAGATCAGAGGCAAAACAGCAGCAGAGCTAAACGCTCCACATCTCTGTTTATACTCGCCGATGATGTGTCTGATAAAGAGCTGTAGGGATGCGGAAGGGGGTTTTGGGGGGGCGGGGGGGTATGAGGATGCTGCTCCGAAAGATATGGCCTTCCTTCCTCAGTGCGAGCATGTTGACACACAGATTTGCAGAGTAAAAAAGAATGCTTTAACACATCCCAGCACACTCACTCGTTCTCTTTCCCTTTTACTCTCATGGACACAATCACAATCAAATACACAGGGAAAAAAAAAAAAGTCTGGCCCTGTTCCTTTACTCTCTCTCTGGCAGGAGACCCTGAGGCAGAGCCGGGGGGTGGGGGGCGGGGGTGTAGAGAGAGACACACAGCTCCGATTTCCTGCCAAAAAACCTTCAGAGCTTGCCAAAAAAAAGAAGGACAGTCCAATCAGATTCCATTGTGAACATACAACATGGTTATCCTGACTCAGGGACTCCTGATACCTCAACAATGTGGACGCAGCTCAGACATCATGTGTAATCATATCGGACGCTGCTACTTTGAGAATCATTACTTTTTGACAAAAAGCAAGTAAGATGGTAGAGAGCGAATGTAATTTAGCAATAGCAAAAGCTGTTGATCAGAGCTGATTTAAATGTATATGCAAATCATGCAATAGCTACAATGTGATCGTATTATTTTACCCCTAGTATCTATTAGTATGATTACCTCCTGATTTCAAAAACAGGATTCAGATAAAAAAGGAAAGTGGTGCTGCTCGGAAAAGAAGAACAAAGCAAGAACGTGACAACAAATAAAGAGGGGAAGGACAGTGTGAATTCAGAGTGAATTGTAAAATGAACTACATAAAAAATGTCTGTTCTGTGAGAACAGTGATGGTGTGAGGGGAGCTTGTGAAGAAAAAAAAAAGGGGAAGAAGGCTGCGGTAAAGAGAAAGAGAGGAAGGCAGAAACTCAAAGAGACAGGAACATGAAAAACTTGTCTCTTTCACAGCAGTGGCCAATTAGGGCTGTGAAAAAGTGAAGAGGCCCGACGTGAGAACATATTCTGCAGGAGGAAGGAGATGTTTCCTGGTCTCAGTCTCACTGAAGCAACATCTGGACCATATTCTGATGAACCAAGGCAATTATTCGAGTCGCTCTGGCCAATCTCCCAACGATGCTTTTCTCCTTTTGAACAGTACACTCCTGTGTTTAAGGAGTTGTTGGGTTGTTGAACAAGGGTTTCATGGGGACAAAGTGTGTCTGTGAACTTGGCCCTCTCCCAGGATGCAATTCTAAAGGCCAAAACGAGGACCTGGGGGACTCGAGCGGCGTCCATACAAGGAACGATGGAGCCGCAACAGACAAAAACGAAGACCCACACCAAATAAAGCCTCACCCATTCAAAAGATGTGCTGTTTATACTGTGGCCTTAGCTTACAAAGTGCTCCAATGTGGTAAACAAACTGTGAGGCACCTTGGTGGAAACATTGATCGTGAGACCATCTCCAGACAGAGTAAGTGTAACCATGCCTCGCCTCTTCAGTAAGTCTGGAGACGGAATGATTTGAAGGACGGAGGAAAAGATGGAGTATTAATTCGGGGTGTGCCTTGAGGACTGGACACTGAATTGAAACTTGGCACTCTTCTGTTCCCTCTTTTTTTTTTTTTTCTTTTTTGTTCCCTTCTCAAACGGCCCATCCAAGTCCGAAACACAAGGCCGCCGCTAAATGTCAATGCAGGAATTTTTTTTCCCTCTCTTTATGCTACTCTGGCTGTGTAACAGTGATTTCCCCCGGACACAAAATCCCAGGCATGGCAAAGCATAACAAAAAAGATCCAAGCTGAAGAGTTCAAAACTTGGACAGGGATGTAGAAAGAACAATACGGATGGTTCCAACGTACCGTTTCTCTCTCTCATGCTCCAGCTTGACTCTTAAATCCTGTTGAGAGGAAAAATAACAACAGAGGGGAGTTATGGCGGTGGAAAGTTAAAGTGATTCAAGGTGGTGTGTGGGATTTGGACTGCTGAATACAAGACAACAATAAGCTACACGATGAATTTCACTGACTTCAAGCATTTAAGTCATACATGGTTTTGTTGGTGAAGTTGGTCCTGTAAAACAAAGACAACCTTAACAACTTAAGAGATGGCAGGACACTTTGCAGGTCCACTATTTATAAAAGGCATTACCCAAGAGAGCAGGAATCTAGAGGAGCCTGCAAGTCTGCATGAGGTCATGCCGATAAAACTGACAAGAAACACTGAAGCACTGACATCATATCAGCGCAAGCCATTGGTTCAAAATCAGATGTTTGCCCCCGACTCATAGAACAGGAAACTGCGTGCTTGGCACTGTTTGTTTATGTCTCATCATAAACATTAAGAGAGATCTGCAAATTATCATTCCACAGAGAGAACAACTGCATGAGGGAAACCACTTCAGAAAGAGAGGCAAGGTGACTGTGACAAATGAAAGCCTGTCTGCTCGTTCAGTCACAAGCTGCCAGAGATATGTCAACTGATCATTTCTGAGGAATTCTTCACTGATGTCCTGAACAGATTCTTAACCTTACATTCATTTAAGGCTGTGTCAGAGTGCTTGTTTTTTTTTAAAGTAGGTTTTCTAGATATTCTATGTAAAATATTCTCCTACATTTTAGAAGTGAAACCACGTTGTACTAGCAGACAATTGATAAATGCTTTGATTGACTGTCTTTTGTGCAGCTTTGTACATAAAAACATCACATAACAGCTTTTTTCAGTTTTTTTTTTAAAGATTTGTATTCCACTACGTGTTATTGAATACAGCTCAATGTCTCATTAGGGTTTATGAAATAATAATGTGTTAGAATTAGACTCTCAATAAGCTACTTTCAGACAACTTTCACTTGACTTTGGCAGCTTCCAGTCCAGTCCCAAAAAAAAAGGGGAAAAAATCTAAAAGGAATTGAGGCTGAGGTTTTTGTTTAAACCCTGAGTGACAGTTAAGCCTAAAAGCACTGCTGTGCCTCTGCTGTGTTTGGTTAATAAAACGTAATGGAGTTGAGTGAATGAAATACTCCACCAACAAAGAAAATCTACACTCGAGCCCTGTGGGTTTAAAAGGTGAATTTAAAAGTTCACAGCTCCATAACTCAGTCAGGAGGGACGGCAGCAAGTTATAAACCACATCTACTCTGTCTTTTTGAATGTCCAATTACCCATTTATGATTTCCATTTTTTAATTAAGCTGTGTATATTCATACGTCTTAGTTCACATATGACTCTTTTGGACATGCAGAAGAGGTTTGACAAGTTTTCTTTCAGTCTATGAAACCATAAAAACGTTTGACTTTCTCCATGATGTGGACACCAGAAACCCTTCAGATCCACATGTTCAGCCTATTACAGGAAGCTAGAGGTTGACTCTGGATTAGTATCCCTTTAAATGCATACCTGCTTGTAGAGTAAGGTTCTGTTCTTGGGTTTGTGGCTGTTGGGCTGGGTGTAGCAGCGACCCAGCGCTGCCAGGTCCTTCATGATGGAGTTCAGCGCCTCCTCGTCATCTAAAGACAGAATTTCACACATTAGCTGTTTGAAACTGATCTCAACCCTTTGAGGTTCAAAAAGCAGGAACTGAAGCAGCAATGTGTGATCAGTGTGATCAACTCTTTGTGTTCCTGATTTTGAGATTTGACTAGGTGAAGAGTTCTGTTGCTATTCTGATCACTCTCAAACTCTGTGGTCTGCATACAAAAGCTGTGAAAGAACAAAGGGTGTTTAATTATGCAGCATGTGTGCTGTCATGGAGGTGGGGGGGGGGGGGGGCAATGCAGCCCCTTCCAGAGACTTCTGGAGCATAATTCATCAGTTCTAATTTTGTTGGGTGTAATCAGACTGACATTGACCTTTTTGCCATCAAACACGACTAAACACAAGTGTCTGTACGCTTCAACATGAACCGAGCTGTTGACTTTGACAGAAGATTCAAGTGTGTCTCATATTCATAATTGGCTCCTTAAAGGGACAGGCCGATAGTTCATTAAAACCTTTCAGTTCAGAAAACCTGCTGGTGAAAGAGAAACGCTCGGCATCTTGGCGTTCTCCACTTCTCACTTCTTTTCTGTCGCTTTGCACTTTTTTGCCGTACGCCCTCACAAACACACACCAACACACACTCTCCTGTGCAAAGGGGGCAATCATGCAGATGAGCATGTCAGGCATTACCATATCAAGAGACTTTAATAGAACCAATTATCCGAGTGCCGTGATTACAATATAAAGAAGAGGTCGTTGACCCCGGCTCCCGTCGGCCTATCACATGAGCCCCCTGGTGCATTCATCATGAAAACACACACACATCGCGGTTCACAAGGAAACCGGCCCAGGTGTGTGCTACGCAACGCAAGACAGCACCTGCAGGAAAGACTGCATTCTTCAAAATACAAGAGAGCTGTGTGTTTGAAACACCTCTGGGAATGTTATTCACAGAGCGTGTGTGATGATAGTGTGGGCAGCAGATGGGGTCTGAGGTGCCATTTGATCCTGAGCCCTGCTATACGCTGCTTGTGGCCAGCTGTTAAGTCGACAGCAGGCCAGTCCGTTAAGGTTCACCCGGGGGACACAGACACAAAAACATAAACTAACCGACTTGTTTCTCAATCCCGCTGCTGACCATCTCAAATCAGGTTCTCTCTCGGTGCTGATTTCATGTAACGCAGGTGATCTCTTTGTCCCCCTTTTTCAAACCAAATTCCAATACATCTGTCTGAGTTAGGTGGCATTTTGGACAATGTCTCCCTCCCACTCCATGACGTGCTGAAAAAGCCACATCCAGTGCTCGACTGGCAATCTGTTCATTGGATATTTAAATGCTGCATCATATTTTTTTAAAACCTGAGGCAGGCACATTAAACAGAAAATAACTGCCTGGCTGGAGTGCTAACACAACCATCAAGAGAAATGTGTTATTTTGTAATTTGGACGAACTAATGCCTCAGTGTAAGATGACATAACTTCAGCTGAGCAGCAAAGCCATCTATGAGGTAATAATTGACTACAGTGAGAAAACGGTAAATAGGAAATGTGCCCACACTTTTTTGGAGTATTCTGAATGAAGAAACGATGCCTTTATTGCTTGTTTGTTGTTGCTGCTCCTACCAGGCCTAATGGCAACCCTCAGCACCATCAAGCCCGCGAGCATTCACAGATGTTGAACCACATCAACAGCTCACCACACAGGTAGAGGTCATGTTGGACAAGACATTTATAGCAGCAGGAGTAAAGTGAGGAATGACAAAAGTCTCTTTTCCGCTGACTGGCACACTCCCTCCTCTTAAAGAGGAGCTAAATAAGGCTGAGTGATAACACAAGTTACACCCACAAAATCTCAGGCGACAGTGAAAACACAGAGCGCACAGGTAGGAGGACTTATATGCCTGAATATATAACTTTTTATTTGAAAAACAAATCTTAATCACTGATTATATGTGAAAGTAGGGATAATAAAGTAATTATTTTTCTTATCAAAAGAAGTGACATGCTGTGATTGTGCAACATAAGCACATTCCTCTATGCAGCAGCAAGTTTACAACTCCATGTGTGGGATGTTTCAAAGCGATAAGACCAGGTAAACATGAGACAGGGCAGTCACTTGTGCCGTCTTCCCCTCCGAGTTTGTAAAAGACAAAAAGGGACAGTCTGCGGAGGAAAAGTGACATAACACCTCCACGTTTAAACAACCTGCATATCTCCACAGACAAACCACAGTTTGCTGTTTGATAGGACATGTTTACAAACCTGACACTCACTGGTAGGACTCACAGAGACTAAAATACAGGCTGTCAGGAGCAGTGGATGACTAAACACTAAACCAGACCTCTCCTTTCCCAACAGGAAGGAACTGAGTCACCGTCTCTGCTTCTGAAAACGAAGCTGGTCTAACCAAATGATTCCACATCATCAGATAATCATTGATTGTCGAACGTGGACAGGCATAAAAAACTATACAAGCTAAAAAAAAAAAAAGGGTAGGTGTTCAGAATTTGTTGTTTTTCTTTAATGTTTTCTTCAAAGTTCTGAAAATAAGTTACCATGGTGACATCTTTCACTTTCCTAATTTGCACAAAAACTGTAACAAAAAGCAAAACAGGCCAATAATCAAGCTGCAATATGCATTTGCTTATATTCAATTGACTATTAAAGGGATACTTCACCCATTTGCATTAAGCTTTGTATCATTAGAAACCTGGTAGTATTTTTGAATGGTCGTGCATCCCGCCCTCATTTTCCCCTGAGATGGGAAATCTTTGTATTTCTACGTCTGAAAAGGAGCTTCCAGTGACGCAAAATGACGATTTTTGCGTCGCTGGAAGCTGTTGCGGTCAGCGGGGTGAAACTACAACGCTAGTTCCTCAGATTTTCGACCACTGAAGCTACAGACCAATCACAGATCAGTGGGCGGGAACTCTCTCCCAGAATCGAAACTTAACGTCCGCCATATTGCTTGGAAGCTATGCTAACAGGCTCTGTGGAGAAAGCTGATAATGGCGAAACAATTGAAATAAAGCGGCGAGGCGGCTGCTGCTGTTTTCATTACTATAGTTCTACTGCTATATTGTATATTTTGGAGAAACTGTAACGATCGAATTTCCCTGTGGGATGAATAAAGTATTTCTGATTCCGAAATAGAGGACCTTAGTGGGAGTGGCCTGCGGTGCTGTGCATTCTGGGAATTGGTGTCTTTCATCCACACGAGCCAAAAAGACACTTTCCGCCTTTTCACGGCCAAGAAGGCACCAACTTCAACATTTATTTCACATTTCTACTACATGTATGTATGTACAGATTCATGTTTCAACGGCTGAAGTATCCCTTTAAGCAAACATGCCAAATCAAAGCCCAATGATAACTGCATTTGAGACAACTTGACATGTTTTGGGCATTTTCCAAAAAAAACAATGCAACTCATCACTGCCTCCATCTTTATTTTTCATCAGTGCTTCCTCTCTCTCTGTTGACAAGTGTTGTTTCAGCTCAGCCTCCGCAGGCTCAGAGCTCCAGACTACCCTGAGCGCCGGCAGTCAAGGATACAAAACAAACAACACAGTCCTGCATGTGTGTGTATCTGTTTGTGTGTGTGTGTGTGTGTGTGTGTGTGTGTGTGTGTGTGTGTGTGTGTGTCTTTGTTTGTGTGTATGAAGCCTATGCTGTGAGCTATGGATATTGTAGAAGGGGGAGAGTGGGAGGGTCCGTTGGCTAAAGGGGAGGTGGTAAAAGTGTGAGAATTGCGTGGTGATGGCTGCCTTTAAATGAAGTTATTACATCACTGAGGCCTGGTCCACTGACGCTGCCAGGCCGAGGGGCAGCCAAGGCTAACCGCCGGCTCAGTGGAGAGCAACCAGCTCACACATCAGTGCCAGGAGCAGCCACACAAACCAATAACAGGAACCGGAGGAACCATTTGTCAACGTGACTATAAATGGTTAATGATTTTTTTTTTTTTTAAAAGGTTTTTGTATTAATTGGAATGTGTAGAGTTCATTTTCAGTGCTGCTTCTTGTGTCTGGGGTGAAATGTGACTAGAATAAGAAAAGGGGGAATTCCAGGAAGCAGAGCAAAGCGAGCAACATTACACAATGAAGGCCGATTGCTTAGCATTGCATCATCACTCTGAATCTTTTTTTTTTTTTTTTTTTTTTTTCCTACGGCTCAAGCTGAGGATTGGGGAAGCGGCAGTGGGTGAAATGAAGTTGGAACTCAAGTCCAAGATAGTTAACACACAAAAAAAAAACTGTTAATCTTTTGTTGCTGTGACTGCTGTTCAAATTCTCAGCTAAAAGAGAGTTTGGAGTTAAAGATGCAGTAACACAAAAGCAACGTCTTTAAGAGGCCAGTACTGCAACTTGCAAGCTAACAAAGTGTGTGTAAGGCCCATCCATGCAGCGTCTGTGTGTGTGTGTGTGTGTGTGTGTGTGTGTGTGTGTGAGACAGGCTGCCTGAATGAAGACATTGTGGGGATTTCCTGGTGCAGAGAGACACATCATGGCAAAGGCATCCTGCAGGATTAGCATCTGGAGCCAAGCGTGTCCTCACTCTGCAGCAGCGCAGGCTGAGCTCTGACGCACAACCCACACGCACACTTAGATACACACAGCAGCTCTGCGAAGTAAGGCTCTATACTCTCCGTTCACCATGCTGTTTGTCGAAACTGGACCGCATGCTAATTTAACTATTAGTGGGTGTAACTTTCAAGCTCCTAAAGTTAATCTTTCCCTAAGAACAATGGTTCTGATGCAATGCAGGGTATTGTGGGTGTATGACAATTGTGGCACAATTAATGTTTGCACATCGCGCTGAGAGTCTTTTCATTTGGGAATGTCTGCAAACATTTCCATTCACTATCTAAGGGCTGTGGCATTCCCTCTCTCTGCCTGAGAGAACTTGTGTTTTCACTGCACTGTAATGGAAATATAATGAGCTATTGAAGAGGGGCTTTGTGAATACTGACTTTATATCAAAGAGGTAATGTGACAAATTGGGAAAAATGCCCAATCCCTTTTTTTTTGCATGAAATATGGAGCTAGTGGTCAAAGGGCAATTAGCTTTGCAAAAAGACTGGAGGCAAGAGGAATCAGCTACAGCTAGCTTTTTTCAACAGAACAACTATGGATACCTCTAGGGCTCAATTACTGTATTCACCAGGTCTCACCAGAAAATGCACTGAAGAATTCATCTAGTCCATATAAAACAGAAAGTGGGGCGGGGTGACTAATGCATAAGACTTAGGCTAAAATGCTAACAAAATAGCCTACATGAACATAATAATGCTAGTCAGTCAAAAACAGCTTCTTTCCATTTCCTCTACACTAGGATATTTTCTACCCTGTAAATTCATTAAATCGAAGATGTGGAAAACTTTTTCCTTCCTTTCACTCGGTGTGCTTTAGAACTTTTGCGCCAGAAAGCTGTTTGACTCTGTTGCTATAGCGTTTATGCTAGGTTTACCCACGCTATCTTGACGCACAGATTAAAGTGCAATGTAACAGTCCACTTATTTAACGTTTGAAATAAGTTACGACAGTTAACTTGTTTATTTTAATCCCGATCAACTGCAGCAAAAGCAATCGATGTTCACCTTGTGAGTTCCTGTGCTGTCCGGGTCCATTTTGGAGACCGTCATCTGTGGAAACAAAAGAGAACGCTGTGTATTGGATTACATGAGAAAGAAGTGAAAAATAAAGAGCCAGAGCTGAACACTGTCCAGTGATGTACATTGCATGGGGTTTGATTTTGAACTGTGAGACCACCGATACTTCATCAATATTTTAAGCTTTGTTTACAGAGGTCTGTTGGCAATAAGTTTAGACTACTGTTCCTCCAGAAGTACAGCGACAGTACATGTCATGTACAGTATACATGCAAGCATTGCTCAGTTGAGAGTCTATTGTTTGGGGTAAACTTTAAAATTGGTTATTGTTGTGGACTTATTGGCTTTTATGAATTTATTGTAGAGGCAGGACAGTGTATAGAGTTATGCATCAGGGACAGAGGTTTGTCCACATCGAGGATTACAGCCTTTGTAAAAGGGGGGCATGCAAACTAAGCACTAGTCCACGGGCAGTGCAGCACCCCATGGTGACTGTTTTTGCACAGATGTAGGAGTACATATGAGTGTTAACAGCCCTGGTAGGTGTAAATATACAGAAAAAGCAATACTGGGTTCATGTATACAATTTTGATGGATATTTTTTATATAACCTGAACCTCCCTTTGGGCAACATTAAGTGGCTGAATTAAGTAATAAAATCAGGAAAACAACATTTTTTAATAACAACACTGTACAAAAAACAACCCGCCTGGAGCTGTTAAAAGCCCACTCACACTTTTCCACTCTTTTCCATGTGTTATTTTTCTCTCTGCTGGCACTGTTCCTGTCAGAGGATGTGTATGTTTCTATGCTGTGTATGTACGCACTGTACAGCAACACGCTTTCAAACACTACTCACCCATGTTTACTGTCATCATCAGGAAGTGGTCCTGTTGAACTCGAGCACAGAGCTCAACTTCTCTCAGCAGGCGAAGATTTCATCCTGAGAGGCAAAAAAAACCCACAAAAACAACACAGGTTCAGCATCCAAGAACTGTGACATTTTCCTTCAGCTTGGTGCATGTAATAATTCTGATTGTACCAAAACAAAGCCAAAACAGGAAGCAGGTGGTCCCAACACAAAGCCATTTTTCCAATATTAGTGTCACCGCTTCTGTTATTTACTTAATCTTTATTTAACCAGGTTGCTCTCCTGAGATTGACACGTCCTTCTTGTGACAGCTCCTGGCAGACAAATAACAACATGACAGCCAAGTGCTGCATTTGAAGCAACTCATTTTATCCGAATCCTTTCAATGCCCTGTTGTCTCTTTAGTGGCACTTTGTGATACAAAAAGCCAGCAGCAGCGGAGGAACTCTTCAGTGTTTGATGATGGAGGAGCCGCGTGCACTTGAGAGCCCACAGTGCAGCAGCGATGAAGGCGTGGGTGTTTGCCTGAACGCCTGCCTCAGGTAAAGACGATGTACTTCAAAGACAAAGCTGAAGCCATTTTTATGCATTTAGTTTTGGCTGTCACATCCTGTAATGAGGTGATACAGTACTGAGTCTTATACCTCTGACAGATTTACTCCACCGATCATTGGAGAAAATTCTGCTTTTTTGAGTCACCCTCTTACAAAACTAAATCCAACATTGTATGTGTACCATTATTTATACCATAATTTCATACTGCAGGCTAGTAAAATCATTTCCTAAATATCATAGATACATCAGGCACCACATACTACGCTTCACATGCACACATTTGCATTTCTCTGAATGCAGGCTTAGCAAAAAAAAAAAAAAAAAAAGAGAGAACAGGAACTACAGAAAGAGCTGTAGTACTGAATTTGAAGAACTTCAAAGATTTGTTGTTGTTTTGAGCTTAGATGCTAATCAAAGGGGAAGCTGTAGGTTTCAGAAAAACCAAACAGGTCTTTTCTGTATAACCTCAGTCTGAATTAAAGACCAAGCTTATATCAAGTAAGCCCACTTATATTTAGCAGGACAGGAAGCGGTACCACCTGGCTCCAAGAACCCCGGAAGTCAAATAAACACCACATTCAAAAAAATCATAATTAGTTGCTAATAGATTATATGCACACTAACATATTTGTTTGCCTATTGCACTGCATGTAAATACAGCTCTTGAAAGAATAAAAAAAACACAACAGCCCTGCTAGCGTAGTGGTTAGTGCGCCTCATGTATGGAGGTTACAGTCCTTCAAGCTGGCGGACCGAGTTCGGATCCAACCTGTGGCCTTTCACGCACGTCTACATAAAAGCTCAAAATGCCCCCCCAAAAAAAAGAGTTGAAAAAATAAAAACAACAACAACATAAGTTCATCTCTATAAATGAGGACAAGCAGCAAAAGGAAATCTGTCACTTCATGAGTCAAAAAAAGTCCCAATGTTCAATGGCATATGACGTTTAATCAGTGGTTTCACAACATTTCAGCTCTAGTGATGTTGCCAACATTTAGTATCAGCAGTTTTTCTTAAAAAAAATAAAAAAAGCTTTCACTCTGAGGTACGACATTTTTTATACATTTAGAAAACACTTCTTTCAGGATTCATTGAAAAAGTCCCATTCAAATGTGGTTCGGTTAAAATAGGAATTGCCTGCAGGTCTTGCAGGGAAAAGTATAATAAAAGGGAATAAAATTTAAAACATTATGTGTAGACTACGGTATATAAATAAAGAAATAAGGGAATATAAACGTGTACAGCACATTGAGTTTGTAGAACCTTCAACAAACAAACAAACAAACAAACAAAATCTTTAGAAAAAAAGACTAAAGGGCCTCCTGGGAGATTCAACATTCCCAAGATAATGTCTGTCTGTCTTTCTTAAAGCATCATTTGCTTGTTGTCATGCTCTCTCAAGTGTCTCCAGTTGCATGTTCTTTAGTGTTCTCAAAGCCTGAACACTGTGTACGCTTTGTGTCCCTAACATGGAGTACAGACACTCTAGCCTCTCTGCAGGGACACAAATACTTTCTGTGTGTGTGTGTGCGTGTGTGTGTGTCAGCCAGAAAACTTTTCATAAAAGCAATAAAAGCCGGCCACTGGAGCAATTTACAGCCTGAGGGGCAGAGTCACAGGGTGCCAGAGGAGTTCGAACATGGGGAACAGGCTGTGTAGCGCTGTCAGAGGCACAAATCCTAATGGCTGATGGACGGGAGAGCTAAAAACATCAGAGTCTGGGGAGAAATGTTTTAGTGGTGACGACTTTCTGAAAGCAGGGTGCTCCAAATACATCACAAAATAAGCAATACATGTGGGTGAGGTAACATTAACCCCCCAAAAGATTCCCCAAAGCTGATACACCTTTGATAGACGATAGAAAAAGAGTGAATTGAAGAGGGATGGTGTTTGTTCCAGAAATCTCGGCGTTGGCTGTGCTGCTGACCACACATGAAAGAGATGATGAGCAGCCGCAAGACAGGTGGTCTGCAAACACAGCGACACTCTCTTGTTGCTACAGACACACACACACACACACACACACACGCACACACACACACACACACGCACAGACAAACAGAACAGCCCCTGTCCTGCGCCAGCGAGTAGCCAGATGGCCCATCTGCTTTGCCCCTCCGCCAAGCAGGGCGCCGGGCTACTGGTGCCCACAGATCGGCAGCCCAGTTCTCGGCACGCTCCTTGGCAGGCTGGTGACGTGACAGCCCCGCCGGTTGAAGATCAAATGTTACTCGCCCGAGCGTTCTTCTTCTTGCTCTCCGAGAAAGCGGCTGCCTCTTCTGCTAGATCGTGAGACAGACCTACAAGTGCCGCACACATCCAGACGTTCTTGTCTCCGTCGAATATGGATGATATCACCGCTTCGAGCCAATGTCTCACTAGCAGAGGCCTCGTCTTTGTCACAGCGTGAGGGCTGTGCTGGGATGACAGGAGAAGTTAATTAAAACGAGCGCAACGGAGGATGGGATTCGACGAGGGTTTTCAGAGAGTTGTGCGAGCCAGACAAAGCAGAGTCGGGATCTTCGACGCACAAACTGAACATTTTTTTTATTTTCATTGGAATGACTGAACAAGATTCACGGCCAAGGATATGCAGGCAAGCACGTACATGCATGCGCAAGTAGAATACACTTTCAGCTCTGTTACATCACTCTCTAAGCAAGCAAACAGAGCGATGCTGGCTGTCGGTCTCTCAGGGAAACCCCCCCCACCCCCACCCCCACCCCTCCAGTGGAAGGTCTACTCTCCTGCTGCATGGTGGCCTGAGCGAGCAATATGACCTCATAAATGACATCACTCTGGGAGTCCCAAACACATGACCATCTGAGGTCAAATTCTATCTTTGAAACAACACAGATTGTCTGTAACAGCCTTCAAATGCCAAACTACACCATCCATACAGAGAATCACAGATATCAGGAGGTAGAAAAGGCAAGTTCTATTTAAGAAGTTTTAGCAATGAAGACTTGTACTGGCCTTTTTTTTTTAATTATTATTATTTTATTTTTTTTAAATCATGAAACAGGTTTTTAATCTGATTGGTTTAAAGAAATATCTGCAAATACAGGGACATCACGGTTGCTTCAACTCCAAGACTTGAAAGAAGCTTCAAAGGACTAGTGTTTAAATCTGTTTGGTAACACTCGTTTCCCTTTCTAGCTCAGAGCAAGAGGAAACGATTTATGCCACTCTCATGTCTGTGCAGTAAACAGGAAGTTGACGCCTTCAGCCAGTTAGCCTAGCTTAGCATTAAGACATGATACAGCTAGCCTGAATTGGCTTAAGGGTAACAAAATGTACCTTTACCAAAACCTCATTGGCTCTACCTATAACTATAAGAAGGCTAAAAGAAGAATTGTTGTTTTCTCAAACTCATGCTGAGTTATAAATGGTGGGCAGATTTTATTTGACATTAAGACACATTCAGGCTAGCTGTTTCTCAGTTTCCAGAATTTATGCTAAGCTAAGCTAACTCGCCGCTTGGTCTTAAATCTTTCTAATGTTTAATGTTTGAGTGGTCGTAATCTTCTCTTCTAGCACTTGGCAGGTGTGTTTCCCAAAGTGTCAGACTTTTCATAGGCTTGAGAGGATTTGATAAAGAACGTTTTGTAGGGCTCTCTGTACCTCAGATTTTGTTGTAGCAGACAGTGGTATGAATATGAGAAGGAACTGGAAACTTCCTTTCAAATTCCCCACAGTAGAAACCAGTCTGAATTCATTTTTGTGTATGAGAAAACCCGGTTTAAAGAAGGTTCATCTGGGCAGCGATGTTTGCACTGTATTACCTCTTCATTACTGTGACAGAACTTAAAGCAGACTGGATTTTCACTATAATGGATAACATAATTCAGGCAGTTTGCAGGGGTCTGCTTATTGATTTTCATGTCGAAATAGTTAATTGGCTGTCAGTAGACGCCAGGAACTGTAGACTTAATACATACAAAACATCTAAAATGAAAAATCTGGGTTTTCAATACGCTTCGCTGAGACAAATGCTTATTAATGAGTCAAACCTACAAAATGACTCTTGGGGTAATTTGATGACCAAAACGTATTGCTGACAGTATAGGTTTTAAATGCCGTATCCAACAACAAACCTGCAGTACTGATGAGATCACATATAAATCATCACATGCTGGTGTCATAAAAGGACAGTTAGTAATACCCTGTAGACTGTCTGATATGCAGTGAAGACAGGAAATGAAGGGTGACTGAGCCTCAAATACTTGGGCGACTTTCTTCTTCTTCTTTTTTTTTTCTTCAAAAAAAAAAGGTCAGTGTTGGGGTGTCCTGTCCCCTTAACTCTTGCCAAAACTGCTGAATGGAGCAAATGAGTCATGAGCATTGATGAAGGCGGATTCTGGGAAAGCAGACAATAAGTATGTCCTCCTGCACACTGAGTGAGCCAAGGGACGCACTTGAGGATTTCTGGATGGTGGTAGGAGTGCGTGGGCAGGAAAATGTCACTCCATGTGGGGCTGCAGCGCTCGTTTATCATAGCATTATCTCCCCTCGCTTTGTCTCACAGGAGTGATGGCTGAGAAGAAATCCAAGGTTTACAAAAAGACACGACTAAACAGCTTTCCTGCCAGGCAACAAGAGTTCTTGTATCAAGTAAATCTTTTTTTTTATTTCAAATAAAGACATTTTCCTTTTGATTTGATGCCATTCTTTACATATTTGTATCCCTTGTCTCTTCTGCCAATGTATGCTTAATAAAAGGAATTGCAGGGGAGGTGCCTCAGTATCTTTCTTCCGTACTTTCATTTTAAAAATAACAATAATTCACAAACCAGTTTCCCAGAGTCCAAAGTTAGAACTTCAAAAGGCCTCTTTTTATCCAACCACCTGAATGTACCACTGAACTTTGTTGCGCTTCATCAGGTACAGGTACAACAAGCTACCTTAAGTGTCATCACTGAAATAACAGAGATCCTCCTCTGAATGGGCTACAGTTATGAAATTAGAGCACATATCCAAGCCAAGCTCAATCAGATAAGAACATATATGAATACTGCCAGCTTTGTGTGCCTGTTTTAGAGTCCTTTTGAAATATGAAACATGATCTGCTAACCATCAGCTGTTAGTATCACTTGTGGGAGCATATGGGCATACCTTTGTTAGCATGCTAAACTGGTACCTAAAGCCCCGAGTATACTTTCTTTTAACTACGTGTAAGCTAACGCGTGAGCCTTGCGTATCCTACAGTGATTTGGCGCGTTGGTTGTGCACGTCTTCAGAAATTAACGCTACGTGTCTGTGAGACGCAAAATGCATATTACTATAAGGAGCAGTGAAGGGTTGCATGGTGACGAGGCCAGACATTAAACATCTGAGACACCAGAGAGCCGCTACACTAATTGTGGAAACTTTTGAAGAAAAATTTATAGGTCAAGTCTGAAACTACCCGCACTATGACGTGTCATTGCCGTCGCTTAGCAACAAACATGCGTGCAGAAAGCTGCTTGTGCAGGTAATCTCTACTCCGGTGTTTTTTACGCGGTTTGATTCATGTGGTGTGAACACGTGGTTCAAATGGAAGCATATACTGTATATGAGCCTTTAGTGTGAACTCACTGAGCTGCCAGCATGGCTGTAGTGTTTTGTAGAGTAGGTTACAATATTCAAAATCATGATGTAAAAAGATGCTATTTTATAATTATGTCTTCAAAAATGCAAAAAAAAAAAGGTGAAAGGTGAAAAATGCTAATGTAATTTCTAAGAGAGAAATGTATTCAAAGAGATTTATTCAAATCTAAAAAACAAAACAGATAATCTGGATGGATTCAATGGTATCAAATGGGGAAGAAACCAAATTCATGCATTTGAGAAATTGAAAACAATGTAATTCCAAGGATAGGGTTAAGGTTGGGGTATGCTGTGAGGTTGCTTTAATCATGGCCCACACAGGGATATAAATAGTAGAGATGGATGTACCAAGTAAACTCAGTCCGTTGGTACCAATCAGACTCCAGTGTAAGAGGATCCTCCTCAGTGAAAGTGATGGCTCTATTAGCTCAGAGATAAGTAGTTCTGTCTGCCATTATCATCAGCCACATAACACTGGCTAAAAATAGCAAAAAGAAGTGATTCTCCTGCCATCCACCATTTATCCATTACCAGAATCACAAAAAAAAAAAAAAAACATACCATACCCTCCAAGAGGGATCCAAGCACATTGTTAAAGTAAGCTGTCTGTTTCCATTATGCTGTGACGTGCTATTACAAGCACATTCATTCATTGTGTTTCCCCAACCGAAAGCAGCCATGCAAAGATTCAAGCTCAAAGACTTAAACCCCGTTTCACGAGACAGATTGTCAAACAGCATTGGTTCAGGATGAAGAGAGAAACTACTTCTGCCTTGCCACCAAAAGGTTTGTCCATGAGAAGTGTCTCGGTGCTGGGATTTTGATTTTCATGAAAAGTCCAAAAGCACTTTCATGATTTAATTTCAAGCCCCCCCTGTTGATGCCATTTAACATCTTTGTGTAAACTACAAAACCGACATTGGCTTTTTATTCATGTAGTCGCATTTGAATACATCAAATACAATCAGAATCAGAGATGCCTGACTGGTTAAGGTGCTCACTGACTGTTTAGCACAAACTTGTCCTGAGTGTTTTTAATGTCTACCCGGCCGTCCTTGCAGGGCTGCTGATGGCATTGTCCTTACGGTCAGACAAGCCGTGCAGACAAAGCTCAATCAGGACAACTTCCTCTTGATTTCTGGAAGGGGGGGGGGGGGGGGGCTGGACTTTACTGCATTCTCACAGATAAACAAAGGCGACCCAGACTGACTTCGGAAAGCAGTCGGAGATTCCTTCAGTGTCTTAAGTTAATTCTACGGCAGATAAAAGTTTTATTTTCTCCCCTTCTCAAGACACCCCGAGTATAAAAAGCTAATTTATACGTTTCGTGAAGTTAAATTTCATGCACAGTCAGTCTTTTCATTTATGTGTAAACACTGCTGTTGTGGTTACAGTTCTCACTTTCACTACGTCACTGGGTGTGTCACAGTCACACACCTGTATTTGTGTAGCCTCAGTATCGTTACGGCATGCGAGTTGAAGATCTGTCACACTGTTCAGAAAATATTTGATCCTAAACAACGGGTACAGATTTTGTTTTAGTCCTAAGAAAAAATTCCCTCTAGAAATATTCCCAACTTTGGCAAAACCGAGAAGTTAGTCCCCGAGGTTTGATCTCCATTGCTGTCATCAAGTGTCGAAATCAATCTATTTGAAATCACAACAAAAGAAATCTCCAATCATGGTTCACATGATGTGTTTTCATTTAGAGAGACACGACGTCAATCAACCACGAGAACGCACTTGGCAACATTGGCAAGGAAACACTTCTTGAAACAGACAGAAACCTCAAGCAGAACTAGACTCATAGGTGAACATTCATCTGCCAGCCCCATCCAGTACACGTCACCACTCGTTTCTTTGGAAGCACCACTTTGGGAAGTTACTGCTTTACGTCATCAGGGGAGTGTCACAACCAGACAGAGTTGCACACCTGTACATGTGCAACCTCAGAGTTTTTGCACGGCAGGTTGGCTCAAGCTCTCTGTCACATTGTCAAGAAAGCGTTTGAAAACTGTGATCTTTAAGTGCGGGGGGGGGGGGAAATGTCCACAGAGTTTGGCAAAGTGATTCCAGCATTTTCTACAAGTACCAAGCCAAGGGAAAAGTTAAATCTTACAAAATTTTAAGGTTAAGTACATCTGAAAGATTTATTTCCTTCACTATTTATCTGTATTTGTTTCAGATCTTGGGGGTATTATCCTGCAACTACCTTTCTTCAACATATCTCAGTTTCATGTCTTGTCAGATTGGAGTTTTTTTTTTCCTCTTATGACCAGGGTCCTCTCCTCCATCTGGCAAAGTAAAGAGGGCTTGCTTGAGTTTTTTTTTTTTTTTTTAAGAGTGCTTTCTATCTCCCTCAAAGCTCTGATTGATGTGACGAGTGCTGCAGCAGAGACTTTTGCCCTTCTGCTCGTGTCTTCCATCTCTGTATCACTGAGACATAATGGGACATTTCCCATTAAATGATACATCAAAACTTGAAACGGTTTTCGTCCTTGTCCATGCTCCATATCGTAACACATTATTATCTAACAGTTTGAAACTTCAACACATGACTGTGAAAGTTTTGAGCATTTGATGTAGAGATAGGACAGTGGATAGAGAGAGAGAGAGAGAGAGTGGGGAATGACATTCGGGAAAGGAGCCACAGGTAAGGTTAGAACCTGGGGACGCCGCGCCACCAGATCCCCCATGAAGAAGTTTGCCATGTCATTATGGGTTTATGTGCGTTGACTAAAAAAAAGTTATCGGACTCACAATAAACACAACGGGGGAAAAGTATGTCAAATTGGAACGCAAGGGAAAGAAATCCTGATTTAAAATTGCATGAAATGCTCCTGAATCCTACACTTCCCACGATGCAACTGATAAGATTTCATTTTGGTTTGACTCTCCTTAAATGGATTAACTCCCATTCACACAACAAAACAGAAAAACAATAAGAGTTCTGGATCATTTAAACGACACTGTTCTTTGTTGTCTGGCATGCTTCGCACAGGACCATACAGTATCTAATTATGCTGCGTCAAGCTACGGAGGCATGACACTCAATCACACCTAATGACAAAACTTGTTGTGCTTTCTAGTAACCCGGCAACAACCACAACAGGCGTTCAAGTGGAGGCTAAGGCCCTCTTACATGAGTCACAGAGACCTTTCACCTCCAGCCCCTCTGGTCAGTGGGCGTCTGGCGAGTGTTCAGGCTTCTGTGAATTTGAAGGCATGACTTCACACTCGCTGAGGGGACGGAGTGGAGGAGGAGGAGGAGGAGGAGGAAGAGGAAGAGGCCATGTTTGCGCTGATTAAGACACTCAGCAGCTAATGAGTCGCAAAGCAAGCCAGCGTGAAAACTGTCCCATGAGTTGACAGCAGGATATTAAGGAGAGCAAGTGGGTGAACTCTGCTTTCTCGTAAGTGGGCTGCTAGGAAATACTGTCCGCATAATCAAACTTCACTGTACATGACATGTAAGGGTTGTTATAGCGGAAGGGTCTTGTCTCACCCAGTGGGGGGTATAATTCTGTTAAAACAACTCACTTACTGTACATGATTCCACTTATTACACTGATATTTACTGAAGCAAAGAAGAGATAGACAGATTTTAAGTTAGAATGAATTGTTTTGATTTAAAAAGGACTGTATTCCTTGTGTCACTGCGGGTGGCAGTAGTTGGGACTTGGGACGCCGGTTTGTGTCCCAATGGGGACCAAAATCAGGAAAATCGATCCGGTAACTGGAGAGCTGCCTGTTCACTCCCTGAGCACTGCCGAGGTCCCCTTGAGTAAGTCACTTAACCCTCCACCAGCTCACGAGCGCCCACTCACTCTGACATGCCTCCATTAGCGCATGTCCATAGGATCCTGTTTGTGCATGTGTGTGTGTGTGTATTTCAGTATATGCAGTGTTTCCCCTAGGTTTACAGCTTTGGACACACACACACACACACACACACACACACACGCCGACACAAACACATCTTGGTGTTCATGCGTTACCTTTAATGACAGCTGTCCTTCTCTATCGGAAAAGGTTTCCTAAATGACTTCTTTCCCTGATTTCCGACTCTATCCACTATCCTATCCCAACAATAAAGCCCCCCATAAAAATCTAAAAATAAAAAATAAAAAATAAAACCTTTTTTTTTTTTTTTTTTAACTTGACCTTCAAGGCGGGCCGCTCCCCTAATATAATGGTAGGGGAAACACTGGTATATGTGTGTGTGTGTGTGGCATCTCTCAACAACAGAGTGTAAAATGTAATTTCCCCTCGTGGGATTAATAAAGGATACCTTTCTTCTCCAAAAAGAAGTCCCTCACACTCTAAGGTTTGCAGCTGCATCCATGTTAAACTAAGGAGCCCGCTTGGCTGCTTTAACTCAAACGAGCATTGACACTGATAGTGAAATGAGACCGCACTAAACACTGCAGCACCTGATTGACTTTATTCCCTCGTAATTGAAAGTCTTTTGACATTTTATTTAACGGTGGGATAAAATATGGATACAGCAATACATCGTTGTTCTGACATGCGTTTTGATACTTCAATTAAAAGGATATAGCGTTCTGAACCGTTCCCTGGCAATTTGACTTGCTGTGTCACCGCTTCTTGACTCCTCGCCGTGGAGCAAATGAGGGTAATATGAAGTTTATTGTAAGTCGACAGCGGGATGAAAGAAGACGACGACAGCGGGGCAAAGTAGGACAGCAGTAAAATGAACTTCAACTTTGAAGATTTCTCTATCATCCTGATTTTGGCATCTTAAAAGCTCTCGCTCTGTCTGCGCTGGTTGTAAACAGACCCGACGTCAAGGTTGTCGATTCACTTTCCCGCAGAATGACATGATCACAAGAAGTCTGTGTTCAGAGCTGCAGTCAGAAAGTAGTCCTTTCATCATAGCATTGGTCTGTAGGCTTTAGAGAAACAGTAGAGCTTATAAGCCATTACTGACCAATCAGAATCTAGTGTTTTAACACAGCTGTGTCACAATATTTTAGAGTGACAACCTAGACCACTCATGGAAGTAATGAGACACCTTGAAACTCTTCTTTAGATCATGACAAGCAGTGTTGAGGTCTAATCCTCATTAGTCCCATCATAACACCATCACTAAGCCATCTCTCCTGTCTCTGGATGGCCTTTAAACTGTGGGATCCACTCCTGTTATCAGCCAAATGGGTTGTTTTGCTTGAGGCACACCAACCATATCATGTGGGCAGTTTCCACTTGACAGTTTGACTTGCACTTTAAGGCCATTTCAGTGGGGGGGGGGGGGGGGGGGGGGCATTGGGGGCATTGGGGGCACACCAATGTGCTGATAGACTCATCAGTCAGTTTGTTGCTCAGACTCTTGCGAGTGCTGTTCACATTGATTTGATTTGATGAACACGGTGGCCTCATTAAAATCTAATTTGGCAGATTGTCTCAGAGGTCTGCCATTGCTGGGACGAGTGGCGAAGGTCTGGACGACGCTCCTCAGCCTCCTCATCACTTTGGCACTGTAAAGACCTCAACATGGACTTGGAATAGTTTGAAAACACATGGAGGAGCATGGCAAATGGGGGACACATGTGAAGGACTTTTTCCAAGACTAGATGCGATCTTGGGATTTCCTTCTTTCAAGTTAATGTGAATCATAAAGTCTTGGACTGACAGCAAAGAAGAAGAAAAAAGAGGATAGAGTCAGAAATGAGTGAACAAGCACAGGATGACAGTGACTTTCCAGAAATGACCAACATCCCCAGACAGGCAAGCTGCTTCAATTAAGATGAAGACTAATTTGCACTTAAAAAAAAAAAAAAGGAAATTGCATGAATGCATTTGCAAAACATACGCTTAAAACCAAAAGTAGGGCAATTAATTATCCAAATTCTTGTTGTTGTTTTTTTAAAGAAACACTTGCAACAAAATACATGTAAGTTTTTAAAGCAGGATATGAGTTTCCACTTGCAGGAAGGTTTTAGACATGCTGCATAATGCTTGTGTTTGTAGGAACACCAAATTCCTGTCTTTTAACTTGACATAAACAGGAAATAACAGGCGAAATCAGTGTACTCGGTAAATGGCACGAAACCCATGGAGAATTTATCAAGACTGGACTCTTACCTTGTTATCTTAGTGTCTCCATGTTTTTTTGTTGTGGCTGCAGAATGTTCTGAAGACGAATAAACTGGCTGAGTGTAAGCTTATGAGAGATAACCGACAGGAAGAGCGGACAAAAAAAAATCCCAACAGATGCAGAGCAGAAAATGTTCACCAAAACAGTGTGTTCTGTTATCCGGAAACTGCAATCTGTCCGCAGAAATTACAAATACAAGCTGTGTTCAGGCACATATGTGTCCTCCTCTCCCAGGTGCATAATCCACAGCAGCTGTGACAGACGGGACGAAAAACTGCAAATGTGTTTCAGAGGAAAGTTTGTTTTGTCACCCTGCTCTTCGCTCGTCTGCACACACACTACAGAGAGGGAGCTGAGTTTTTCCCCTCGAGCTGCGCCTCTGATGTCAGCAACAACGTGAGCTCCAGGAAGTGGTGACGCTCTCCGGTGGTGCGTTTTTCTAAAAAGGCAGCGGCTTCAAATTGGGGGGGGGGGGGGGTAAGCACCGCCCCCGTGTGGACGGCTTGAGCAAGTACAACGTCTGTACCCTGAAGAGACATTTCTTTACGACCCCTTCAGCTGTTTAAATACTGTTTTAAAACAGTTCATCTTTAGGTTTTAGGCACTCTGCTTCATGAAGTGACCACAAGTGCCTCACACAATGATAAGCTCTCGCAGCCACAGCGTGGGTGACGTGATTATATATTTATCGCAGCAGGTTCTCCAGTAGCTGCCTCTGCTGTCAACAGAGTTTCACTTTTTCACAATTTAAGCAGCCAAAAGCCTCAATGGTCCCAAAACTTGCAAAACGATTACCGAATGATGCAACTTTAAGATTTTACTGAACCTGCAAGAGATATAAATGTATATGTTTGAGAGCCAGCTGTACCAAACACAAGCTCCCAAAAGAAAAGTTCAGACTAAGTTAAAACGAAATGCTGATACTGTAAGTATAACAGAATAATAATTATGTTTCTCATGTACTGTGTCATTCGTTCTTTTTTTTATGATGTACAGCAACAGAAAAAACACAAGAGACCATTGAAAAAGAAAAATTGTAAATGAGAATATTCATTTGCCGGTTGAAAGAGATGTTGTACAAAATAATGCATGTTTTTATTGTTTCAAACACATACTCATAGATATTTAGATGAACCAGAGAACATGTTAATAACATATTAATGCAGTGGAGCTGTATACTCATCAATTAAAAAAAAGACTCAATTTGTACTATATATTATATATTTTTTCAATTAATTTGATTGTTTGTTGTTGATGTCATTAATTAATGCCATTAATCTGGTCAGGAAGACAAACCAAAAGCCCTTAACGGACAGCTATATGTCCTACTCTAATAGCCAAGTTGAAATATTTTTTTAATGAAATTTAAAGATTAAACTCAAATTATTTGCATAGAATAAATACAAATGCATTTTTTAAATCTAATCTAAATACATACATAAATAAACAACCAATTTACATTTAAAATGCAAACTATTATTGCATAATATAATTTAATAATCCTATAATTTGTCTGATCATTTATTTTCATCTTTATTTATTAACTAATTATCTCTTTCCTTTTAATACTTCCACTTGAACCACAGCTAGTTCCCTGCAGTTTAGAGCTCTTGATGTAGTCTATCAGAGCCCTCTTACACAAATGCAGCAGTGTACTAAAACACTTCTTAGCAATACTTTCCTGTTGGGCTGATAAACAACACACTAAAAAAACGTCTACCTGTGGACCAGTTTTTAAAACAAATATAAACCCCAGGTAGTCCACTCTCCTCTCTTATGCCTATAAGAGCAGACTGTGAGAATAACAAATGCTCTTCCGACCTTGACTCCAGCATTGCACTCTTCAGATTAGTTCCACACAGCAGTGTTTTATTGTGATCAGACATGCCCTCGCTGTGGGTACGACTGCCTGAGTGCAATGAATATCAATTGAACATTTGCATCTCTGTGTGGATTTGCAGCGCTGAACTGTGCGGTAGACAAACACCACAGGCCGATGATTTCTGCAGCATCGTTTCAGAGTGTTTGAGAGGCATTTTGGCTCTCTGGAGAAAAGCAGGATGTGTTTGCATCGGTCTGAAGAGAAATAATCAAACAGCTTGATGGCGGATTGTGGATAGATGTTTGTCATGACTGAAGTCTGATCGTCTGACTGAAAACTCACCTATTATTGCTAGCTCTGCTTAGAACCATAACATGTTGTTTATGTGTATAGATATTCTGATTGTTATCTGGAGCACAATGTAGGGTTATTCTAATCACCTTTAATGATGGTTAAAGTATGCTGAAAAACAGATATAAAATCATTAATAATGCTAGAACTGACACATGAATGAACTTCAGTCAGGTGAAGGATGGAGTAACATCTTGTGCGTCTACACTCTGAGCTTTCTCTTCCGCCTCACATTGTGTACAGAACCAGCCTCTTTCTTCCCTGCAGCACTTGACCAAGCTTGTAATAGGAACGTGTTTGTGTGTGTGCACTATTTATTTTTCTCCTTTTTGATCTTTATGCTTCACTAAAAGGGTCTTACACAAAAATCCATAGCCCCCTCAGGGAGACTGCCGGCTGTAATCGACTGGTAGAAAAATCAATCAGGCCGTTTGCAGACAGGTGAACTCCATGGGAATGTTAAAAATAGACGAGAAGTTCTTTCTTTTTACAGATCAAACTTTTCATATGTAGATTTTCTGTGGGCAAAACTGAGACTCAGTGGGGGCACTGCTGTGAGTCACCCTGTTTACTGCCGTTGATAACTGGTCTAAGGACAAACACAAGAGGAATGAACAATTTCTACTTTATTTACATTCTTATAAAAGGTCAATAAATAAGCTGATTAAAGTATAGCAGGTGAAACAACAGGTTGTGTGACAGTTTTGTTATCAGAGTGTCTCATTCAACTTGTGCACATCAAAGGATCCTTTTCCCTGGAGCTGCAGAGTGAGAGGGGTCTTCACTAGAGGAGACTGGATTAACACAGTGGACCGGAAATTTCTGTCCTCGCTATAAAATAGAATATGTTAACATCAGAAACCTTAGCAGTTTTTTTTTTAAATATTGTAGTCAAATGTAACATTTCTTCTTCCTATGGTCTGTGGTTTGATACCTGGGAGTGAAGCTGATCTGAAGACACTGGCTGTAGCTGGTGACATGAAGCCCTTTGGACCTGAGAAGTCCAAAGTCTGGTGTCACTCTGAACACATCTGACTCTGCACACACACACACACACACACACACACACACACACACACACACACACACACACACACACACCCACGTGTTTGTTATTGTGACAGAAGAAAGTGAGGTAAGCCACATGTGCATGAACACCAAGCGGCAACCTCCGCCGTTAAAAAATGAGGCCAGCGGAATAAACATATTTTGTGTCTGGTACAACCCACTTTTTGAAGAACACAATCAGTGGGCTTCATAACACCTTTTCAGAAACCAATGGGTGACATCACTGAGACTACGTCCATTTTTTAAACAGTCTATGATGAAAACTGTTCTAAAATAATGTATGTGCCAACATTTAGGACCTAAAGATACCCAAGAAACAAATTATAAGCTCAAGGAGTTAATACCAAAAGAATACAGAGGACAGTTCAATAGTTACCTGTAACTGATTTCCAGTAAGTGTGGGCTCCATGGCTGTACAAGTTGACCTCTACTGTCTGTGTCTGACCCACATAACAGAATCCAAAGTCAATGCTGTCAGTGGACAGACGAATTGTAGCAAGATCCAGGTGGGCACAAAGAGGTACGGTCTGCACAGAAAGAAGTAGAAATAAACTCTCATTTAACCACAGAGGATCCTACAGTCTCATCTCATTTCTTCTTTCTCCCTGACCTGAAGTGTGTTATTGCTGTAGTGAATCAGGAGGTTCTGCTGGAACCTCAGCTTCCTCTGCTGGGCTTCATTGCTGATCAGCGTCACCCCGAGTGGGACTTGCTCATCTGCCTGGTCTGCAAGGTCAAGGAGAGACAGGGAGCAATGGAAGGCCACCTTCACCTGGAAGAAAAATGCAGACAAATGTACAACTTTCAGTGGGGATGAACAAGAAAACATAGAATCCTTTATCAAGATTTTCCTGATACCATATCTACAGTGGTAGGTATTCTCCAGGTCTTACCTGCATACTGTGTTGTGGCTTCAGCACCAGAGACTGGCTGTCACCACTAGGCAGGTTACTGCTTGTACTGGTAAAGGCTTGAGGCTGTGGCTTGAGCACTAAAAATGGCGGCTGAGTCTCCAGTTGGAAGTGCAGGGCCATTTCAGAGTTATTTTTCAGCTGAAAGGTCTGTGTGGTGTCAAATTCACACACTACAAGCTATAGAACAAGAAAAGAAAAACCAGAAAGAAAACCAATAAGCATGACTGAACAGAAATATTAAAACCCTGTTGGATTAAAACCTCATGCTTGAACTTTGTTTTATGGCTTTTCCCACAGACCTCCTCCTCTGATTCTCCCAGCCGCAGTAAATCACCGACTGAGGCTCTGAACTCCAGCACCCCCTCATCCTCCTCCATCTGCACCAAGAGCCTGCAGTGACAAGACGCCGAGAGGATGATATGCAACTTAATCAGACCACCTCTGAGCGCCTTTTACTGAACCTCAGCTCATTTTAATTCAGAAATCGTAAATTCAGTTGGATGCATTGGGTTTTTTTTTTTTCGTTTTTTTTGCAGGAACATAAATAGTAAGATTGTAATTTCTCACAGCGCAGGCTTAACGGCTGCTAGTAGATCCATCCTGACAGGCTCCAAATCCAAACCTTGAGCTCTTATAACTTTACCCGGGACACATGCAGCCATCTGTTAACATACACAAAACACAATAACAAGGGAGTTTTCGCTGCATCAGAGTGCGCTGCTGCTTGAATTTTTTCATGATTAGAAATGGAAATTGCATTGTTGTGCAGCGTGGATGTTACCTCGGAGTCTAGACTCATGAAGCCCAGAGCTAATCCTACACATTTGGACTCGTAAACTGACCCGGACAGAGTGAAAGGAGTGAAAGAAACGTGGATTGTGCTGCTGCCCTTTGCTGGAATCACCTTGAGATAAAGAGCAGGAAGGAATAACAGAATTATTTATATGGCTAAAAGCATCGTTTCAGAGGTAGAAGAGATGCATGTGGCTTGAATCCGATCGACATACTGTCTGCTGAGGAGTGATGCAGTATGGAAAATCCGAGAGGTTGCCAGTTTCCTCGTCCTCACTGTCATTCTTGCTTATATATTCCACCACTGTCTCCTCCTGAAATCAATGAGATTGAGTCAAAGGATTACGTGTGGATTTTAACATGTAGCATCACACTCGAGCCATGAGATTTTTTTACCAGAGGTCACTTCATAACACTGGATTGAACATCTATTTGTGTACCTTTGCTGTGCTGTTAAATGGACTCACAGCCCGGCTCTGGACTGGGGTACTTGTTCCCTCAGAGTTCCTTTCCAGAACTGTATGAACGTTCCCATCAGAATCCCTTATAACACCACTCGACACATCATTGTCTTCAGCATCCTTATCTTCAGAGGTTTCTTCAGATTCCATCAGTTCATGGTGATTCTCATCAACGTTGTATGTTTCCCAGTCAATGCCAATATCTGGCATTAAAAAAACAGATAAGATAACTTTGAAGAATGCAGAAGGGAAAGTTGTTTATTTTTTGACAAACAGTTGGACAAAGACAAACACACAAACATACTCCAAAAGGACATTACACACATCACAGGGCTCAGATGTCCAGCTCATCAGTGACCTTAAGTGAGAAAAGGGAATTGGGTACAACAATAAAACTTTACAATTAGGATAGAAGCAAAACCTGCATCTCAGAAAACAAGATCAGCATCACATGTAATTCATAAATCTCATGGTTATGGGTACTGAAGACATGTATTCATTGTTCTTAAGAGTTAGTGAGTATCTAAAATGCCTCTCTATGTAATTATTACTCATCTTAAGTCTCAACAGGGCCTGAAATTCAAACATAAAAAGGATTATTTTCTCCAATTTGGAGGATTATTCAAAGTGAGTAAAAACACACAGAGGCGGTCTTATTAATCAATCTGATTTACCCACTTTTTAATGATTGCACTAACCGAACATGGAGGGGTTGTTGATGCGAAGAGAACGAGACACAGTGTCACCTCCAGAAACGTGAGATCCAAAACTAATGATGCAAAAAAAAAAATGTGAAACACAATCATAAAAACCCACTCATTAAAATGTGATGGTGAATGGAAGTGGAGAAGTGTAAAGCGTAACACACTGTATGGTTGGTCCCTGGGTTTGGTTGTCTGGACGCGGGCCTGTCATTTGGAAGTACAGCGGGCAGCCTCTCACCATCATCTGCATGGGAATAGGTGTAACCTCGAGATCCCCGACCTGCACAGAAAAGTATCTGAATAAAACCTCTTTGAAAAACAGAGAGAATACATGTTTTAAAAATGATGCCTGTTGTCCTCATTGCTGCAGAACGTAACATTTTATCCTGAAACATCTGTTAATATCATTGTATAACTTCATACTTTGCATAAGAGGAGATCTCTGTACTCCCCCCACATGTCAGAGTAAGCGGTGATATCCACACTCTGGCTCTCAAATGGTCCCAGCAATCCACAGTGTGGCAGGACAAAGAAAGCTGCACCCTTACCGTGAGCCAGCAGGCTGTTCACAAACTCTGCCAACAGAAACAGAGACACACTCAACAATCTGTCAAGAATGAGCTCAATCTATTTTGAACGTGAAGTTTAAAGCGTACCCTCGTGCGCTTTTTCTTCCAATTTCTGGGCTTGAACCGAGTGAATCGGCTTCTTGACGAATGCGACCCTGCGATTCAAATGCAGGTCGTGTCACATTTGCAGTCCAGTGAGTCATTCTCTCATCAATTATTCAGACGATTTCTTTACCTTTTTTCAGAATGATTCTTTGGCTTTAAAGCATGGCAGTTGAAATACTCGGCCTCTATAGTGAAAGGTGCAGGGATGGCGCTTTCATTGGTTATCAGTAACTGCTTGGTAACAGCTTGCTTCAAAACCACATCATCAAAGTCAAGTAACAATGTTGAGGGTCTCTCATCATCCTGAGTAGAGCTTCAAGAAAAGAACAGCAGCCGTAATGTGAGTTGGAACCTCTCAGTCTTGTATGTTGATTTACTCTTAAGCTTGTTAGATAGTAGTAGACATGTAGTACCCCTCACAAGGCAGCGAATAGGACACACTGAGATTCTTGGTTTTGGAAGCCACAATACCAAGAGCAAGAGGAGAGTTCATCCCCAGGACTTCACAGAGAGCTGCCAACTCAGTCAGCTCCACCTGGAGAAATACGCACAAAAGAGTTGCATAAAGTCAGTGCCTGTTTTTGGTGATTGCGTCACAGTGTAGTGGAAAGTCATGTTCATTTCTGGTGTGTTTGTAGTTACTGCTTACATCCGTGTTAGAGGTGAAGGTAACTGTGACGTCCATGCTGGCATTAGGTCCCAGAGTGCCAGAGGATGGCTGAAAACTGGCTGTACACAGTTCAGCTTGTTTACCCTGCAGCTGGGCCTTGTGGGGGAAATTTAAAGTCAAATCTCTGATAATTAACTGCATTTCATACATGTAGCCCAATTTATATCAGGCAAACTATTACCTAATTGATAATAAAAACTCAAACAACCATAAGAACAATAGCAATATTTGTATATAAAATAATGTCTTACAATTGTATTTAAACATTCAAGAGGTTCCTTCTTCTTACAGTGCAATAAGAGTGTTGAAATTGAAACAGTAATAATGTTAGTTTACAATCCAGCTGAAGTCGGTAGGCAGCAGGGTCTGGTTAAAAAGCGTGACGGTTGCATTGGCTGGAACTCCGATGTACAGGTCAGACAGGAGCAGCTCACAGTTGAGCAGACACACCTGAGGGGACTGCACAACTGCATGCATGGACAGGTGACTGAAAAGAACACACAGGTAGAGTTACTCACTCTCAGCAGGATACTGTCACTGATTATCACGGTCTTTGTTGTCAGGGCTGGGTCCTCTGCATCACTTCACAGTTGTTAGGGTCCAGCTGCTTTTGAACACTATTTGTTTTTCGGAAACCTGTTTTTCCTTACCATCCTGTTCCATTCTCAACAGTCAGATCGAGCTCAGAATCATATTGCTGGCTGAAATGTGGCATAAAAAGCACATCCACACTGCAGGAGGCCAAGGGGGGCAGCACACCTGTGCATGGCTCCACTAAGATCTAAACACAAAAGATACAAAGAGATATTTAAAAAGATATGTTTAAAAGCATCCTTTGTGTGTTTTTTTTTTATTATCCAGGATGTGTTTTTATATCGTCCCACTGTAAACACCTGAGTGTCTTGCTGATTATTACACTTCTCCTTCAGCGTCCAGTTTGCCTCCAGCTGGGTGATGTTGGTGAGAAGCAGCGTAGTGTGTGTCTGCTCGCCAAGCTTCAAGAGCCCAAAGTCCACACTGGGCACACTGAGGGTCACTGTGGGACCCTAATCAAAATACAGAACAAATAATGTCACAGCAGCAAACTTAAAAAAAAAGATTATAGCTCTGACTTGTGTGTTGTAATTCGGGGGAAGGCGTTAAGATTAATTCTCACCTTGAAAGAGACTTCCACGGCCAGAGTGACGGGCTCTTGACGGTGCTCTATGTGGCAAACCAGACTGGACACGACCTTCTCTGGTTTCCCTCCGGTCACAATCAGGTCGAAATCGAAGCACTCGTTCTCCTCTGGATCCAAACCCACAAAAGACAAATCCATCAGTACTTACCCAACTGATTAATGAAATACTGTTTGCAATACCAACTTAAGGGAACCCAGATTTTTATGTATAAATATCCATTGTAATGTGTGGCGCCGCACCTATTCTACCAGTAGAGGGCTCCACCTCTATGATGTGGCTGCTACTGCTCATTCTCTCCCATTGAAAAAAGATGCCGGTTTTACTGTGGTTCCACATCTGATACACAAAAAGAAACAGAAACACACTGATTTGTTAGAGAACTGAAATCTTTGAATGAAGTTACCTTCAGAATAAATGACTTCAATAACCTTGAACTGCCTGCGAGTGGTCGTGCAAATAAAAAGATCTCCGGGTATTATGACAGCATAGGGGTCCAGTAAGACCTGGTACGGCACTGTTGATCCCTTGACCTCTATTTCCATGACGATTACGTCGCTCACCTTGGAGCCGGTGCGAACAGGCTGAAGGATACTAGATTTTCAAACACACACAGACACAGACACACACACACACACACACACACACGCACAACACAGACGCACAGAAACACACACACACAATCCAACATTTTGTGGATGAAAGGCACGCTGAAGGTGCTTCTGTTTAGTAAACTTAAAGTGTGGTGTCAGAGTTATTTGTCCAGAAATACTTTTTTTTCTAAATTAATATTTACAATAAACACAAACCACTGTTCATACAAAGTCAGAGAAACTTTACCCGTCTTCAGTGGACTCTGGCGGCAGCTCGGGGACATCCCTGAGCACTAAGTGACACACGCTGTGGTAATCCTTCAACTAAAGAGAACATTTAGAATAGGAGAGAATAAGAATCAGAATCACTTTTGTTGGCCAAGTATGTGATCACAAAGAAGGCATTTCACTTTATATAACTCTTGATGTACAGACAAACAAACTGACATACTACACTTAAAACAAGGAACTACTATATACAGGCCTATGGGTACAAATATATCTTATAACGTTTGATACATAAATCTCAAAAACAATACTTGTTGAAAGGAGATAATAGACAATAATGTAATAACAGGAAACAGGACACAGGAGACAGGAAAAATAAATGTACTACATAAAGCATTGTTTCAACATACCCTGATTATTGTTTACTGTCATTTAATGTGTTTTTTTTGTGTACCTCATTGGGACTGAAGGTCAACAGAAACTCTACTTCCTGGCAGGGTGACAGAACTCCTGCCATGGGGCTGACGTGGAAGACATCATCTGTGGCCAGGTGGAACTGGATATGGGAGGGCTCTGGGATTTCCCCCGGAAGCAGAGGACGCAGGTTTGGCTTCATGATCTGCCAGTGGTAAGGCAGCTCCAAGTGGCTTCAGCCAGAGAGAGAGAGAGACAGAGAGAGTAAAAGAATGACAGTTTTGTAATGTGAAATTCAACGATCCTTGGAGGACGACTGTTTCTACTCGTATCTCTGGATAAAATATCAACAGGGCAGGGTGAGCGACAAAGCAGAAGCGCTGGCTCTTGTAATGAATAAATGTCTAGTTAGTAGTTAAAGTTGCACTATTTGTCTGCTTTCTAGTTTGTGTGATGTGTCCTGGGTGTGTTTGACTCACACATTGTTTCTGATAATAAGTTTCTTCTGTTGCACAGAGTGAGGGTTACATGGGCTGAAACGGATAAAATGCTCTGCAGAGAGGTCATGCACCTCTCCCAACACAGGAGGATCATTCTGCCCAGATACAGACACAAGCTCCAGGGCAATCAGCTGGCCCTCGCCTGGGGAAAACACAAACATTCACACATCATCAGAATAAGTCCATTTCACCTCATGCTGTAAAAAAAAAAATGTAAGGTGTTATTTTTTACAGTCTAAGCACTTTGATTCACCTTCAATGGAAACGTCTTTCACTTGACAGTTGTCACAAGCAACAGTGAAAGCCTGACAACTTTTCTCAGCAGTGGTGGGAAAGAAAACCACCTGCAAACACAAACATATACAAAAACACAACATTATTTTAGAGATCATTCCTACAAGTACATAGTCAGGTGTGTCAAATTGCAAAAGGTGTCTTGAGAAGCCTTTAAAGCTGTTGACACAGTCCCACTGTATTTCAAATATAATCTAAATTAGTGTGGTACAAATCTTACTAAACTCAGTCAAATTAAAACCTATAGATATAAATCGTAGAAAGTTCATATGTTTACTTGGCTTTATAACAGACTCACCTCCACTGCAGTGGCTTCTCCGGGCTGCAGGACAAAAATAGACGGGCTGATTGCAAAGGGTGCCTGCTCTGCAAAGAAACTCCTTTCTACAGACTGAAGAGAGACAAAAAAAAGACAGAAAACAACATAATGTTCAATCATTTGCCGAGTTAAATGAACAGCAGAGTGAACTTACTGTCTCTTATACATGGTCTAATATTTTAGATTTTTACCCTGAGGTTTGAGGCTGGCCACTTGTTCTTGGGTATGATGCAGAATGTCCCGGAGCTGAGCCCAACATTTTGGCAAAAAAACTCAACAAACTTCACTCCTCCAATAAGACAGTAACCACAGTCCAGAACTCTTGGTACTGTGTAATAATTAGAGAAAAAAATTTATCAACAATGCATGATAAGAAAATAACAGTATAAGGTTAGTATGTTGTATTGAGACTCACAGGTGAGTACTGGAGGGGGTCGTATGGCTGCAATGGGCACCACAAATATGTGTTCAGCCTGGGTCTCCACCACAATGAAGTCCTCGTAGTTGCCCAGAGAGCCTGGAGCGAAGCGCACTGTGTACTTACAACTCATCCCTGGTGCAACAACGCCGCCATCACCTGGAAATCTCCCTGCCAAAACACATTTATTTGACCGTTTCTCTGTGTCACTGGGTTGTTATTAATCGACTTCCTCAGTAGATGGTGCTGATGTACACATAAAGAAACACACGCATGCCAAAAACCACTGACTGCATTCCAGAGAAGACTGACCTCATTCTTCAAAAACTTCAGCATTCCTGATTTATATGTCACTGATACTTAGCACACTTGGGGATTTCCGAACATGCAAACAGTATGTAGTAGGTTTAAAGAGGCCAATCAGAAGTAAATGAACAGCTCACCCAGGCCAATAGAGAAGTAAGGTGTGGTAGGAGGGATGAGGCGGACATGACGGCTTGCAGAAGTCAAGTTTTTCAGCTCCAGAGTAGTCTAAAAGAGAACAGGGCAGGTACTTCATTTAATATAATAGAAAAAAAAAGCAACAAAAAAAAAGATTGATCTGGCAATGTGCCACAGTACAAGTCACCAAAACATCTTAAACATACCTCATATACATGGCCCACACTGTAGTCAGTAAAAACCACCACTGAAGGTTTTGCTAGGAAGATTGGGACGAGGTCATCAGAGGAGCTTTCAGTGCAAAGAGCAGAAAAACAAAAAACACTAGATCGCTGCATTTGTTCATTGAGAGGTAATGCTCACAGGAAGTGGTAAGCTGGTTGCCAAGCCAACACAGCCAACATTATATTCTACATCAAAACCACAAAGCAGACGTCTTCGGTTTTGCTTTCGTCATTTGTTGAAGAACTAACAGTCATTTGCCTCTTGGTCTGATCAAAGCAGGAGCTGCAAATGAGCAATCAAAGCTGGAACAGGTTTGGGTAATGTGTGCTGTAAATATTTAAGCTTAGCTGCTTATGCTCAACCCGACTGAAATGCCAATAACAGTATGGTGAATCAGAGCCTGGCAGATGTACAAATGATAAAGTACATAATATCAGGGGCATCAAGTTACATGTCTGCTGTTGCCCTCTCTATTACAAAAGCTTCACTGCTTTATTCACTGGGGTAAAAGAGTAATTGCGCTTCTATTTAATATTTTGAGAGGCTGTCTGTCATGAGCCTATTGAACTTTGTCAACTATTTATTAATCAAGGTTGTCACAGGCAATTCACTATGTCAACATCCTGCCTCTATGATACGCATCGTACTGGGTTATGACAGAAAGGGCCTTCCTAGTACCTGCGCTCTTCCATCTTTTTCCCCATGTGCACCTTTTTCCCGACTTTGGTTCTGGGCCGGATGAGAGACGTGCCCCCCTGCTGTGCACTTGGAAGAAGAAAGCGAGGATTTCGCAGGAAGCTGTGTTGCTCTTTAAGCTTTTGTAGTTTTTCCCTTCCCTCCTCTCGATCCTTTGCGCTTGGTTCACCCTTCCACTTTGGTCTGGGTTTGGTCCGGTTCGGCTTCTGAAACATAATGACAGTACTCACAATACACAATGCATGGAGTCTCAACCTTTAACAGAGGAGTCGTCCATTTTTTTTCAAATAAAGAAGATTTGAAATTCATGACATTTTGTGCATAAGGCATTTATGGTCTTAACAAAGAGTGCACATTTCTGATTCTTCACCTCTTTGGGAGTTTTGCTCCACTCTGGGGTATCTGAGCAGGATTCAAATGGCAGAGTGATATCTGACTCGCTCATTTCTTGCACAGACTTCTCCGGACCAGGAATTAAACTATATCCGTCATCCTGAGGCCCCCTGGACACATGCAGGGCGTAGGCGATGGTGGCCCTGGCAGGATCGGATTTTACTGACAAGGAAAAAAAAAAAAGTGAGATATTGAACAAAAAAAAAAAAACAGACATTAATAATGAATCGAAGAGTCCCAAAGAGTACTTGTTGATGGTGCTTTGACATGTGGTTTTTCCTTGGTTAAGTAGTCCTTTGGGGAAATCAGGTTGTTCATTTTCAGGAGATCGCTGTCCACACACCATGAAAAAGCGGATTCAACTGTAAAAAAAAAACAATTACGAAAAACATAAATTAAAGATGCTTTAACACTCCTTGTGTATCCATTCCATGTATCTGTAAATTAAAACAGTTAATTCATAATATTCTTTCCATATCACCTGTTAGGAGGCTTTGATGGTCATTTAACTCTCCCATCTCCTCCTTCATTCTCTCACAGGCCTGGCTCTCAGCTGCTGCAGCCCGAACTCTTGCCTCAATTATATGACTCTCAAGCGTGTCAGCCTCTTTTATACAAAGACTATATTCAGTATGAGCCTGTGTGATTGGAAAAAAAAAAAAAAACATAAATGATGGCAACATTTCCTCTGTTTACATTGAATAATGCATGCTGTTGTTACCTGTTGGAGCTCTTTAACATATCTGTCATGGTAGCTGCTGCGTTCATTCTTCGTCTTGATGAGGTTGGATAATATGTCTTTCCCAATGATGCTTTTCGTGTAAAGGTCCTTGAAAGTGTTTGCTAACACATGAGAAATGTCCTAATTTAAAGAGAATGGTTTTAGCTGCTTGGAATATGGTGTTATGTTTCTTGTCTGTTGGTATTAACCTGCAGGTGTTTATTACCTGTGTTTTTCCAGAAGCGGGTCTGTGACTGCACACACACGGATCAACCCGCGATGTCTTCCCGGTCTCCGTTTCCTCCAGCATGGCCACAAAACCAACGACCCACTCAGGTAGCTACCAGGCAATGTTTTAAATGTATGACAAAGTAAAGTCAACGTCAAAGCAGAAAAACATACAAGTAGAGTGAGCAAGAGAAGATTCACGAACCATTAACCTTCCAAAAAAAAAAAAAAAATACACTTCTCCTCGCTCTTCTGGAAGTGGATAAGTTTGAATTTAGTTCACGGGTTGTTGCTTTTTTTTTTTCCCCGCAACATTTGTGTACACCTGGTTGCCATAGTAACGGTTGGAGCTGCTTCCGCCCTCGAGCTCTGGGAAATATTTTTGTTGCACGTCAAGGACTAAACAATGTTCATCCCAACAGAGTTACCTGAATTGTGTTCTGCCTTATTTTGTCCTGAGTTCTGTACGCGTAGCTCCAATGCTATACACCGCCAGTTAAAAAAATAAAAATGAAAATAATAAAGAATAAAATAAAAAAATTATGAGATATAAAGTCATAATAATTAGATAAAAAGTAAAAATTATGAGATATAAAGTCATAATAATTAGATAAAAAGTAAAAATTATGAGATAAAAAGTTGAAATTATGAGACTTTATTATTTTCATTTTTATTTTTTTTACTGGCGGAAATGGGCTTCCATACACCTATGAATGTTCATACAGAGCAAAAATATTAACTGAATAGGCTACATAATCCACTGAACGTAGCCTATGTTAATATATAACTCATATTTCCTTTAAAAAAATTAAAAGTTATTGTCTGAACTTAAGTCAAGAAAGTCAGAAAATCTGAATCTATATTCAACATTTTTATTCTGTCTTCTCAGTTGAAGACAACTTTTAAACTCTTGATCCATAGGCTACTATTAAGGCTACATTTTTCTGTTGGCGGGGCTGATGTGAATTAGGCTAAGTTAATAAGCACAAATGTAAAACCCATGAGTGTTGAACACATTAAAATACAAAAAAGCACAGCTTAGATTAGTAAAAACAATATTGGCTGAATGGTCATTCCAAACCTGACGCATTTATGCATGTATAACAATTAATTCAACAGTTTACGGAAATGAAAGAAAATAGCTCAATACATTTTTAAGGATTTTTGATTTTCGGCACATGTTCTGACTCTCATCTGAAACACTGACATGAGCCAGAGTCTACTCTCTACTAAAGGTGCATTGTGTGGCTGTTACATTCTCTCTGTTGGTACTTCTTTTCTACACAGCTACTTGAGCTACTACCTATCTGTCCTTGTAAAATGCCTAAATGCAAACAGTTACTGTAAAAACTTGTGTGAGGACAAACTTTAATTCTCAAGTCAAGGATTTTGGTTTGGTAAGATTCCAGAGACATCATAAACAACATTTTTGACTGTGCTGATCAGCTCATGTGAAGCTCCAGTGGGCTTTTCAAAGAGGGGATTGTTGGGCTCATTTTGTGCCTCGTGGTTTGCCAGACAGAGCTGCCCCAGTGCAAGAGTTCACAGGACAGAACAGACCGGCAGACACTGATAATTGAGAGGCACAAAGAGACAATTGTCCACGTTCTCATGTATTACATTCTGATAATGAACAGGAGCTTGTTGCATCTAGTGGAAGAACACTATTTATCTACTACAATTTCAAAGTATCCATATAAGGACAAAAACTAAATGCATTAACTGTCCATCATTTTGGGAAAGGAAGATCAGTCCTGTGTTAACAATGAGCGAGGCATTCCAAATAACCTCTTTATTTAGCTCGGAATTCTGCTCCACCTTTTTTCTGTTGGAATCAATCATCAGCTAAACAGTATGCTGAAATATATACATAGGGTTGATGCCTTTAGCTGCTGCAACATGCCTATCATGTATAGATGAAGTGACGTCTTAACATCAACTTTGCAAAGTAAAAAATGTAAAGCGGGGTGAGGCAAGAACACACCTCCAACTATAAATTGCAAGTCTTTACCCGACAAGGGCAACACCCAAAACAAATCAAAGCACACTTTAGATGCCACAGCCCTATAGAACACCAGTAGTGGTTTAATGCTCAAAACGTAAAGTCTTGATTAAACTTTTTCTTATCAAGGTTTAGTCTTTGTTAGCAGAATTCCAGCCAGAGATTTGTTTGACAAAGACATGCAGCTGAATGAAAGTCAAGGACAAACACGGTGTTGTACTAGTCAGACCGGTGTTGCAGTGGGTGTGGACTGAGGGTTCATAAGAGCCTGCTCGGCTGGCTTTGAGTGTGTCGGCTCATTGGAGGACACAGATTGGATTTTTCCCTTCAATGGACTAAGAGACGAGTTAAAAGTTCTTGAAAGATCAAATTGTAAAGCCAACACAGACACTGGAGGACCCTATCTCTGTAAATAGTGATTTATTTTGACTGGAATCACAATGGAGCACAATGGAACAGCTGGATTCCATGGTGAGTTGGTGTTTTCTTAACTAACAGATTTTTTTCCCAACTTACTTTTCTTCATTTGTCGGAGTTTTTTTTATTTTTTTAAACGTTTGTATTATCTGAATTTCACCTCAAACAAAATCAAATAAAAAACGAATTCATCTGACAAGATGTACCCAACAACATGCATGTCATGGTTGGAGTTGACACAAAACAGGCGGCTCTCTTGTTTACCTTGAAAGCAAATTTGCGGCCCGAGGTGGGGGCAGTGGTTTTGTTTGTTTTTGGAATAAGATCAAGTCTATGAAAGTAAAGTGATGTATGCAGGTGTCAATTCTAACCACAGTCAGAATACTTGTCTGGTTAGGTTGTAATGGAAAACTTTCAGCTATGACTCACACATATTTAAGGAAAATGACTAAAGTTAATAAAAACTTTTATCAACAAAAAATAGAATAGAATAGAATGCCTTTATACATTATACAATTGTACAACGAAATGATTAAAGCTTCACCTTAGACTGTACAGACACCTCTTAACTGTAAAAATTGCACATGTAAGAAAAATATATACACTACGGTAGGAAAAAAATATACTATTGTATGATAATAAATATATATATTGCACGAAAACAATCAAAACAGGGAAATATTTTAATTCACCTGATTGTGAGATCTCAAAATACACATTTTCAAACAGGACAGTCAAATCACTTTTATACAAATCCCCCATGAGGTGGCGCAATTTCACAGCGCAACAGCATGGCAAGTTAAATATAATTTCAATCCACATATTACATTGTATCTCACACAGCAGCCATTTATGCATCTTAAAGACCAGACTAAAGAGAAAAATACTTTTTCAACATACATTTAAAGTTACAACGTTGCCTACCATGTTCTTTTGGGTTTTTAATGTAAGGAAAAATCATATTCAGAGTGACACTTCTCATTGCTGAAATGAGTTTTCACTGACATCTTTTTTAAGTTCATGTATGTATTTTTGGAGCCAATCCCATGGTGACAATCTTTTAACCTCAATTAACCATTAACATTTAAGACTGAATGTGAATGTAGTCATAACAGAGCAATAGATGAGTTTAGACCCGCCCCATGAGGGGGAACCAGCCTACGTGGTGACTGTGTCTCTGCCACACCGAGGACAGATTCAACTTCTACTGGATATTTTGCAAGTTGTTCCAAAATGTCTTGTTTACATAAACGTCCAAAAAGGACGAAATCCGAGGAACAGGCTTTCCAGGAGCAGATGAAAAAAGTTGCGTTGGAGAACGGAAAACGCCTAGGTAAGTGTCCCCCCCCCCTCCCCCCCAAAAAAGGTGCAAATGTGCCTGAGCAGAATGACGCGCGCGCTCAGTATTCAGCCACAACATGCAGGCGCGCGCACATAATGTTTTGATAACTCTGATTTTGTAAGATCTTAATCTCTTCAGTATAAATCAGATACACCTTAAAGGATACGTCGTGTGTTTGTGTTGCTGTGATACTAAATATGCGCGGTGTTGTTTGGGTAGGTATGAAGGTGTCCTCATCGCTGGAGGCGGTGAATTCTTTCGTTTAGCTATGATGACAACTCAGAGAGCATGTCCTGTGCTGTTTTTTTTTTTTTTTTTTAAAGCAAGGGACAAACACAGAAACGCAATGAAAACTTGAAAAAAAAACGTTCTGGTTTGAGTGGCACTTCCCTGTGCAGAGAGTGGTAGCAGTAAAGTTTCATAACTTATTAGTCATTTTCATAAGGGAGGCTAGCAGTGCAACAACTGTTCCACAGCTCTCACTTCAGTCTTTTATTTATAAACTATTTCATGAAGAAACAAAGTATTTTGCCATTACTTTGTTTGGTTCCACTATTTTTTATTAGGATCATATTAAGGGGGACTTCAGTGCAATTTTGAAAAGTTAAACAAAACAAAAACGGAGTTACTTTGTGCCCTCATACAGGACACTGACTCCTTTTTAGGTTTTGTGTGAGCCTTGATCACCACCCACTCACCTTAGGGCTTCCCTCCTTGTTATTTAACCTACATTTTGCCATTTTCTTGCCCTAGCGTGTCTCATCTAGCAGGGTGTAGCAGATAAACTAAAGGTTCAAGATCATTTCTTATGCTGCCTTGCATCTGAAACTGATTACTCTGAAAAACAAGGAAAAGGAAAACATGTGTGCAGTATGAGTCATGTTTAAGGCTTGAGAAGTGCTATGAGGGTGACACATATGTAGGCCTAGGGCTCTTCTCTTAACATAAAGCTGGCAAGCGTACCACCTTTAAACGGTGAAAAAAGCATTGAAAAGTAAATGGCAAAGCTGGTGTTTAAAGCCGTGGAAAGAAAGCCGGACCGAGCAGAGGTGGTGTTCAAACTCTGGAGTCCCCCTCCCCGCCTGCAGAGAAGCTCATAGACGGCCTCTGTGAGTCTGTGGTGTGAGACGAGGGAAAAAATGCCTGTTATGTTGTGGTCCTGCCCACAACATGTCCCTGCTGAGTTGTTGTAAATGTTGTATCCTCAAATGCCCTCAGATGACATCAGTTATTCTCTCTTTGTTAGTACAGGGTAATAACCAATTTTACACAGTTATTACATTTAACTTCCATTTTAAGCTTGTGTAACAGAAAACAATGTACAAAGTCCAACCCACAGCCACTGACACACTAGCATTACTTCACATCTGCACAAATGTAAAACAAATCAACCAAACACCGTCCTGTGAGCCTATTGTGGACTCCTGCAGCGTTGTCCATGAATTATGAATCTCGTCACACACCCTTCCCATGAAATCCATGAACAGTAGATTACATCGCCTGAATGATAAGATGCTGGCACAGCTCATCTGTTGCGAAACATTTTATTGCACGCCGATGAACCCTCATACCTTTATCTGCTGACCATGCAAACGCAATCAAACATGTTTGATATGATCACAGTGGTGTCTAGGCAATATGAAGCAAGGAATGAAAATTTGTATCCCTATAATTTTTACTTCTGCTAAACTAAGGTTATAACAGGACTTAAAGTGTGTTTTTTAAAGGGCCCTGCCGCTAACTTTACACAGAAATGTCTGAGTCAGTAGTTAAGGAGAATGGGTTAAGAGATTGGTGAAATCCAAGCTAGGTCTAATTACATGCAGAGGAGCTAAAATGAATAATTAATTCATCAACAGAAACTAATACTGTTGTGATAAACATCTTATCATTCTTCCCATTCAGTGTTTCCCCTAGGTTTACAACGCTGGGGGGGTGGGGACAAGCCGACACGCCGACACAAACGCTTGAAGGAATCTTGGAGTTCATGCGTTACTTTTAATGACAGCTGTCCTTTTCTATCGGAAAGGTATCCTTAAATGACTTCTTCCCCTGATTTCCGACTCTATCCACTATCCTATCCCAACAATAAAGGCACAGAAAGCTTAAAAATAAATCTAAAAATAAATCTTAAAAACAAATAAATAATATAATGGTAGGGGAAACACTGCCATTATTGTTATCATAATTAATAATTATCAGTCATCTTTCAAAAAGAACAGTCAAACAGTTGCTGGTTTCAGTGTCTTGAATATCTACTGTTTGTTTTTGCAACATTCTATCGAGTAATCGATTAATAGGAAAAGAATCTGCTGTCTGTTCCTGCTCAAGCTGCACCCCGGACGAGTAGAACGGCTGTGCAAAGAGCACCCATCGATCGTCAAGGAAAATAATCGGATTAATTCCATTGAAAAGAAACTTTTGAAAACGGATGTTACTTGCAGCCCCAAAATGCAGTGGACACTTAGATTATAGCAGACTGAGCAGCCTTTGAATACTGCAAAACAAACATTACATGTTTTTAAAGGGGAAGGAAGGGGGGGGGAACTGGAAAATAGATACCAATGTTGCATTATGGGTGATTTCTGTTTGTTTTTAAATCCCAACATTAAGCAACTGAACACAAGTTGGAGAATCCCTTTAAAAAAAGATGTATTTTGCTTTACACTAAATGTCATAACTTCACCAATGATGTTCAGTATTTATAAGACCTCTCTTTCCTTGCCCAATTCTTGCAGGTTTGGAGGGAGATCCAGATCTACAGTTCCTGCTGGATGGCGGGAAGCTGGTGAAGATCCGCTCCAGCTCCTGGAAGAAGGCACGCTTCTTCAAATTGCTGGAAGACTGCAAAACGTTTTGGCATGAGTCCGGCAAACCGTTCAGGAAAAACCAAACCTGTGAGTATAATCCACAACTTGATTACTTGTGTGTTTGGACATATGTTGTATTTGTGTGTGAGCAAAATGACATTTAAGAAACATGATGCACAAAATGTGTAAGCTATTCTACTTTGACTTGCTGATCCAACTCCCTTTTGCTTTTATTCTGTCAATTTAGGGTTCAGATCTCAATATTATCCTCTTGATATAAGGAACATACACAAACACAACACATAGAAACTACTCATAAAGAAACTGATGCCAAAAACAGAATGGAAAATACTTGAGTACATCCTTACTTTCTTTGTGTTTTTCTGTGTGTATGAGAATATTTCTCACTTGATGTTATTATTTAGTGATTCACTGTAAGGATGTAAATGTATTAATCCATCCTCTGGGCCTCTGGAAGCTCTAACTCCCTTGCATCCTGGCTGCAGCTACCAGGCCTGATAACCTCTGCCCCCCGCCTGAGCTTTGAGCAAACACTGAGCGACAGCAGTATTCTTATAGTCCCCATACAGAGACAGTGGATAGTCACACAAAGTTGATATGGAGCGAAGCGGTCGTGTGAACGCTCATGTGTCAAAGCTGTTTTTTAACAAACCAGCCTAGAGATGGGCCTAGCGTTTGCAGGCGTTCCCTTGTTGAAGGAAATAAGCTGCATACTTTATTGCTTTCCTGTGGGCTTTAGCAATCTGCAATTACCAATCAGCTCTAAAGTACTTTGGCATGAGGTAAGAGAGAGTGAGAGAGCAGCATGTATTGTTTTAACCATGTCTGGTTTGAGTTTTATGTGCTACAATGAGTTAAGCTTGTTATTAGCGAGCAGACCCATAAGATTTAGTCATTCTGTTTCCCAGGATTTTAATACTGTCTCTGCTGTCTTTATTGATAAATGGGATTTATTTTTTCTCTGTCCCTTTGCTTTATTATTTTTTTAAGTTTTTGCGAATCTGAATGGAGGTCCTCTGTTGAAGATGAAGTGTATCTTAATCATATTGAAAACCTTTTGAAAAACTGTTGTGCAATTCTAGCTTTTATAAAAACATTAGTGTTTTTTGGACTGGACTTGTTGTGAAATATATGCAGTGCTGGATATCACTTGATGATTTTCTTTACCAGTTCCCTTTTGATTCTTGGTATCTACTGTATATTTTCTGCTGCGAACACTCTCCCCTTATTGAAAACAATAGAAAAAAGACGCTGGCACTCAGAAAAAAACCGCTAGGTGGACACTGGGCCTTAGGCTTGGTGTTGTCAGTGCCTGTTACTTGTCCACACTCTGTAACTAAGTGAGAGAAAGCCTATACTCTTCTAAATCCCTTCTCATCAGTCCCAAATAGACTGCAAAGCTCTGTTTTATTTGTCTCTTTTCCCACCACTACCCCACTCCCACATATGATGGCTATTCCACTACACAACATCCCCACACACAGATTACAATGAAACTGTCAGGCTCATATGAGATGTATTTCAAAGGATCTGCATTACTCCAGAAAGATCTCATTAGAAACCTTTGTGGTTTTACCATCTGACTAAGTTTTTGTCACTGTGAGAAAGGGTATGGTTACTGCATTGAACAAACTGTAGTAATATTTGCAGACTTATCAGATCAGAATTTGACTAAAGAGTGTCTGTGGGCTTGTATCAAGATTTGTGGGTGTTTTGCATTTAGTAAAATGTTTTTGTTGTTTACAATTGTCAGATCTTGATTAACTCTCCAATAGCAAGTTAAACATTAACTTAAAGGTCAAGTTTTGAACGCTAACATGGCTGACTAGCGCTCCACCTCACAGGGAACACACTTTTTTACTGCTGAATGTCGTATTCCCTTTGAAGAAAGGAGTTTGAGAAGCATCAACTTTGTCAGGGCTCACACAATAATCTCATTGTGTGAAATTTCATTGGTATTCAAGCAATGCCAGCGCGACACGGATGACATGACTTGAACATTGTGGTTTCGGCACTCCAGATGGATTCTCTGAAAATGAGCCAAACTTGCAAACCATAGTTCCTCCACAGTTGCCTATCTAGCTGGGGATAATGTACATCTACAGATTAAACAAACACTCCTCTTCTGTCTGGTGCCTCCTAGGTATTTTGTTCACCCGACCTGTAGTCAGCTGAGTGTAGCCTACTCCACTAAGCCTTGGGTGTGTTTTCAGCTTGCCGCCCACTCAATGTCGTGTTATTCTCTTCGAGCAATCTGACCTTTAGATTCATCCTTCCCTAGATAGTCTCTGATTCTCACATGAACAATGCTCACTCTTTATGCGACGCCCCAACTCTGGGATGTAAAGGGCAGAACACTGAGATTGTAACCCTGCTACAACATACGGCCTCTTAGCTAAGCCTGTGGTCTTTGGGTTTTGTAACAAGGGCAGGCCATTTAGTGTGAATAGATCATGGCTGGCCGTGAACGTTTTCCTGTACATTAAACTGCCCCCCCCCCCCCCCCCCCCTATCAGTGTACGTTATCTGTGTCTGGCTCTGTGTTGCAGCATTTTTAGTGAAAGCGTTGTCAGTCTTAGTAGTTAATAAGTACATGTGTGCACGAGACAAGGAGGTCCAGATTGCCTCAAATTGTTCTTAAGTGTGGTAATCAAATCTTCATGGAATGTGTTTGTGTGGTTCTACAGACAACAACAAAAATGTCTGAGAGACCATCTTGAAGTCTCAGGACTCTGACGCCAAAACTGCTCGTTGAGGCCTCATTGTTTTATCAGTAGCCCTAATCTCAATGAAAAATATTTTCAATTAATGTGTATACAGTGTTAATCCTATTAAAGACACACTTAATTAATACATCAACAATGAGCCGGCAACATGTGATGTGAAAGGCGTCTCTAGCGAGTTGTGACATTACACTCTGCTGTTAACCTAGCTTTAAGAAGTGTTTTAGCTTCTTTAAGTTCTTTGTTTTTGGTTTCACAGCCCTCAATATTACTGTTTGGTTTTATCGTCACTGCATGGCATGAACCCTATTTCTTTCTACAGTCAGCTGTTTCCGTTTAAAAGCTCTAATTTACCCACAGCATGCTGCCTATCACCAACGCGCAGAGACACTAAGTTAGCAGCTAGCTAACCAAGTTGGAGTAGTGGTGCATTAGGCAGCTAATGACCAAGATATATTCCTGAGGAAGCTGTACTGGCTGATTATTTATATTTATTTTATCTATTGTGTTGTGCCTGCCAAGTGAAGGCCACAAAACTGAACTGCCAAACAGAAACAAAGGCCTTCCTGTAGATAAGAAGATACACATTTATTTGGTACTCTGAGTTGTGGAAATGATGTTGACTAAAGGTCTGCTGACTCACAAAAGGACTGCACCAAGGAAGAATGATCAAGCTTTCGGTCAGGGGGCTAAAAAAGACTACCAGATACTTTCTGGTTGTGCCAAAACATCCACCAAAAATCTATCATTTGAAAAAATATTGGGAGCCTGGATTTAAAAAAAAAAAAAAAGAAGATATTTTAATGTTTAATGTACACAAATAATTGAGCTGATTAAATTAAGAATTACAGGTAAACAATGAAGCTCACAGTATTTTCTGGATAATGTGGACTATCCCTAATATTAATATTGTTGTGTAAAAATGTTTAAACATACACATCATTAAATTTATAATGATAGATGATTTAGTTGATATTATATTTTTGTTTGTAATTCGAGTTTATGAACTCATAATTAATGACCTGAAGGGGATGCTGCATGATAAAGTCCACATTTTAAAGGGTTTCAAAGCGTGTCTTTGGGTGCTGCATCAGTTTTGGTCAAAGTTGTCTAGGCTTCTTTCTAAGTGCATTCTTGTTTGCATCTGCAGACTCCAGTTATTACCAAACATGTCCTTGAGTCCTTTCCTTACCAACTTCCTCTCTCCCAACAGTCTCCATTGATGACATTGATTCAGTGCGCATGGGCCGCCAGTCTGAGGGTCTCAATAAACACACAGACCCCAGCATAGATGAGCAATGCTTTGCCATCATCTTCAAGGGTCGCAAGAAAAATCTGGACCTGATGGCAGCCAGCGGGCAGGAGGCGAAACAGTGGGTCAACGGCCTTGAGAAGATCATGACCACCATGAAGAACCTCAGCCGCCAGCAGAACAGTGAGCAGTATCCTTGATAAAGTCCAAGTCAATTGGTAAATGCGATTGCGTACTTGTTTCACAAAACGTTTTTGCGCACTCCTGAAATGAGACATTCCTAGGTGAGCTTGTAATTCTAGATTGATTGCTTGGTTCTTTGGTGGTTGACATGTAATGCAAAATGTGGAAAAGTGCTGGAACTTAGTTGGATATTTGGCTGTAATAAATTCAAATCAAATCCTTACATCTAAATGTTAGCTGGATCATAAACTGCATGCGGAAAGCAGACAAGAATGACGACAACCAGATGAGCCTGAAGGAGCTGAAGCACTTCCTGCGACAGGTCAATGTTGAAGTGGATGACTCATATGCAGAGGAACTATTCAAGGTCATTCATTCTATCATAGACATATACATTATAAGTTCTATATATCTTTCATTAAATGTGTACTTGGTCAAACTTGTGTATTTTTAGTTGATTAATTGTCTTAAACTGTCTCATGTTGGATAGAAATGTGACACGTCCAATTCAGGATCCCTGGAAGGCTCTGAAATCAAACACTTCTATGACCTGCTGACGCATCGGGAGGAGATCGATGTGGTTTATGGAAATTCTGCCGAAACAGAGGGTCAGATGAGTGCAAGAGACCTGCTGAACTTCCTGTTGAATGAGCAGAGGGAGAAGGCGTCCATGGAGGACGCCCTCAAGTTGATTGAAAAGTACGAGGTGGATGAAACAGGTGGGATGAACTTCATAACTGAATCTTGTATATTCTGGGGTTTTATCATTGCTTTGACTTTTCTCTGTGCTCATTGAGTCTTGTCTGACTTTTGTCATCCAGCGAAGCAGAAGAATCGCATGACCAAAGATGGCTTCCTGATGTACCTGCACCACGAGGATGGCTCCATCCTCAACCCAGCCCACAAAGACGTGTATCAGGACATGACCCAGCCCCTCAACCATTACTACATGTCCTCCTCTCACAACACATACCTGATGGAAGACCAACTCAAAGGACCCAGCAGCACAGAGGCCTACATAAAGTAATTACATAATGTAGAATTATGTGAACAGGAGCTAGAGGCTTTAAAAAAAGAATCAGCTGGCACACTGTTGTAAAACAAAACAGTGCTGTTATGGGCCCCCCCCCCCCCCCCCCCCCCCCACTACTCCCCCTCACAGACAATGTGCATCTGTTGACAGGTAGAGGTGCAGTGTTGTTAGAAGCAAAAGACTCATGTAGACTGACAAGCTGCAGTAATCTTACTGGTTTTGTGCATTTATGCCATTTATGACTCCAGTAGCACCTACAGCGCGTTTTAGAAACAACTTTTGGCATAAGATTGATTTATTGATTTATATATTTTTATGCAAGCCTGAGACATAACTTGGGTTAGTTGACTTTCTGCTCCTGGTAAAGCAGCTTAACAACGGTGACACTGATAACAATGAAGCCTAATGTTACATCACAATCAGTTATGAAGGGATATGCAATGAACAAAATTTAAAACTTCGAGAACCTTTTTGCACATTCCCAATTTCCTTTCCATCATAGCATGCTACATAAAAGCATTAATGATTGTATCGCTCTTTTTAAATCATTGGTGCATGACTATAATATTTTAAAATGAAGAACAATTTCAATCTCAACTCGACAATGTGTTTGTTTTTAGCAGCAATTAAAGCTTATTTTTCTCACTCAATCACTTTATCACACTGATTTTAAGGCGGGTAACTACATCATTTAGTTACAATATCTATAATATTACAAAGAAGTCCATTCTCAAGTTCTAATATTTATTCTTGGATTGTCGTTTTTTTTCTTTGGATTTGTCAACCTTTATGATGCAGGATATTTGTTGCTTTCTCAAGGCTGAAAGTTCTTGGTTGAAAAGTTTACAGAATGGGCAGGATTGATCCTGGTGGTGTGCATGTTTCATGAATGTTTCTTTCCTTTCAGAGCGCTGATGAAGAGCTGTCGTTGTGTGGAGCTGGACTGTTGGGATGGAGCTAACGGGGAGCCTGTTATTTACCACGGCTACACTCTCACATCCAAAGTGCTCTTTAGAGACGTCATCAGAGCCATCAAAGAGTATGCCTTCAAAGTATGTCAAATAGTGTGTTACTGTTTATGATTGCACTTTCCAATTAATACAACTGTGGAGAGGCTGAGCTTCACCTTTACTAAATGGTTGTTTCCTTTGTTTTTCAGACATCAGAATACCCAGTGGTCCTGTCCCTGGAGAACCACTGCACTGTGGAACAACAGAAGCTCATGGCCCATTACTTGATCTCCATCCTGGGTGATGCTTTGGTCACAAGGCCTCTGGGGAACACAATGTCCAAGAACTTCCCCTCACCTGAGGTTTGTGGCCCTTAAATTCAGCTCACTAATTCATATTATTTCACTTTTATAGTACTTAAAGACAAGCTGTAAATGCCTAACACATCTGCCTGATTTATTGTGACTATAACTAGAATATACTCATTAAAGGTACTGAGCAACAAATGGACCATTATCGCGTTATCAGCATCAATCTCAAGACCATGCGTTCATACCATTGGATTTAATGCTCTTAGATTCTGCATTGAATTAGCAATTCAAATTGCAGTGAGGAATTAAAGCCCAGTTGTTTTTTAAGAAATAAACTGGTACAAGATGATGAGAGACATTGTTGGCCACTTGAATATTGATTGTTTGTGCACAGTTGTAGATTCTGCTAGCCCTCTTTCAGCGTCAAAACTACTCACTACTCAAACTACTAGAGGGGGAGTGACCAATTAACTCGTCCTTTTTTCATTAAAGAACAAGAATAAGCCTTCCTGCATTTAGTAAAAAAATAAAACACGTCAGAAATAGTTTGTATCCAGGGTTTATAAATTGGATTACAACACAATGCAAATTATTATGTTTGTGTGCAGGAGCTGAAGGGCAAGATCCTCATCAAGGGGAAGCGATTGAACAAAGTGAATGCTTCCTTGAACAACAACAGCACCATAGATGAAGATACTGTGTCTGAGGAGGATGAGGCTGCAGATTGTAAGGACAATGGACAAAAATCCAAACCAAAGGTGAGTCAAGTGTGTCAAATTTAAACATGATTTATAATCTCTGAATGAGCTAACAAAACAGTATCCTGTCTCTTTTCAGAAATCCAAAATCAAACTGGCCAAGGCACTCTCAGACATCGTCATCTACTGCAAGAGTGTTCATTTTAATGGCTTTGAACACGCTAAGGAGAACCAGGAGTTCTATGAGATGTCTTCCTTTAAGGAAACCAAAGCTTTCAACCTGGCAGAGACTTCAGGTAGACACATCATCTACAGCTTAGCCTCAAATTTAGCTATGTTAGTTGTGTTTTTGTGAGTTTGTGAAAAGCATGTTGAGGTGGGTTAAAGGATTGTATTTTAAATGTGTTCTCATAGCTACTGCCTACATCCATCACAACATGGACAAACTCAGCAGAATCTACCCAGCTGGCTCCAGAACGGATTCCTCAAACTACAACCCAGTGCCCATGTGGAATGTTGGCTGCCAGATAGGTACACTCCAATATCATCTGCATATCTAGAAATCCTGCTATTAGTGAATGTAGTAACATTGTTAAAATCAAAGTGTCTTCATTTAATGTTATCTTTGAACTGGTTTAGTGGCATTGAACTTCCAGACTCCCTCAAAGGAGATGCACATAAACCAGGGTCGCTTTCTGCCAAATGGGGTTTGTGGATACATCCTGAAACCTGAATTTCAGAGAAGTCTGTCCTCTCAGTTTGATCCCAACACGCTTACCAATGGGCCATGGTTACAGAGGAAGAACTTTTATGTCATGGTAAGATTTTTTTCTCAGGTTAGATATTGAAGAAATTTGAGTTAAAGTTGCCTGGGAATGCTGTTAAAGGAATCATTACACACTAGCTGTGTCCCAATTCAGGGGCTGCATCCTTCGGAGGGTGCATTTGACAACTGTGTCACAAATAGCTAGGAATGTATTTCCCTTTCTTTGCTTCCTTTTGTTGAAACATTTCTATGAAGTTTGGTGCATTGCTACCACCTATTCCTTTAAAACGTGTTTAAAGTAACCCCCTGTGCTTGAGCTAACCCAAACAAAGAAAGGACCCACAAACACATTTTCCATAGTGCTACGATTGGTCAGATCTCCGCAGCTGTCACTTTGGTCAAAAAACTCCAGTATCTGAATTTTGAATTTGAGTTTGAACACCTTTATTATACAGAGGACTTTTTCATGTTGTTTACGTAATTATGCCCCCTGCTTGTTAAAGGTGATCTCAGCTCAACAGTTACCAAAGCTCAACAAGGACAAACAAAAGTCCATTGTGGACCCTCTGGTTAGAGTGGAGATCTTCGGTGTCCCAGCTGACAACGCCAGCAAGGAGACACACTATATTGAAAACAATGGTGACTATAACACATTTAAACATACACAGAAATTGGACACTAAGTGATTAACTTCTAATGTAGGTTTTCAGTTTTTCTCAGTGCAAATGACACAAGCTCTAACATGTAAAAAATTGCACCAACTGAACATTAATCCATCCCTGCAGGGTTCAACCCCATGTGGAATGAGAAATTCCATTTTGACATCCATGTTCCGGAGCTAGCCATGGTGCGATTTGTGGTTGAAGACTATGACTCAACATCCCAGAATGATCTCATCGGGCATTACTGTCTGCCACTAACCAGTGTACAGAATGGTAGGAAAGTCCTGCAAAGTGGAGCACACAACTCAAAAAACAATTCTTTAGATCCAGATGTTACAAGTATTGCTGTTCAAGAGAGTTATAACTAGATTTAAGGATAGAAGATTTATGTGGTCAGACACACCTCAGATTTGTTGTTTCTCAAGAGTTTTCTTTCTGTCTTTATGTTAATCATACAACTAAACTGAGTATGTTCCCAAGTATAAGTGTTTTTTTTCTTCTAATTTCTTTCCAAAGTAAAAACTCACCTCCTCTTTTTTCCAGGATATCGACACATCCCGCTTCTGACCAAGAGAGGAGACATCATCAGCTCAGCCGGACTATTTGTGCATCTCATGCTCATTGATGCTCAGTAGGCATCAGTTTGGAAAAAACCCTGAGAAGTATTCTTTGGAGACCCCAGGAGGAATGGAATTTCTCCAGTTTTAAAACTAAATAAAAGAACTGATCAATGTTTTTAAGGAAAAAAACTGTCATCAGCCAAACTCAAGTGGTTGACTCTCTGTTGTCTGTTTAACACAGTCTTTGTATAATTTTAGATTTTTGTGAAAAAAATTTTTTTTTGGAAAGGTCCTGAAGGTTTACAAAGCAAGATGGAAAAATGTGAGTGATAGAGCAGTGAATGAGCAGTTTAGCGCATTAAGAGTCATTAAACTGTACTTTATTAATTATTAAACGGAACAATCAAATGCAGTAAGATATAATTTCCAGTTCACTTATTGACTGTTAATCTTAATAATATTTTTATGTTTTACTATTCCCCTTTAATTTATGTTTTGCTCAAACTCATAGAAAGCACAAAAAAAGTCAATCTGTGTTAATGTACTATATTTTGTTTGACTAATCAGATAATATAATGCGGTATAATCAGACCGCAAATGTTTTGCCAGAGAGTCACACGTATGTCTGTGTGCATGTGTTCAGGTTTCCTTCGTGCAATGTTTTTTTTTTTCATATTTTTAACCAGACTAAATATGCTTTACAACGTTTGTCTATAAATATCTGCAAATCTTTTTCAACACATTTGATCAAGTATGTTGTGTCAGACTTGAATTTAATTTTTTTTGTCATCTAATGTACTACAGCAGTTTTCCATAACAAATCTGTATCTTTCAGTTTGTCACTTTAGCAGACATTTGCACTAGCTCTTGAATAAAACCATCATTGTCTTGTTTAACGTTTTTTGTATTTATTCATAATATCCGTGATTCAGCGATGCACATGACAATAATGTGCTCAATGTGACAATATTGATTAGCATAAAGATAAGATACATAAATATACTGCAAATTATAGTATTTATAATGTTATTCATTTACTTTTAATATTAATTAATCACAAACATGAGAATGAGCTAATCTAGATAACATTTTTACTTGCTTAATCACTTTAACTTGGTTGATTTATGAACAAATTGGTGAATGGTATAAGAAAAAGAATATTCTGATTAAATTATTCAGATAAATGCTGTTTCAGTTTTGTTTTTTTAAAGAATTTCTGTGTCAGGTTGGAGAAAGGCAAAGGCGTAGGTATACGTATGAACTGACACAGAAGGAAAAAAACACTGACACTAAATAGACACTGGGATAATCAGACACAGGTGACACTATGACACAGGTCAAGACAATAAGGGCAATCCAAATGGAGGGAAACCAGACAAAGGGAGCAAGTAACACAGGACAAGAAACACTGGGGAAAAGAACTACAAAATAAAACAGGAAACACTAGACTAAATTAGGACAGGCTGGCTCTGCGGTTGCAGAGAGAAGGACTCTGGAGAAAGTGCTCTCCATCCTTGACAACACCTACCATCTCCTCTACAGTCTTAGCCACTACACCAACCTGCTGACTGTCAGAGCTTGCTTTTCTGGGGGGTTTGTACTTATCATTTTAATTACATTAGAGTAGTTAAAAAATCATGGTGCCGGCTGCAGTTGGAGAAAGTCAGCAGACAAATCGTTTCCCCACAGGAAGGTCTGAACCAAGGTTTTACCCTGCAACCTCTAGGCTGCCAGAAAGCAGCCTTAGCCACTTCACCACAGTGCCTCCTGTCAGAGCTTTCTTTTATTGGGAGTTTGTACTTTTCATTTCAGTACATTTGGGAAGTTCAAAAATCATAATTCAAGCTGCATTTGGAGAAACCCAGAAGACTCTGATGTCCCAGTGGAAAGCCTGAACCAAAGTTCGATCCCTCAACCTCTTAGTTGAGAGGCAGCAGTCCTTACCACTAAATCTTACCAGTACATTACCGTAGTTCAAAATCACGCTCCACGCTCCTGTGGAAAAAAGCCAGAACACACCAGTTCCAGTTTGACATCTCAAACCTTCACACTGTAAGACAGCAGTATTAGCAGCTAGACCTCTGTGTTGCCTGCTCGTGACTTCATCAGGTTTTCTTTTCTCCTATGTGACTCAGACCTGATTTGTTTAACCACACCGTGAACAGCACAAGTCATATTGAATCTGATCTTTTCAAATCAGATAAGAACCACTTTCACAACATGTGGATTATGGTAGTATTAGTTTTTTATAACACCTTGCTGATGTGGAAGTCTTGTTGACATAAGGGTGAAATTCCATTTTGCTGTTCCTTGATGACAGGGCGCCCTGTCTCACAGGAGTCTGATACAGGTCACATTTAAAAAGCAATGTGAAGAGGCAAAGAAAAATCAGACCAGAGGCGTTACAATTACTGAATATGGATATTCGTTATAGTTACCACAAAAAGTAGTGTTGTAGTCCCAACACATCTGTCACTTTGTCAGACATTTGCACTAGTTCTTAAATAAAACCAACAGAGTCTTGTTTAAAGTTTTGTATTTATTCACAATATATAGGTGATTCAGCCGTACAAATGACAATTATATGCTGAACTCAATCATGCATAAAAGTCAGCATAAAAATGAATAAAATACATAAATATATAGCATGGCTGTTTAAATTAAAGTATTTATAGTGCAATTTATTTAATTGTAATTTTCTCTTTATCACAAACGTGATATTGAGTGAATTGCAGAAAAATGTAGATAACGTTTTTACTCGTTCAATCACTTAAAGTTGGTTGATGTATGAAAAAGTTGGTTAAAGGTAAAAGAAAAAAATTCTGATGAGATGATACAGATAAAGGTTGTTTCAGGTTGTTGTTTATTACAGATTTTTTTGCATATCATTTTGGTTGATCTAGTAAGTGTGTAATCGAGATGTGAACGTCTCTCAGAAAAGTCCTGCCTTTTTCTTCAAGTCAGTCTGCCTCCACTTTGGCAGGCGATGGAAGTCTGAGCGGCTCGTACCAAGCAGGTTCTGAAAGTCAACATCGGATAGGAATTCCTAAAATCAGAGCACAGAGGACAGAAAACAAGTTAGGGGGACCTCTTCTGTACACTTTGTGTTATTACATCAGGAGACACGACTTCATACAACATGCTCACAACTTCCCCAATGAACTACGGTCAGTCTTGAGTCATGGAAATATAATTGTATTTATACTTAATTAATGATTAATAACTGTATAGTTACTAAATATAATTATAATATTAAGACAATGAGTTTAATTGGTGGAGACATTTAAAAGCAAAACACTATTAAAACATCACTCACCAAAGGACATAAAACAACTTTAAAGAGGTGAAAATTGACCGACATAGTAAGACATTTACATTGATGACTGATTAAAACATTTTGCCAGGTTACATTTTGTATGCAGAGGCCTATTCTGTTGGAATGAAAAAACAATATTGACTCTGATTTGGACTATAAAGACACAATTAATAATCCATACCTTAAGGCAAATCCTGACTTGAAACTGAGCTCTGTGAGTTCACAATATGAAAGCAATTTCACTGAGCCATGTGCGTCTGCAGCATTCACACATTTATTAACACCCAGCGCATAATTACTTCCATGTTTGGTGCCATTAGCAGAAGATCTATAATTGTGCACCCACCTCTCTCTGGCTGGGGTCCACTCCCTGCGGCAGCTCACTGGGAGACTTGTTGATGAGAAGCTCTGGCTTCAGATACATCCCAGACCCTCCGGCAGAGGGGGAGGACGTACCACCGCCTTTGAAAAATGACGGGCTGGAGGGAGTAGAGGATCTGGGGGACAGATCACTCCCTTGGAATCCATATACAGGAGGGTAGCTCATGGGGCCCCCTGGAGCCCTGTAACCACCCCCACTCATCTCAGCAGGGCTCTTATTGAGATTAGCATTGTTCAGATCCTGCAGACATCATTCATAGATAAATTACATTTTTTTTGTGGTATTATCTATTGCATTAGAGAACATTCAGGTTTTGTGTTATATTAGTAGATTAAGCCAGCTAGTGCTAGGATTAGTGTCAGTCAATCACTTACTACAGTTATCTGTGAGATTGATGCTGCATCACTCAGCTTGTTTTTCATCTCCTCATAGGAGTTTCCTCCCTGTTCAAAAGATCAGGTTAGCCAGGATTGAAAATGAATGAATCAAGCAGAATCTTTTACAACAAACACATAAAAACAATCTGCATATCATGCTGTACTCTTTCTAAATTCTAAAATGATTAGTCAAAATTGGATAGTTCATGTGAAATTAGTTTCTATTTTCCATAGTCAGTGCTGATGTAATGGAAATGTACAGTCACACTTTCGAGCTTTTCATTTAGATCACAGAGATCAAACACTCACGCTCCACTTATGAGGGTCCCATGCATTGAACCAGCCGGTGAAGGTCAACGGTTCGTATCCCTGTTTGATAAAGATGACAGGAGTGTCAGGATCGCGATCTGCTGGGTGGGTCCTCAGGTAGTCCTCTGCGCTGTTCAACGCCTCCTTGGTCTCGTACTGATTGGCTGATATTCCAACCCACAAGAAAATCTGAAAGGATTTAAGAAAGATAACAAAAGAGAAAATCACAACTGGTTCCATTAAAACCACAATCTTTAAGAAAAAGTATTTTAAAGATTGAGATTTTTTAGCAGGTTTGACAACCCAAAACTAAAAGGTGCATTATGTAGTTTTGGTAGAGAAATGTGAAAGTTGGAGAAGTGTACAGATTCTGTGGTATATGTTCATAACTCTATACACAAACTGTCCTCAGAGGAACACTGTTTGAAGATACAATGCTACAAGAGAAGTTGTGGTGGTGGGCCTACAAGAGTGAAACCGTAACTCTCCTGGTAGCTTTTTAGCTCTAAACAACGTTCCAGGGACCCATTTTTTCCTTTGAGTACATTTTGTGTATTTAGTTTAGAATAGAATTGTTTTACTTTTTAAATTTCACTACCAAAACTACATAATGCACCTTTAAATGAAGTTAGGAGACAGACGGCTTAGCTTAGCATGCTCCCTGAAAAAAGGGGGAAACTCAGTACCAAGGATTAAAAAAAAAGGCTATTAGCAACTTCAGAGAACACTCGTTACACATGCTATCTGGTTTGTTTCATGCTTATGAGAAAATGTAAAAATTATAATAATTTAAAAAATATTGCCTTAAGGGTTGGGAGAGGGGCGGGTGGGAGGTTTTTCCAGTGCTTGTGCGGGAAGCTAACTGGTTGCTATCTTGAATTATAATCCACTGGACATCCAAGATTGTAGATAATCTTTAATGTGTGTTCTCTGCAAACGATCCAATGGGTCTATTTCTGGAAAGTGTTTCTCTCACAACGTACAACTAACTTAAGACATTTCAGCCATTCACATTTTTCTTTGCAGATGATATTTTATTCTCTCAGATTTTCATATAGGTCTAATGATCAGGAAAACAATCTTCTTAACTGTTATCCGTAGATAATTAACATTCACGAGGGCTGTATTTCTGACATCCACTCAAGCTCTGGCCGAATGTAGCTCCTTTAACCTCTCACCTCCTCCCAGGTGTCCAGCAGCATGACATCTTCCTCGTCCAGGTCGCTCTGGCTAAAGTCCTCCACCTCGGTCATCCTAAACCGACCGCTCTGATTGGAGCATTCAAACAGCCGGGGACTGTAAGCAGGCTCCTCCCTCTGCAGTCTGAAACAACACAACAGCACTGGCTGTCATCGCAGCAGTGTAATCTGCTCTGTTTATGAATGTGCTGGTGAGGGGGAATACGACATTGGGTATATTCTGCTGACCTTGATGTAAGAATAATCCATGCAGATTTAAATGTAAGCTTATTAATGTCTCAAAACATGATTAAAAAGCTTTTTGGACCAGTTTTTTTTTTTTTAGGACAAGTCCTTATAGCTTAGTGTAAATGTCATTTTATGCTTTATTTACTATTGTATAGAATAAAAAGAAAATATGTAGAGAACTAAAAGCTCTATGTTGAATACTCATCGGCTGGTGAAAAAATACAAGTAGCAGAGTTTGCAGAGTAGCCAAAGTCAGATGTCTCTTAAAAAAGTAAAATCACAATATTTCTTTATTCAAAGGTGTTATGTTGCTGCTGGCTGTCTGAGTTACCTCTTGTCACTAGCATAGGGGGCTTTTCCTCCCAGAGCGACCCAGAATTTAGCTGGCTCCTGGCCCTCCATCACCACCTGCTTGTCCTGCTTGGACAGCACATCAGACATGGCTCGCCCCATCTGCCTCTCATCCCCGCTGCAGCCCTGGAGACACAAAGAACGCAGACATCAAACATACACACGCGATTGTGTGAAAATGCAAAGTAAGATTTGCATTTTCTAAAAATTCTGTTCGTGCGAGGCTTTTTTTTACACACACCTTTCCATACCACAGGTAGCATGTGTGGCCGGTCTTCAGCAGGAAAACATCGTTGGTGTTGAGAGACGAGGCCCTCGCCGGCACTTCAGTGGCCTTTGTGGTCAGCTCTTCGGTCCCTCTCACCTGGAACAGTCTGGCATCTTTGTCAGGGTTGACTACACCAGGTCGGCCTGTACCTCCCTGAAGACACAGAAAAAGTGCACACAGATGATCTCTAAGCAATAATAAACACACAAAAAACGTCCTTTCTTCAGTTTCTAGTTTCTAGAGGTTATGTGTGCATTATCCTGATCACTTCTTTGTATTGCTTTTTCTAAGAGGGAAAAAAAAAATCTATAATAGTTCCCCAAATGTTCCGCTACAATTGCCTACATAAACCAAATGTAGAAATGGTTGTGCATTTGAGCATGTGTAATGAAGCGTCTACTTCATTCTACTTTGTGAAGAATCATACCTCAAATATGATGAGTTTGCCTTTGAAAATCGCCAGGAAGTGTCGAGGCTCCTTTCCCATGACCACCCTGACCTGGACTGGGGCTCCATTGTACTTGCTATCAACGTTCACAGCCTGGTAGGCACAAGCTGTGATTTCATCTTTAGTGGCGTGGCGACCCTGGTTCAAAACAACATGGACAACAAGTTAGAACAGGGTAACTTTTTTTTTTTTTTAAAGGAGAGAGACAGACAATCTAGAACTACTGGTACAGTTGCAGTTTCCGATCTCTGCGTCTCCAACACAGTCGTGGAATTCAGCTGAGACATACGGGACAGGTGGTTCATTTGTAGCCTATATCGAAATCTTTGAAAAATGTAACCCTAAAATCAAAACAGCAAAATACACAGGCCTACATTTAGCAATAGGGGTTCAGCACAATCAGGTAAGCTACAGGAGAAACATGAACCAACATGTTAGTCGACTCATCTCATGTAATCTGCAAAGCTTAACATCTGGTTTACTATGTTTTGGTTCATTTTTTCAGTCAAAGTCATTATTATGTTTTCTTCATTACATTTTTACGAGTTGATAACGTTTTATTGTATTGTATGAGTCGCATGACTCAGAGAGAGAGAGAGAGAGAGAGAGAGAGAGAGAGGGAGAGAGAGAGAGATAGAGTGGGTGTAAAAGGCAACCTTTTACATTTCCATTGGTCCCTTTATTATCGTTCTTCATTTTACAATACATTAAAAGACACACAGAGTATTTGTTTTATGTTATTTTTTTTAATCTTTTAGTTTGAAATTGTCTTCTTTATTCTGTAGTTTTCACAATGTTGCATGTTCATTCTGTAAAGACTAAATGTGAATGTGGATCAGTTAATAACCTGGACTCTTTATGACTAGTAGTTACAAGAAAGGAACGGACATAACCCTGGCCTTTGACCATCAATATCTTATCAGTTTATTCCTAATGACTCAAAGATAGTGAGTCTTTGTTTTCCTGAGCTTTCAAGATCACAAGAAATTAGATGGGAGAATTGTACAGAAAAATGATTTGAGGTTGATCTTGACTTCATCCTTTGCTCTAAGTGGACTTTTGTGCAGAACACCCAGGTTGTTGTGACATCACATTCAAAAGAAGTTACAAGTCAATTATAGACAGACAAAGATGGAGGAACAAATACGGAAAACTCAAAGGTTCAGGCCATGACTATTTCCATCATGGGGGCAATAAATAAAAGGAATACCTTCCTTCTGTGATAACACTGACCTGCCACATGTAGAGTATGTACTGCTGCTGGTGTGATCTTTGATATGAGTACAGCACCAAGTAGCAGTCTCCTCCGTAAAACTGTCCATATGTGCTTGGATTGACTTCCGCCAGCTCCAAGTCCTCAATACGCCACACCTGACATTTAAATAGACAAAAATGTAAAGAAAACGTTTCAGCCTACCTCTCTTCCTCGAATGATACACACATGAGCACCAATATTTATCTTATTCTTTTTGATCCTAACCTTCACATCTCCAGTGGCATCATCCACCATGCGCTGCTTTGCTGCCAGTTCAGGACGTGCATGGAGCTGCATCACATCAAACTTCACTTGCTCTACTTTTGCTGTAAGGAGACCCAAGGTGTTCAGTATGAGAAATGAATCATCATATGAATTGTTAAGAAAAAAAATCTTCCCTTGAAGTGTTGAATAAACCAAAATAATGTGATAAAATGAAGAGGTAAAGGTCCTATTATCTCTTAAATGCTATGGTTTTATTGGACATTTTTTCAATAGGCTCCAAAGTACCTAGATTTATGGTTTCTTTGTTCGTGCCTATTTTAACCTGCACTAGCACTCAGTATCAACAGTCTGTACTGTAAGAGAATATAAGCTATAAAAGCTAACTGATCCAGATGCATATTCATTAAAGGTTATGTAGAGGTTACCTATCTTTCCCACGCTGTAGGTGGTACCAAGACCCCAGGTTTGCCCTTTTTCTTTCCAGGATTTGAACGAGTGCTTGAACATAGCTGACTCTCCACCCTCTGTCATCACCTCCACACTGGTGCTGGAGGGATAGTTCTTGGCTTTGATATAACCCTGGAAGAAAAGACTATTTTTATGACTTTGATAACTTATATCTGTTGAGCCTGCTGAGAAAAGAGAACCACATTACTGAAAACATGTACAAAGAAAAGGACATTTATCTTGACCTAAAGTATGCCTACTTCATTAGATTGTTTTCTAGTTGAGTGTGACATTTAGTCATATAGTCCACTCACCACTGCCCTGTTTAGCGCTTCTCTCCGCTCCTCATTGGAGGCTTGTTTGCCTTTCCAAACCATTACACTGGAGCCTCTCTGGTCCAAAATGTAACAGTCCTGAATGTAATAGGGCGAAAACATTAGATTGGACCAGTTTACTATAATTTCAGTGTTAAAGAAACACTTTAGAAGAATAAAAGATATTTACAGAGGAGTGCAGCAGGTCTTGTGTAAGAGGCTGCGTGGCCACTTCTTGAACCACAAGATTCCCACTACTTTCAAAAACACTGAAGAAAAAAAAAAGCAAATGTTTTCATTTAGTGGCCAAAATATTCCCAGCATGTTGCAGCGCACTGATTTAACAGATGAAGTAAAAGTACCCACTGGTAGAGTCTGACCATGTTGCTCTGCACACTGTCAGTTTGGTCATCCGCAATGGCCTCCCTGAGCGGCCCATTCCTCTGACCCAGCACCGCCATCATGACCTTCATAAGCTCTGGGGAGTCATTCTCATTTCCTCCCTCCACAACACCAATCTGAGCCCGACCTCCTCTCTCTCTGTCCCGGATGTCCTGAGCCAACAAGACCGCCTGCAAAAAACGGGGGGGGTTCTTAAATAAGTAACAAGACTTTACTTCAGTTTTAAGGAGCCTGTCTATGTAAGTTCCTGAAAAAATTCCGGGGAGAAAGTTTACAAGATCAACCTCTGCTTCTGAAGCTATTTGGTGCACATCAACCCTCACTCTTCTCCCCACATTTTCTGTCCAATAAAATAATGTCAAAGAGCCCAATCTTAATTAAGAAAAAGAAAGCTATGTACATTTTCCATGAAAATCGCTGAGAAAAGCCTACAAAGATTCCTGAAAATGAACATGAACGTTTAAAATTATTCTCTAAATTTAACTGAAATTCCTCTCTGACAGGTCTGAAAGTTTACATTTAAAGATTCAAAAAAATTCAAATGGATGTTGTCCATTAAAGTTTCAGAACATTTCTGTGTACCTTTTTGTTTCTTCTGCTCTTTTTATAAACATTCTGAATGATGGATTACCTTGAGCTTCTCTCTCCGGTTGCTCTTGGGGCCGTTCCACTGAACTATGGCTTTTCCCATATCCAACAGGAATATGTCTCCGTTGTTAAAGCTGTTCCATGATACCTCCACCTGCAAATATGCACACAAACTTCCGTTTTACTTCAAATAAAGCATGCACACTGTTGCAATACGAAAAATTAGGAAAAAAACAAGTAATGGAAAAACAATTATGATTAACGTGTAAGGAAAGTGACACACGTGGTGACCGTTGAACGTTGTTGCTTGAAAATTTTGATTCATTGTTTGATCTGTATTGTTGAACATTACAATTACAATTTATTGTCTATGACTTACTCAAGTGTCACATCTTTACGGTAAAATACATTAAATTTGTGTTAATCAGCAGATTATTAACCCCGCCTTGATGAGAACACAAGAAATAGCAAAAAAAATGTCGTCAGCGGCAAACACTGCTAATTCAATTAGGATGCTAAGTGTTAGCTAATGGAACGCTTCTTCTGCCTTGGGCTGTGGACCTCCTCCATAAGCTACAGCTAGCAGGCAGATGCTAGCTACCAGGAGTTGTGCAGTCCCTTTTCCAAAGTCACAATGAAGTGCTAAGGCTTATAATACTGTTTTACTCAAAGCTAAAGAAGCCTATTTTGTCAGTCCACAAATGGTTTTTGTGAAGATTTTGAAAGCCACTGTGATGAATTGTTGTTTTGAACTTTTGTATACATCTACTTTTGTCAGTTGTGAAGCATGTTTTTTATTGTGCTTGCGTTGTTCATTTATTTACTTTATTTGGATCACTACCTTGTTTTTCTTTTGTATTATTGTTTGTCATTGTTTGTCTTGGCAAAAACCTTTAGCACCTGCCGAAAATAATCCACCCCTCCCTTAATCACAATTCCCGACTACTTGGCAGGCGGAATTAATCCCCTCCACAGCCCTTTTTTTTATTCCATGCTGCGTACCTCTGATGCTTTGACATGCTTCCTCCCTTTGACGTGCAGCAGTCTCAGGACATTGTAGGTGTTTGGGTCAACATGTTGAAAACCTGAAGCCACTCCCCCTTTCTTATAGCTGTGGAGAGATTAGTTGCTAAAGTTCAAGTGTGATAAAACAATAACAGCTGATTGAAAGCAGGATGAGTGACAAAACAGCTACATGTAGGAGCAGTTTTTAAAATGTAGTACCTTAAATAAACATTAACATGAAGGAAAAACCCAATGAAATCTAAGAGGTTTATGAATTGGGCTTGAGGAAACTCTGTTTTTCTTAGCTTAGCCCCAACAAAACAAGTTTAATTTGTGTCATCATGAGTCCATGTAGAGGATTTACTCTGGTAAACCCCGTCCCAGGAAGATTACAGCACAAATGTGACTCCCTCTCTTTAGTCACCACCCACTTCTAGCTCATACACCAGCCCTTGTCTTTTACACACATGAGGCCATTTTTGAAGTAGCTCCTGAACCGCGGGGACTCGCAGTCCTGCACCTCCCTGTGCTGGACAGGACTCCCACCAAGGTGCTCGTCCAGCTGGGTGACGAAGATTGCCGCTGCACCCTGCTCATCCTGAGAGGAGGCTTTTCCTATCCAGTAGTGGATGTCAGCTGACCGGCCCGAGCCTTTGTTCTGACTTATCTGGTGTGAAAACACAGAGGGAGACACAGTCACACTTCCATACAAACTTGCAAATCATGCATAAATCACATGTCTTCATTCACTCATGTCTCTTGGAAAATCGGGCAGTGTTGTACTCACATAGAGAACAATATAACAGTCTCCTTCAAAGAAGTTACCGAAGCCCTTGGCTGGAACTGGCACCATCTGCATGTTCTGAGCAAGAGAAAAACAACACTTACTTTCATATTTAAGAAATCTGGCTCTAAAATAAGATGAGAACACTATCTGCTAAGCAAAGTACAGTTAAACACTAACATGGGTTGTATAATGTTTATCTTCAGGCTAACTTACATTGATGGTCCATATCTGCAGGCCTGGCTTTTGGTGAACATTTCTAAATGGGTCTTGACTGTCATCACTCATCGTTCTGCTGAACTGGAAAAATAAAACATAGGGCAGGAAAAGGTTAGAAATCTCAGTGTTTTTTAACTTCCAATGATGCAGCGATTTATTACAGATGTATGCATTAAGGCACACTACACAGGTGATATGTCAGCTCCATTGTTTGGTTTCCTTTTACAGCGCTAGGGCTGTGTACAAAAAAAAAAAAAAAGGACAGGGAGATGTCCGCTGGTTTAGGCTTAATTGTATTGGATTGAAAATAAAACACTGTTAAGTAAACATTTGAATGAGCAACTTATCCCCCCTCTTTGAGTTGATATGATTAAATTCTGAGGGAAAATGATAAATGATAAATCTCTCTCTAATGTAAAACTAAATAAAAATGAAAAAGTGAATCAAGTGTGGGTGAATAATATCAAAACACAAAGTGAAGATTAGGTATGAAGAGCTCTGTAGAGAAGTGGGGACTGCAGAGTTATGAGTTTTAATATTTTGTGGGGTTCTGGATACCACGAATCATGGCACTAATAATGCTGAGTATGCCCCTACATATCAGAACCCTAAATAGTAGATAGGAAAACATTCAATTGAGAGTCATCCAAAGTACCTCAACATACAAATATTGCATTTCTCAAGTGTCCTCCTCCTCATTGATCATCTTCTTCGAGCTTCCTATCTTTTCACTTGAAACGGATGTCTCTGACATGTCAAGTGAACCATTTCAAAAGAAAGTATCTCTGACGGCAAAACACCTCTAATCCCCCTAATGAGTGTCAGCTTGGCGCCATAGCAACCTTGAAGTTCTGCTATCAGTTCTGCTCAGATAGCCTCCTGACTGAGATATCAAAAACAACAGCAGTGATAAGCAAACACACTGTAACAGCAGCTGAGCCAAGAATATATGCTTAAAGCTAACGCACCGTATGGAAACAGGATGAGGGGGATGTCAAGCTGCCGCCAACACATCATGAATGCAAATACAGGATCCATGTATATGAATCGATTGTCAGATAGCTGGAGGAGCTATAGCTGCGGATATTCCCCTGAGAAATAACCCAGCTTTAATATATGGTTCATATACTGCACGCTGCATCAGAATCTAATCTTTGCTCCAGGTATAGGTATAAAAACGTCTTTCCGAGGCAGTGATTGATGGAGTGGGTGGTGTAAGGTGAGGCTGGGTCAGGTCAGCTGTATTCTACCAGCATGTTTACCACTCCCTTTATTAATATTATCAAGGCTTTATGATTGATGTAATAAAGGGGTGACACATACTATGCTTACAAAAAAAGAGTCAAGAAATCTATTAAATTAGAGGGCTTGGCTCAAGTTGCTAAATCAAACTTCAGTCGGTGTGTGAGTCGAAGGAGGACCAAGAGGAAAAGACTGACTCATGCAGGGATAACTTCACAACATCTTATGTGATATAAAAAGTTACAGTTCTATTAGTAGCTTAAAAGCGTGATTATGGAACTACACAGAGACAGTTTGGGAACCCCTGGTTAATGCATTATGTGATGTACTGTCGTAAGTGTAATATATTTAATTTGACACTGTGTATCCAACCATGTAGCTCTTTTTCTAATGGGTTTTTTGGGGGGGGCTTTTTTATGCCTTTATTTAGAGACGGGACAGAAGATAAAGTCAGAAATCAGGGAGAGAGAGAGAGTGGGGATGACATGTGGGAAAGGAGCCACAGGTCGGATTCAATCCCAGGCCACCCGTTTGGAGGGCTACAGCCTCAGACCACACTAACCACTAGGCCAACCCTGTTGTTGAATCCAAGATATTGAATGTGTTCAACAAAAGAACAGCAAGTGAAAATGAGCTGTTAACTAAATTCATATCAAATGAAATCAAACAATTATGTTTCATTTTGCACATGCTCCCATTCAACTTAATGAAATAGATAATGAAACATTACATAAATGATCTCACAGACGGTTAATATGGTTAATATATATATTTTTTTAATTAATGTTTAAAGTCGGATTAGTGAACAGGCCTTTTTATCTATTGGCCATATTGGTTGTGTTGGCAAAGAGGAGGCCACACCCAAACCATATAAATATTGTAACAGCTCTCCTTAACGTGTTATTCATTTGACAGTGCAGTCTATTTGTCAGACTAGATTTCTTAAAAAATCGGTACGACAAACAAATCTGTTTTCATCACTAACGTATTCATGATAAGCAAACCACTTCAATACGTTTGTATCATAATCTAAATACTGTCAAACACAAGTAGGATACCACCCTCAGCCCCTCTTTTACTTTGACTTATTTCATTCAGTTGAACTAACGGATGATGAAATTGTGATGATTATTGATGGTTTTGGAGGCCGTAGCAACTACTCCCTGTTGTGAATGAAAAAAAACAGCCATTGTGCCGTGCTACCCGAAACCGTTCAGAATAAATGAAAAACTTAAACAAACAATTTTATGAAAAGAAAAATTGACGACCAGCGCTGCGTCCATTATTGTGGCAGGAAAGACTGGTTTCACATCAATTAAGTTGCGGTGTCCATTGACTCAGCATACACAATGGGCTTTGTTAATACTTAATGATATCATATCTTGATTTTGCACTGCAGTGTGTAAGTTGAAAAACACCCCACAACATCTATTTTACAGATTTTATTTGCAACAACAATAATAATGGGAAATAGACCTATAATGATTTTGTAATTTGTAAATCAAAGTGATTACAGACAGAAACATTTAGAGAGATAAAATAAAAAAATAACCTTGTGAAATGAATCACAAAAATAAAAGTATGGCTCTTACCTTGTGCTGTGTCTGGTGGGGTAAAAGCCTGTGTGTCCCCTACAAATTGTGGAGTAAGATTAGTGAGATTTTGAATTAATGTAATAGAGTATCCCTATAGCTTTCCCTCTCGTGTGCCAGATGGAGTGCGCTATGGACATTGGGGCTGGCTGTATTTGTCTCCACACCCAAGTTTGAACACACCTGCAATTTCCTGCCTGGATATTTACAGTGCATCAACCTCAAACACGCCTCTTCCTGCATTGTTGCCCAGTCACCTCTGAAACAGAAAAATGTGATTTGCTGTAGGGAGGCTCGCTCGTTTTCAGGATGAGTGAAGGGAGTAATGTACTGCAAAGTCGTGACGCTTGAGAAAATCATCCACAATACTTGGACTTCGATGAACTCAAGCCTCACTCAAGGTCCTGATTGTGCTTTAAGAAGGCAGCCAGTGTTGTTTTCATGTCCGACTGAGCCGTCAGAAGCACAGCGGGTGGTAACGGGGGCCACTTGACGCCAATTATTCATGTCACAACTGTTACAAGTATAGCAGATGGGGTTCACTCAAGGAGCCCCGAGTAGTATTAGAGAGGAATCTGAGGCTTTCTGTGGCTAAACCTCTCCTTCTGTGCCTCCTCTCACACACTCAAGGAGAAACACTTGACATTATTGAAGGTTTGCAGCTCGGTGCTTTGTTCTCCCAACAGAGGAGGCATGGCAAGCATTTGTTTGTTCAATGTGGAAACGTGTTAACATGCTGCATACAAAGAATTCTGCACAGTTTTTGCAGAGCGTGGATGTAAGTCAAACAGGGAATTTAATAGAAAGATACAAGAGAAATCAATTGTGGGTTAATTGCTTTAACATCTAAACCCTGAAACAGTTACAGATCAAATATAAAGTATTCCCCAAAGTATGAAACCCTGCTTCTGCTCCCTGAACATTTCCAAACTGTGCAAACAATCTGTAAAATCCTGCTGCTGCTACACGTTGCAGCCAGTGCATGGAACACACATCAGCCTCCCTGCTGACATTTCCTGTGAAAGCATTACACTCGTCTTTGACTCATGTTGTTCACACAATCCCTGCCATCGAGTCTGAGAGGAAGATCGTTGCATAACTAACCTGATTTCTCCTCTTAACCAACAGCTTCACAAGCGAACGGGCTTAAGTTTTTTCTTACCTTTGACCACGGCTTTTCATGTTTAGAATCAGTCCTGAACTCCATCATGACAGTATGGTCATTTCAACAACGTGGAGAATTTCTGTCCACACACATTTCTGAGGGACAAGTGGGAAATTAAAGGTAGGGGTGGGGGGGGGGGGGAAAACAGGCTTGAACAATAGGCTCTGTAATGCCTAATCCACTGCAGCAGTTAAAGTGGCTGCTACGTAAGCGGAAGCTAAAAGTTCACATCAAGATATCACATGAAGCTTAGTGCCTCTTGGTTGCACATTAACCAGTTTATATCCATACAATTAATGCACCTTGCAGATCATTTAACTAAGGAGCCGGAGCCTCTGTGGAAGAAGGCACTTTGTCCTTTAGAATAAAACAATTAAATGTCCTAAACACATTTTTCCTTTTCTGTTCTTTTGATTATATCAGTTTCAATCCTTTTCACTTACAAGTAAATCAGATTTTTTTTCATAAATACAGTTAATATTAGCTCAGTGTCTTCCTCATACTTTCAAAAGACTAAAGAAGAAAACAAATTGTTGAAACAGAAACAATTCCTTCATAAGATTTTTTTTTAAATGTCTCTTTTTTTAGGGGGCACGTCAAGGTCTTCCACATTGGGTTAAATAATCACATTTGTCTCGTCAGAAACCAGCAAACCAATCCTTTGATCATGCTCTGTGACAGCTTAGGAAAAAGGCCCCACAAGTGAAAATGTTATAATGTCTGTTTCCCAAGTCAAAAAGTGGCCTTTGAACCTCTTTCATGGCAATTTAAACACGTTAAATATTTGAAAATTTGCTTATCAATTGTCATGCGTCTTGTTTTCCAGCATCTAGGAGGCAACAAAAACAACCTGTAAGAAAGAACTTGACATATCGTCACCTTTGAGTGAATGTGTGAAAGTTGCTCAAACACATTCAGCAGACATGAAGCAACATTAGCATTCACTAGAATCATGTTTATAAATGACTTATCTACTCACCCCCGGGTTCAGCAAAAAAAAACGCTGGCTGCGTGCTCGGGGGCGCTTGCATGAAGCGTGAAAAGCACTGCACATCCATCCTGTCTCTATGACAACAGTCTGTTGACAACGACCGCTGTATGACCGACACTGTTATTTTTTACTGCATTGTTTTTAATTCAAAGATCATTTATTTCCCGATCAGACACGGAGCAAAGAGGATGTGGGCACAAGACACAATCCCAAACTACAGGGAACATCACACATTTGGAAAAGAGCACCGCTGACGTCAGCAGAGGCTTTCTGAAAAGTTCAAAGATTTTCTGCTTGACGTCCAAACAAAAAAGGCGAAGTGCTACGCTTTTTCTTTATCTCTGGGCGGCCGCTTTCTGCTGCGAAAACTCTCTTCTTATTGGAAACAATTGAGAAAAGGTGCGAGGTGGACAAGGGGCCTAAAAGTCCAATATTTACTTTGTTTTAGCTTTGTTTTTAGTCAAGGCAATTGGTCAGTGAAGTGTTGCGTAATACTCAGCTGAGCATCCATCATCTCTACTGGTTTGAGCTTTGACCAGCCTGCATGTTTCCTGCAACTTTCCATGTTAATACAAAATTTGACATTCATATCCTTTAAGGTTGAATAAAGTCATTACACCATGCTACAAAGGGACAGTGTGCAAACCTGCAACTTTAATAATGTTGTACAGTACGATTTCAACAGCAGTCTTTACAATGCACCCAACCCCATTTCCCCAATAAATATAATTTCATTTAATCTAAGCTATTCTTGATATTGTCTTCAAAAGTTGAACATTTATTGGTGGACAGTGAAGTCATTACAAAGGTTTCTTTTTTGTCTTTTTTTTTTAAATAACAGGGGGGGTTTCAATATTTTTAAGGGTCATCAATTTACAGCCACTGTAAAGGATCAAATGACAGCATTCAATCACAAATCACATTGAATTGTAACAATCTTTGGTAAGTTTAACAATTCAATGTCACCAAACTCAAAAGCAAAGAGTCATCGTATCTAACAGGGTAGTTATATATATATATATTTTTTGTCATTATACTAGATTCATTCACAATCACCAAAGACTTGTTTCCAAATTAAATTCAAGGATTTAGACCGTATGCTTTCGGAAATTTGAGTAAATATGCAGCATTAAAACGCACACCCCATAACCTGACACAACGAAATCAGCACAGTAATGAAGGCACTTCATTCTGTAAGAGAAGAGAAATCACAGTTGTTTGAACAAAAGGTCAGACGAGAAACGACAGCCTGCATTGCACAGCTCAACACAAAAAAAAACCAAACAAACGAAAAGTCACTCCTTCTCGAAAAAAGAAAAAAAAAAACGTTTTGTTTCTGTCTATTTGATTATTTTTGGTAACTAAAATATTACTTGATAGAATAGTAAAACCTCCTCTCTCTGATAGAAAAATTACTTTATGTATGTCTTGCTCTTAGAAACATATAGTATGTACATACAGTAATAGAATCTTTTGTCAGTAGGAGTCCTGTACAAAGGGTCCAAGAGTACAGAGATCAGCTGCTGTCTCTAGATGTCATTATGACCAGAACTGCCTGAAGTCCTCAGATTGGGGCCACACTGGGACTCCTGGGAGCCGGGCTGCAGGGCCCGTGGCAGCGAGGTGAGGCCTCTGTGCAGCAGGGATGGGGCGACTATGCAGGAAGGAGCTGCTGTCTGCTACCTGTTCCTCAGGCTGTGTAACAGGCTGTAAACGTCGTCCTCCTTACTGAGGCCCTCGAACATCGGTATCAGATCCAGCAGCTCTGTGTCCGTCAAGTCGTCAAACCAGGACTGCACTGGGACCTGGTGGGAGGAGAAGAAGAGCCAGATTGACATGTTTTAATCGAGAGAGAAAACACAGCCGCTGCAAAAGCGTTGCGTAACAGGTGAGGAGATGCTGCGAGATTTGTGCAAATAATTAATGTGGGGAAATACATCAAAGGCATGAAGAGTGGCAGCAACTCCACTGAGAAACGTCAGCAGAGGAGAAACATGTCATAATATTGGGAACACTGCCTCCAGCTCAAAGCTGCTTTTAAGTCAACAGTTCAGATTCAAATCTTTCTGGAAGATATAATCACTGTAGTGACTTTAGTTTATTAAATTATTAATAAACTATGAAGTTTATTAATAATTTCTTTCTTGTGAACTTTGACCCCGTGTTAGTCAGGATTGTATGAGATCTAAAAACACACCGTAACATGGAACATGTCATGCATTTATATCACACTCAAGATCAAGTTATAAATATATTGAATGAGTGAAATAGCAGCAACATTCTAGCTTCACATGAGCCACAAAAAAAGACTCTGAGGCAGGAGGAGCTCATTATTTTCTGATATTTGTAAACTCACGACAAGGAACATGTATTTGAGGCTCCTTAACACAATATCTAGGATCAGAGGCTCAATGCTCCATGATGAAAGCTTAAAGTCGATTTTAGAACCGCCGCCATCAATCTGAGGGCTGACTTACCGCATTTTCAGGGTGGAAGATGTAGGAGGCAGGTGAGTTGTCTATGATGATGACTTTACTGAGCTCTCGGCCCAGCCGGCTGAGGTCTTTGACGTAGTTTCCTCTGTGGAAAACACAGGATTCCCTGAAGAGCCGGGCGCGGAACACCCCCCACTGGTCCAGCAGGTCTGCCACAGGGTCAGCATACTATAACAAACCAAAAAGATGAAAAGTGTTTTTGAGGCAAAGTCAGTATGTCTGTGGTGTCTTAGAGCTCAAACGTTGAACAAACCTTGGCTAAGCTTGCTGTGAAGAGGACACATTCGAAGAGCTCCCCCATCTTCTGGAGGAACTCGTCTACATGGGGCCTCTTTAGCACATACACCTGAAAAGAAGACAAAGAGACACACCTTTTAAGCCAAGTTTCAAAACGTAAGATTTTTTAAGTACCAGTCAAAATGTGTATTTGAGCCCTTAATGTCAACAGCTGCTGCTTAAATGTCTGGTGGGACAAAAGCATTTGGCCACTGTTTACTCGATGTCTTGTTCATGGGCTGCTTGAGGTAACCAAATTCACTTTAAAGCAATTTTCCTGTGACGTCACACTCAAGGTGGAAAGCTCAAATGCTGTGATAATGTAATACTCCAGGGAAAAAAGGAAAAAAAAAAGGGAGTTCCTGTGAGGGGTTTCTGATTTGTTTTGTCAGGAGAGAAAATAAAAGGTTCCAGACTATTACAGCAGATCCATGTTTTCTGAGAAATTCAGTCCACAGTCATTCAAGGCAACAGTACAGTGTACTGGACACACCCTTGTATGAGCGTGTGTGTGTGTGTACTGCAAACTGTGATGGGTGGGTCCACTACAGTAGTGTTCCAGTTTGCAAGTTTCATAAAAATATAAAACCTTAAAAAGTGCTACCATTTAAAGGCTTCCCAACTGATCAGCAGGAAAAGCAGTTGATGGTAAAAAAAAATCTTGAGGGACATAGGGTCATATTTCAAGGTAAGACAAGATATTAAAGGGGTGGCGGATAGTATAGTGCAGTGATCCTAAAGCTGAGGCTCTATAAGGTCTTACTTGGAGAAAAAAAATCCAAAGTAATTATTTAAAAAAGTGGAAACATTGTCAGCAGAAATCATTCTTTGCAAGTCATGTCACTTTGTTTCCCACAAATATTTTAGGAAAGAAAGATGTTTTTTATTAGTGGCTCTTTCAGAAATACTTATTGGCCATTTTTTGCTCTTAAGTCTAACAAGGCTGGGTACCACTGGTCTAGTGGTTATATTGCCTTACCCACGCACAGCGTCTACAGTCCTTGAAGCGGATTGCCTGTGGTCGATTCTGACCCTCTGCACTTTGCCGTTCTTCACTCCTCACTCTCTCTCATCCCAGTTTCCTACTATACCCACTGTCCTCTCAACGATAAAGGCATAAAAAGCCCCAAAATAACCTTAAAAAAACGTCTTTGACCACACGTTAATGTGGTCGAACAATCAACAATTCCTTAGACAACAATACTGTTAGATAGTACCTTTCAGCTATAGGATGTGTTTGAGTAACACATAAAACAGCAGTGGGTTTCAGAACATGTTGTTTAAACCTGAATTATGCTCTAATCAACTGTCTGTTCTCCAACTAATAAATAACAAAGCAGTGAAATGATAATTATTTGTCAGATTCCTCACATCTCAAGAATTGGCAAACCTTGAGCATGGCATGACATCATCCATTTGATAGCACTTAAGTTTCTTAACCTTCAGTGTGGCTCATGAGCTACAACTACCATGTCTGTTTGTTTGAACTCCTCCTGTGTTGCGATGACGAGCAAACATGTGTGCAGCATTCTTTTAGAATGACCCTGAATATCCTGAAAAGAAGATTTGCACTTTTATAAACATTTTTAAGCTAATAAGAGACTTGAAATTAAGTAGACATGCAAAAGTCTTACAGTTTTAGATTACTATGTGTTAACATGTGCCATTCTGCTCGTCTTCGTCCTCTTCAGCAGGACTCTGCATGGATTCAGTTGCTGCCCCCAAGTGCAAGTAATCAAGCATAGGCCAAGACAGATACAGAAAGCCTATCCTGGATTACTTGAACCTGGTCACAGCTACAGTACAGCTGATGCTGCTTCAAACAGGACACCTTCAAGATCAAAACACTACAAAATATAAGCACAACATCTCTAGTCAGCGAACAGATCAGTTAGCACGGTTAGTTCCTGTAGGAGTGTATGAGCTATGTCATTTTTTTGCCGCAGCTGCAACATAACAGAGGGAGAAAATAAGAGACCCAGCTTCTAAGGGAAATACTACAAATGAACACTTTATGTTTAATTAAAGGCTATCATTCAGGAAGTTCTTCATATCAGTGCAACTGTACCTGATGAACAGTCCCATCAATCTCCACTGGAACGATGAAGTCTGCATTGCTGATAGGCTGCGGGAAAACAAGAAGCAGAGAAAGAATTAAAAAGGGTGCAGCTAAAACACATACCAACACTTCTGTTGGAAAAAAAAAATGAAAAGGGTAAAATTCTCCTGTCAGTTTCCCCAGGCAAAGTAGAATGTATTTAAGCATAATGTGGATCCCTCTGCTCCAGTGCTCTGTAGCTCAGTGTTAAGTAGAATTCAGAGGGGGGACTCCAGGGAGTTGAACAAGATGAGTGACGTGAACATGATCAGGAGGAGCGCCCCCCGTTTTCTCAGCGTGACTTGTGTCATCTTTAGAAGCTAGGAAGAGGAGAGAGGAGAGGAGAGGTGCAGGAGGTAGAGGAAGATAGGTGCCAGAGGGTTGTGGGTGGAAGACAAGTGGAGGGCGTAAAGACAAGGATGAAAGGATTAGGTGGGAGGCACAGCGGTGTCATTTTGGAAAAGGGGGAGAAGGAAAAATAGGTGACACAGATAGAAAAGTGCTTCTGTGAGTTAAAAGAAGCGCAAAGAAAGGTGTTCTGTAAGAGCTCGTCTGTCACTTGTCTGGACAGTTTGTTTTAGAGAGAAAAGAATAGAGCATTATTTGGAAGTATCAGTGAATCGGTTATTGCTCTGGCATGGGTGTAGTGCTGCTGGGACCAACTACAGCTAGTTTTTTTTTATCAAAGCTCTAAAAGCACTTGTAGCTAATGGTCAAATATTCCCAACTTGCAGTAGCTGGACATTACTGAAGATGATAGGGAGCCAAGTCAACCTTTGGAAACCACTGCAACTTTTTCTCAGAGTAGATGTTTCAAACGCAGCTCTAATCGCTCTGTACAAATACCCTAGATTATATCATTCAAATCTCAACTGTGTTCATTCGCCTTTATTGCCAAATGTCAAATTAGGGTATAGAATTTCCAAACAGTACTTAGCTATATGTTTGGCATTCTTGATGAAACTGTGTAAAGTCAGTCAAAAATGTGATTGTGGTAAGAAATTGTTAAATATAGTCTGCGTCTTTCGAAACATGTCTTCATACCTGCTGGTCATATGTTTGCTTAGTTTAAAAGTTAATTATCCAAAAACTATTTAAACCACTTTATCAGTCAGTAAATCTCAACTTCAATCCTTTTTTATTAAAACAGACAAACTTCTTGATGGCTGTAGCATCTAAGCTAGGCTACTAGCTTTAGCAGTACCTGTGTACCTTTTTCTCTTTTATGATTATTTACCTTTACATTTACCTAATGTTTTATTTATGAAGTATAAATAGTAGGTTGGATGTCAGAGCATCAGAATGTTTTTTTTTTTCCTTTACAGTGAATAGGTTCATTAAAGTCTATCAGCTTTAGCTGTGAGTGAACTTAAGCTACTGTAGATGCTATAGCCTTATAGCCTACAGTATAGCTAGCTTATTCAAAAATTGTGGGTGTACTTCAACATCTAGCTGCTTGTCTGAGCACTTAAGTTGAGGCTGCTGCTTAATCAGGAATGAGTCTGAAAATAATGTGAAACTCAAAATGACACAGGCTAATAGGCAATTATAAAAAATGTTGTGAAAGGGACATTCATTGTTTGCAATACAGCTAATGTAAATTCATTCTTGAAAATGTATTCATGTTATAAATAGGGCTGTCGGCCCTAATTGGATAAGCCGCAGCAGTGTCTCACTGTAGTCACAGTGATTGGAAAAGAACAACAATGCTGCGTCTTTGGATGACTCAGTTCACATTAAAAATCTCCAAGAGATCTCAGTTGACGAGTCAAAAGTAATATATCCGCCTTGTGAGATCAAACATTCTTTTTTTACCTTTCCTTTTAGCTGTTTTAATTTAGTTTCTGATCCTTAACGAGTTCCTTTTTTCTTAGATAAGTTAATGTCGTAACCGTCTATCAGAAGGTCTTAATTTTATTTAGAAATAAAAGCAGGGTCTTATTCAAATGGCAAGTTAAGTACTTACAGCACACGACAGTAAAAACTATTTCCATACTTAAATGTGAAATAGTGGAAATTCAAACATGGGATTAAAAATGCCATTTAAATGTTTTAATCGTATGACAGCCCTAGTTATAAACGACTGGTTCATTGTTTCTTCAACCTTATGCTTACAGTAAATGCTAAATGGGAATTTAAAGTAGAGTATAATCAATTTCTTCGGGCAGACTTGTCCTTGTTTCTCAACCTACTTCCCTCCCACTTCCATGAAAACACACCTTCCCATGAGTGAGTGGATTTTATGCTATTTGTCTTCCATACTACAGCAGCAAGTTTCAGTTCCATCCAACAGAGGGGGTGTTTGCAGCAGGAATACTAAACGCAGTACTTTGACCTTCTACTTGTCACTTGTGTAATCTGTCAAGTATGACCATTATGGCGTTGACGGCACAACAATAGACCTTCTGTACTACAGATGTTTGGTTTCTGTGTTTGATGAAGAGTGTGTCAGTGCACAATCAAAGACAGATGTGCAAACCTCCAAGAATCAGGGTTTATTACATACTCAGCTCTGGTTAATGTTTACACCAAGAAACTCAAAGACGGTTTTAGATCATTTATATTTGAAAATGGTGCCAGTAATAAGCCAAACGAGTAACAGGCAGGGAAGAGAGAACAAACAGGCAGCATTTGACTCAACTTTTAAAAAGAGAAGAGGAAGAGGAGAAAGACACAGATGGAAGAGGAAGAGACGCAGAAACAGACTTGGCATCTGTGTATTGCTTTCCGGCTGAATCACTGAAATCATCATTTGAAAACTGAACACACAACAGCTGCTCATGGTGCAGCTCTCTTATGGATCCGAGGCGGTGAGAGATATAGAACTGAAGAGAGCGAGAGAGATAAATGTATGTGAGAGATAAATGATAGAGAGGGGTGATATAAATGTTTACTTCATGGATTTCTGATGAAACAGCCTTGATGGGGAAATTTCTTCTGGGTAGTTTAAATTGATGATAGCACTCAGGTTGTGGCCCAGTGTCAACATTATATTGATATATCACAACACTAACATTTTCATTTACAAACATGCATATAAAAGACTGTCATTTCAGCAGTTTTGTCCACACACAGTCTGTCTGAAATGACCTGTAGATAAGCCAAGTCTCCCCAAACGTATTCATACTTGTGTACTAATACTGCATCTCTGACTTCTACAATATGACCACATGTATATCCACATAAAAACCTTCTTCAGCTACTCTTAGGCAAGACAAGGACCAACTTATTCAAAGACTTCTAAGGTTTAAACAACTGTATTCATTGTGGATAAATATGCAGATTACTTTCTCACTTGATAAACAAAATTTTGTGGAAAAACATGCAAGCTGAACCATCAAGTGTCTTACATCGTTTACCTATTATCCAAAATCCAATTCAGTTTCCTATCATAGAGAATAACCATCAAATGTTTAAAAAAATATTTTTAGTACATATCAATCATGGAAATGGATGCCAGTTAATTTTCTCTACACCCACTTTTCATGTATTCACCTTATCATTTCAGTTCTATGACCCTTAGTGAGTCCATAATGTTTCTTTATAACTTTCAGGTGAGGTCAATCCCAATGTATAAAGTATAAATAGTATAAATAAATGGTTTTCTGTTTGGGTCATAAGAACTTACGGCAAGTTCTGCTCTACATCTTTAATATGAGTTAGAAAGTTTATGATGAATATTTACTAAATGCTTTTGTCAGTCGGGCACAAAAACGTGCAAAAAAAAAAAAAAAAAAGAAAAATTAAGGATTTATAAAAGTGATTAAAAAGAGTTTTGTTCCCGCGCTGGTGTAGCTAGCTCATTTTTATCTTATTTCATTTTTTCTCCCTTTGACATTGGTTTTGAGAAATGTTGGAGAAATTATCGTTCTAATTTTGTTATTATTGTATCGATAAAAAGCCTTTTAATTTAATTATATTGCTACAAAAAGCATAGTAATCCTATTGTCCACTTGAACTCATCCACACACACACACTGGATCTAATCCTTGAGTGGAAACATGTTTTTTGTTCCATTTGTATCATACAGGATGAAGCATATAGTGTGAGACGTGTTATGTAATGTTTTTTTTTTTTTAGTCTTTGTCCATCTGTGCTCCACATGTAATGTCCCCATGTTACTTCTTGTGGTTTTTTCTGCACTAATTGTCTAATTCATACGGTTAAGTTCATATTTCAGAACTAAAATCCTCCATTCTTTGATCCAAAATGACCTCCTTACCTCTTTTCATATAAAAAAAATAGAAGCTTAGAGGATATCCTGCCAAGGTCTGAACATAACTGAAAATGCTTTTTCAGTATGTCTGTTTCCCTCTCTTCCTCTCCCAACTGATTTTCATTTACTGCATTGCCTGAATCCATTTCATACCTCATACTGATCTCTGAAATGAATGCATTCTGATGGACTGTGCAACTGGGTTTCATCAAAAGGAGTTCCTGTGAGGGGTTTCTGATTTGTTTTGTCAGGAGAGAAAATAAAGAGTTCCAGACTATTACAACAGATCCATGTTTTCTGAGAAATTCAGTCCACAGTCATTCAAGGCAACAGTACAGTGTACTGGACACACCCTTGTATGAGTGTGTGTGGCCCTGTACTGTGGACTGTAATGGGTGGGTCCACTACAGTGTGTGTGTGTGTGTGTGTGTGTGTGTGTGTGTGTGTGTGTGTGTGTGTGTGTGTGTGTACATTTTTCTCCTTCAACGCAGTGTAAGAAATTTATTTTTCGTCGTACAAAAAAGAACTCAGTGTTTTTCTTGCAGTCCATTCAATACTGAGTAAAACTAGAGCAAAACATGAAAGAATCTTCAGCTTTACCTTGAGCTAATTCTCTCTGACTTTCACCACTTACACTGAGGACAAAAGGTACACAGATACAGAACACACAGGTGTAATAAGATCAGCTGGGGCCCAGGCAGAGCATGCTGAAATGGGTCACTAGGTGTGCCAGGTGTGTCAGCGGAGGGATCGTGGGATACAGCTTTGTAGTATCTATTAGAGAATTTTAAACTCAGATTTTGACAGAATGGCCAAAAAAAAAGACCTTCTCATTTTGGTCTCATAGCTTTCAGTCATTAAATATATTTTACAGGCATCATTCACACATGTTCTAGAGTCTGATAATTAAGAGAGAATGATTGGTGCACTTTGGACGACTCACATAAAAAAAGGAACCTTGAAAACTTTTAACTGGCTTAAAAACATCTTTTCAGAGAAAAACCTTAGAAATGTCCCGTATTGCAAGGGCCTGACACATGGAAATAATCATTTTGTCTGTTTCTGGAGGTGGACTCCCACAGTCGGGGTTGGTGGTGAAAGGTTTAAACCTGTTAGCTCGTAAAAATCAGACATTTTGGAGCTGCTGCAAATCTTTTCTTTTTAAAGAGATATGATTCCTGCCAAACAACTGAAATGGTCAATCGCAGAATTGCTGATGAAATCAATGATTTACAAAGCTGGCCAGGATTTAATGGTAGCCATGCCAGCACCTTGCTGTATAACATTTACAGCACATCTTCTTTTTACCCTGTCACGTTGTAACTGATAGAGCAAACAACATCCTCAGGGATATACTTTCCTGTCATACTGTGTACCAACAATGCAGACAAAGCTCAGTGGTATTCACTGTTGCTCATGCTATTTGTCACTCTGCCATAGTACATATGTTCACGGCAAGTAAAGGCATTTCAAGGGTTTATTTTGGTATAATCCTATTATCCCTGGATGGAAAAAAAAGCGAAAGACAGCTGAAATGGTGAAAAAAGAACACAACATCAATGTCTGCACATTACAATGTGAACTGTGATGTTTGCGTGTGTGTGCTGCAGAGAGGGGGGAACTACCTTGAAAGAGCTGTGTACGAGGGTTTCGTCCAGGTCGATCACTACACAGTTCTTGCCGTAGTCTGCTATACTGACCTCCTGCAGGAGGAACTTGGCAGGAGGCTGCAGAGACAAATAGAAAGCGTTTACAATATTATACAGATGTTCAATACATGGAGGGAAGCGGCTGCAAAACACAAACGCACTCATACTAAGACGTATGATGAAGGCTTAGTTGAGATGGTTGGAGGTGATCACTCTGGGTGACAGCAGTGTAACACTTCACTGCATCACTGACACTCAGGAGGGTGCCACTTAGCTTCTGTTGAAGGTTGACTCTGGGCTGAGTAATCAAGGAAAAGATTGTGAAGGACTCTTAATTGCTCTGTTATTAGTACAGTATTAAAGCATCTGTGTAGCTGATATTTTTAACTGTCTTGTTGTGGTTCTATTTGTGGTGTGACTATAGGAGTCCCTGTTGATATTTCCTGTATGACCTCATGTTGACTGAGCTCTGCGATTAACTGTGTTGCCTTTAGGGTCAGTGCGAAAAAAGGGAAACGCTTATGTCCTTTCCAAGCAGGCCTGGGGTTACAGACAGGCACAGGGCAGATGGTGCACTGTAGGGGGCACACACACACACACACACACACACACACACACACACACACACACACACACACACACACACACACACACACACACACACACACACACACACACACACACACACACACACACACACACACACGACCATGCATTCTTGCACACACACAAATCGATCTAGAGGTGAGGAGCAAGGACTCTGTCGAACCTACACATACAAACACTTGTTCTGCTGCTTCCTGTATTCATGTGTGCTTCAGTGTGTTTCGTCCCCTTTCTTTGCATGCTGATGCGTTTCCTGTGAGAAAGGACACTTAATGACATCCTGTCAGGCCGTGATGAATGTGATTTACACATGCAGGTCGAGCAAAGAAAGAAGGACTGACTAGGACCTTGACCTTTTCAACAGGAAAAGGATGATTACCACAGCCAAACGGTGCTCTTGTAAACTGATTGGGCTCAATGTTCATTTTTATCCTTGATCAGTGGGAAGCTGACATATTTAAACACAGATGCTTTAAATCATCTGTAGAAGTAAGTGCGATGACATTATTTCTAATGGCCGTCATTATTCATGAAAACTAATCAATACACATTACATCCTGTGTTCTTCCTATGACCTGTCAGAATCCAGCTCATCTATAACAAAGCTAAACAAGTTTTCTCTCTATAAAAAAAATGTAATGACAGAGGTAAGCCTTACGCTTGTGTTTCATGTTTTTTTCTTTGTTTTTGATGCACAAAATTATTATCAGTTGAACAAATTCAAGTTAAATATAAACTTATTCAAAAGTAAACCTCTTTCTTTTCTTTTCTTTTTTACCATTTTGATGAATAATTTACTTCTTGGACTTTTAAGTTATGGATGCATTTTTGCAATGTTACATTGCAATTATCTAGCCAAGTAGTCGCATGAAATGTCCAATTCATTGTCTGCATCTCTGCTCTGAGTCATTCTACAGCTGATATACAGCAACAAGACAAGTGGACTAGTTACAAGCCTAATGACCCTTTAAGTTTAAAATCTTTTACATTATGGTTAGTATTGTTTGCAGTTTAATATTACATACAAAGGTGACCATTTTGCAACAGTGAATATATAAAACACCTCTAATCATGTGAACTTGTTTTAGGACTGCAGAGCGGAAGATTTTGTAGAAAATCAGCATTTGACATGACAAAAAACTGATTTTGCATTTCAACTTAAAATCCTATTTTTTCTGTATTTTATTTTCTGTTGTGTGAAACATTTTCCAAACAAATTTTCCAGGGCATAAATAGCAGGAGACAACTCATATATGGAAGAAAACAACAACACAATTATTTTTCCATATTAGTAGCATATTGCTTGCGCAGGAATATACAGACGTTCAAATTAACAGTTTTCTAATTCAGTAACACTTTGTGATATCTGATATGACCACATTGTCCCATAAATCATTTTTCTCAAACTATTTCCTGTTCATGCATAATTATTCTGTTTGTTGTACTTATCAGCTCCAACTTCCTAAAATAGCTTCAGGAAAAAAAGCTAAACTGAAGCAGGTTAATAGACCCCTTCACATGACCTTTGATCTCCATTAAACTAAAACATAAGGAGTCCTTCATTATAACTGCTGAGCAGAGAGGGTCACAGTGAAGCGCGGTCGTCATCTGCACACCTGTGTGTTGTCATGTATTTGCTGTGGAGCTCTCTTGGTGGTCTACTTTTCTGATGATGCTTCTCACACTGCCTAACAATAAAGAGTGACGCACATGAATCCTGTCCCAGTCAGCTTGAGTTATTTAAGCCGCCTCTCTGAGTCCTCACACAGGAATGGAAAAAAAAAAAAAAAAGAAAAAGGCAGACCTCCTCGCGATATGCACTTCCAGCCTTTGAAGGGAGGTGCTGGGGTGGTGTAGTTTAAAGCTTGGCTGCCATGTGGGATGCTGTGAGTGTGAATATTCTAAATTACAGTAAACCACAGGCACCACACAGATTCCAGAATAGCCAAATGAATAGCAGTGTCAGCACAAACAAAGCAGTAATCAGATAAATTCTGCTTTCTGAATGTCTGATGACGTACGAGTAAATAATACGAGGTTCCTAGCAATAGGTATGACCCCTTGGTGCAAGTGCCCGATGAAATCTTCCTCGATAAGGATACTAATTTAATCTTTTTTTTTTTTCCAAGACCTTTCATCCATGTGTGGATCCAAACAGCGGCTGTAATATCTGGAGTAGGATTCAATACATTAGGTCTAAAAGGAAAATTAACTGATGTTCTGTACAAGTGAAACATGTGACAAACGGAGATGAAGTCAAAGCCACAAATGAATCAAATGAACAAGTTGTTAAAACGTCTTTTTACAGATTGAGAGAGTGCAGGGTAAGAAGGATGAAGCAGAACAGTGAACGCCTCGGGATTTTCAGTGCCGAATTACAACTGAGGGCAACAAAAAAACAATCACCTTTGTGTCAACATCCACATTCAGCAAGAATGATGAAGCACAGCAAACAGAGGGAAAGGAGGTTACTGTGATGGAGCGGGGTGAAGAAAAATGGATGGTAATAATAATACATACACTAGGGATGGGGATGACCTGGACCTGGTCACACTGGAGAAAACAAAAAGAGAGAAAAAGAGAGACAGAGTGTGAGAGACATGGAGTGGAGGAGAAAAAAAAGAGACAAAAAAAGAGGCAGGCAAGTAAAAATAAATAAATAAATAAATAAAAAAATCCTTGCAAGGAAGAAATCGACAACATCAATACTGTAATCAAGAAATGCACAGAGAGACAACAGAAAGAGAAGGACAGAGAAAAGGGAACATGCTGTGATAGAAAGTGAGAACAACTTGCACAAAAACAAACAGAGCTGCCATAGTAACAAATATGGCTGCCCAGAAATCCAGCAGCAGTACAGCTGGGAGGGAGTATGGGACGGGCCCAGCTCAAAAAAAATCTGCCCTACACTGTATAGCGAGCCTTTTTATAGCAAGGTTCACAAGGTTTGCTCTTGATAAGTTTGACTTATTTGTTTAAAAAAAAGGGGGGCTCCGAAATGGGTCAGCACTGACCTTGTGTACGGTGTGTGTAAAGGGCCGCACATTCCTCCCATGGATGAGACATTTGCAGGTAAACAGGAGTAGAAATGTGACAGGGTTTCGCTCCATTTTTAGCCCTGAGTACCTGCCTTGGCAGCAGAAAGCCCTGTTTGTGGAGGAGCTCTGGCTTTTGGCGCCTTTTCCACGGCAAGAACATTCGCTTCACACATCCCCACTACAGTGGCTGGAGTGTGTGTGTGTGTGTGTGTGTGTGTGTGTGTGTGTGTGTGTGTGTGTGTGTGTGTGTGTGCTAGAATTGAGGCGAAGGAGGAGGCGTGGGTCTTAGGCAATCCATCACAGCGGACACATACAAGGCCCACTTTATTGGGATTAAAGAAGCGAGCAGTATGTGAGCGTACATGTGCTGCCACGGGTGTATGTGAGCTTATACAGAAAGAGCAAGAGTGTGTGTGTGTGTGTGTGTGTGTGTGTGTGTGTGTGTGTGTGTGTGTGTGTGTGTGTGTGAGCTTTTCAGGGTTCTGTGTGTTATTCTGTGTGTAGGCAGATATCGAAGAATGCAAGATGGGAAGCGAGCCCGTATTTTCAAGCAGAGGATGGTAAACAACCTCTGGGTTCAACGGGTTTGAAGCAGCTGGAAAAATGTGTGGAGGGAGCTGAGTGAGGCTCTCTACAGGGGAAGGCAAACTCCTTAACAAGCCCTCGGTAACTAAACAAATGTTACACATTCCTGGACCACTCCTGTCAAACTAGGATTTCTATCATAAATCAAGAAATCCCCCAAAAGGTTTTTGCTTTCGGTCATGAGGATGCAAATGTTGTGTAATTTGGATTCTGGCCAAGCGTGATTTAAGAGCCTCACCTTGGGAGGGCTGCCATTCTCCTCTGGCGGAGGAGGTAGAGAAAGTGTCTTGTTGTTGGCAGGCGGGGGCTCCACGTGGTAGTCATTGTAGTTTCGGAAGCAGCAGAAGAAGGGGCTGAAGATGCTGCGGCTCCGGTGCTTCTTTAGGCTGCTGTTGGATTGGGAAACTGGAAGAAGAGAATGAAAAGACAATGAGCACGGTTTTAGCCTACTGTTTAGCGATGCGCTACCAAGTGGTGGACGAAGATGTTAAACAAAAGCAGTACAAGCAAAAGTCTACTGTGTAGCGTATAGTAAGTATAACGTTTTAAGACACACACATTTAACGTAGCTGGCCTGATTGTGTTCCGAGAAGTTAAGCTAATAACACCACCTGAAAGAAGGAAAAGGTGTAACTAAATCTCTACTATTTTCTACAAAATAAACAAGATAAGAGGTGTTAGTTTGTGAGGTTTGTGTTCCCTGTATAGTCAAACAGGGAACAATCAGCTTTCTTTGTCTTTGGGCTAAGTAGCTAGCTTAGCTAACCGCCTTGTAGCTTCATATTTAAAGATGAGAAAGTAGCGTCGCTTTTTTAATCTATCTCAGTAATAACAGCTTCACTGACTCAGGTCAAAAAAAAAATCAACAAAAGGAACCCTATTATTAGACTATCATATATCTTATATGTTTTAATTTTGGTGCTGTTTTATGAACTTCAAATCCCTCAATGTCCGGAAATTTGTGTGTAGAAAATATTACCTATTTAGCCTAATGATAACTATTTGTATCCAGTTTTTCATTCTTTTGTGTAAACTACAATCGCACAGCTGTCATTTTTTGGTAGAATATCTCAAATATTTCCCTTTTACATTTAAATGAGGAAAATCTAAACACCTGAGCTTATATGTGTTCATTTGCTTATCATTGCTACCCCCCCCCCCCCACCCCACCCCAACAAAAAAAGACACTTCTTGAAACCAAAAATGGCCTCTCATCTTGATCCAAGTCATGTCCCCTCTTTCAAGAAGTTGATGTGTTTAAAAAGCCTTGTGTTAATGAATAACATTTTCTTAAATCAAATCCCTGAGGCGATGCTCACAGTTGCCGAGACTGTGTCACATGCATCGTCACATCATGGTGACAGAGGGTCTCAGATGTATGTCGTAAGAAAACACTACAGTGAGGCATCGGTTCATGCGATAGGGAGCAGCGGGACAAAAATAGCCATCATCTGCGTGCCCTCAGAAAGTAAGTGGAGTTAATTAACGTTGAGAATTAAGGAGAGAGGAAGATAAGGGATCTTTGTATCAAGGACGTAAAAAGATGAAGTTTTACATTCAAAGACCCTGAAGAGTTCAGTAACAGCATAGAAGTTAAGAGGTTTCTGTTATTTGACTAATGATGAAACCTAGATTCACATACTATGGCAGGGAAGTTGAACAGTGGCTGAGTGCTGCAGAGCTCGGGGGAGAAATCAACATACACATATAGGTCCCTGGTTACATCATCTTCACCGTCTCTGAAGCCCGTGGCCTACTTTCACACTGACAGAGGAGAAACAAGCAGGCACGCAAGGTCTGTACACCTGTAATAAACGTTCCGTCACAGATTAGGATTTTTTACATTTGGTGTCGTTGAGGGCGATGGGATATAAATAGAAAAACTTTGGCAGCTCCAGCACAAAGGCTCAAATCTGACAGCACAGTTCTCCCAAGAGGTTCCTGAAGTTGAATTTCTTCCAGTTTAATTGCCTTAAAGGTTTTCTTTTTTTTTTTTTCAGACTTGGAAATCCCAAATCTGTTCAGGACTTTGAAGTGTCCACCAAACTGACTTCAGCCGGAGTCGTCATTTTTGGTGCCTCGGAGGGGCCGTCATGCAGTGTCCCCATTTGCCGCCGTCTTGTTAACGTGCTCATACAGCCGTGTGACATAGGCAGCCCAGTTAGCCATGCATACTGAGGCTGTTCACAGCCTGTTTCGGAGAGACTGCAGATTGATGCCTGGAACTGTCCTCTGGTTGCTCCGACAGGATCTGACAGGCTGCGGGGCAGTTCTTCTTCTTTTGTACTCTGTCTTTGTCGTCCATGACTTACAGGGCCTCTTCCTGATAGATGCGCCTGAGAAGCATCACTTCGGTAACCAATGGTTACTGCATGGGCATATGAAATACTTTGACAGAAACTAAAGGACTAAGGCTATTTCCTGCATGTCATTCCCCACCCTCTCTCTCTCCCTGATTTCTGACTATCTGCTGTCCTATCTCCAAATAAAATGCATAAAAAGCCCAAAAATAAACCTTGTGGTGGGTTACATCATCTTCATTCTTTTTCATTGTATGTATGTATGTATGTATTGTGAAATTGCAGAAACCTTAGAAGCATCTTCAATTTAAATGAAAAACTATCAAGAAGTAAAAGAAACAGTTTTATTAGTTAAATTCCAGAGGGAACCCGAGTCCTCCCTCGTTCTCCCCTAAAGTTGGCCTCAAACACTTTGATGTCATCCTTCACTCCTCCATTTTGAGAGCGACTACATTTTCCCGCCCTGGTCTTCTGCCCTGAAACGGCAGCTCCGAGAAAAGCAGGTGGGAGTAATAGAGGGAGAGAGCTTCCAAACAAACAGGAGAGAAGGGCGTAGAATGGGTGGGGAGAGTTACTGTGGCGAGACAGCCTATACTTGGGTCTGAATCATACTCCACCCCCTCCTGCACCACCACCACCACCACCACCCTACACAAACAGAGCCTTCCTTTCTCCCTTTGACACAAACAAACACACGCACACACACACACATGCAGAATCCATGTTTAGAGAGAGGGCCACGTGTACAGCGATCAACAAACAGCAGATTTTAAAGACCGACACAACAATCAAACTTTGTTCTTTCAGTGTCCTTTATCGGGAATGTGAATTAAGTTAGCCAGAAGGAACTGCCGTCGTTAGCCGTGAGGGTAACACTTGACGATTAAAGCGCAACCTTTCCCTTACACAGAGAAAGATACAAAAGGCAAACAATAACCATTAAGTAGACTCAGAGTTTGTGTTGAGTGCCCCGGTAGGATTTTTAATTTAACATTTACAGTTAGGGCGCGGATGATCGGTTTCGCAAATTCAGCGGTGTGCTCGTCTTTTGAGTTAAGACAAGCTTTTATGACACACTATCTTTAGCCATATTTCATCATAAATAAAAAAATTTAATAAAAAAACAAGAAAATAAAAAAAATGAATGAACGAATAAATAAATAAACTCAATATTGAATGGAGCTGAATATCGGATGTTCTGTAAATTAAAAAAAATTCTTCTAAATTGTCAGTCCTGAAACACGTGAGTTATGGTTTCTATTAATGAGTGATTCTCTTGGTCAAAGTCTTGGTGAAGGGTGGTGCATTTAAGTGGTTTTATATAACAAAAGGTCTCTGAAGAGAAAGAGAGAGATGTTAGGCAGAACCTGCTGCCTCTTTAGAGCACATGTGCACATTATTTACTCACTGAAAACACTTCATTTGATCAGCCCTTGAGGTGAGCACTATGATATCAGCCCTTTAATTCAGCGCCCGTGTCACTGCTCTTATAGGTCATAAGGTACGAGTGATATTGTAGAAAGTAACACGCCAATCACAACCAGCCAGGCCAGAGCTGTCCGTCACATGTTCAGGCAAAAAAACCGCGAACAGGGCCGGAAGAGGCGGAAAATGCAGGAAATTCTCAGCATTCCTGACAGGAAGAGATAATCACCCCGTGACCCGCAGCGTGGAATAAAGCTAAGCTCCAAGAGGGAACGTGATCCCCGGCTTAGCTTGAGACGTTTTGAGGTGGCCTCCTTTACTGTAGCACATAGAGTACGTGAGCAGTCTAAACACAACATGCCACATTTAAAATACCACAGTGTGTTTAAGTTTAGCAGCTGCTTCTCCCTTTACGGGGGAGGCTCAAGGGTTTAAGTCAGGACACTCTACACTCTTGAGCCAAATGCATTATGGGAAGATGCTAAATGTTTATTTTTATTTTATTTTAAGCAAAATATGATTTATGTTGTGAACAATGTCCTCATTAAGTTGTTGATGAGATCAATAATGTACCATAGTATCAAATATCAGCATAACAAAGCCAGATTTGACAAAATACACAAGTTGTCCCATAATCACACAGGCTTTAAACATGCTAACATTTTAGCCTGTGTTGTTACAGTGTGTTGTCAAACTACCACACACTGACAGTGTGACAATATCATAGTATTTCAGTGTGTTTTCATACCGTGTTGTTCTTTCATTATCAGAAGAGCAGTTCGGAGGTATTCTGCATAGTTCACAACATGTCAGGTCCCATTCTCTACATAAGGCTGCACAACTACAGCAAGAAAGCTACAGATAGGTAACTAAGGGTCCTTTAACATTTTTTAACAGATTCACTTTTTTCCATGATAATTTTTCTGAATTGTACGTTTTAAGATGCGTTCCATTGGACCTGATCACGGATTAAAGTCACAACATTTTATCACATCATGTCATTGAAAAATGACATTTGCCTGCCTTCACTTTGTCAACAACAGACTAAAGAAGGCTGTCGAATGACGTCACTATCTTTAAGTTAACCGATTGTTGATAAATGGATACAGGGTGAGAGTGAATGGAGACCAGTCGAACCAACCGTTTGACCGGATCCTGTGCGTTCCCTACCCTAAAGACTCGGCCCATCGGGATCACGGACTGTGGTTCCATTGCACTTAAAGTAAACAGGTGCACGTGATGGCTTTCGACTAAGTCACACCCACATTTAGGCATATTCTGTGTTTAACAGTTTTATTGTCAAATTCCTTCAGTGTTTTCCACATTATTGATATCATATGGACATATCATTACTGGCAGCATTTCTTGAATAACTGGCGGGGCACAGTTATCCAACATTGATAATACACGACTTAAAGAAGTTATCTTATTGCTGTAGGGTAATATGTCATTACATCGTCTTTTACTGACTAACAGTGATCATGACCAAAAGGAATAATATTCAAAACCATTAATTCAAAGTTGTATAAACTAAAATGATTAAATTGTATACGTAGGCTGTCAGTAGTGCTTGTGAAAGGCATTTAGCTGCAGCAGTTAGTTGACCAGCCAGGCAGGTAAAGTGTACACTACCTGTGGGGCAAGAAGGTGAATGTGAGAACTATCCATGTGAAGGTGCACCTTAAATAATTCAGATGGAAAACAAGCTGGTTTAAAATGGAGCAACCGGGTACTTAACATACACCAAAATAAACCGCCTGGAGTCGAAGGGATTATCATGCTATCTCTGCAATACAAAACTACAGTTTGACGCCCCCCCGCCCCCCCCCCCCAAAAAAAAAAGAATCCTTCATGAAGAAACATTCACGGCACAGAGACAGCAACAGTCAAAAATGACATGCTGGAACTCTGCCATAGCCTCAGGCAGTTGGTACGATTTCACAGATTTTTTTTTTGCCTCCTCCCCTCACTGAGATTTTGAGTGTGGGGCGTTTGCATCAAAAGTGGGACCAGCTGTCTGGGGCTTATATAACACCATGTCAGATAAAATACTCATTCTGCCGCAGCTAAAACAGAGAAGCAGACTGTGCACACGCTTACACTGACAGGTAATCCACTGTCGCCTGTACACTAAGATGTAATGTCTGGTTGACAACAGTCAGAGGTCAGGTGAGATTTAACTGAAGAGGAGGTTGTTTCTGCCTGCTGCTAGCACTAACAGCAACACACAACAGCAAGGGGAAGTCCTTATTCTGCACGGTGTCAGCAAAACAACAACCATGGACGGATCCCGGCAGTAGCACATTATACCTAAAATAATATTACGCTAAGAAATGAATCACTTTTTCTTCAATTGTGAATCTGTTGAACTATGGTTTATGTCCATATTGATGACTTAAAAAAGGCCGTAACAACTTTTATTTGTCTGCCAGCAGCATGAGAACACACTCATAGTTCTCTTTCACCAGCCGAGTGCGCTGTATGGATTACAACAAGCATCATCAACCTCCAGACTGTCAAGCGGTGATGCACGTACATGCACACTTACTTTCCAGTGGGTGACCATCTTGTCTTCATTATCAAGTGTTTGATCTGTATTTGAGGGATGTGTTTTTCTAAATCTATCGGTATATCGGTACCGGCCTTATAAATGCATATCAGTCGGGCCCTAATACAATCCCTATTTAAGTTACTGTCCATCCGTTAGGCAACAGTTAAATCCCTTCTTAAGAATCCCCCATAAAACAATTCATTTAAAAGAATGAATTTAATCAAGAACAGACTATTTATAGTTTCCATACAAGAGTTAATCCCACCGAGAGAGGACACGGTAATTACAACAGATCAGCTTCCAAAGTACACCAAAGAGCATCTGCTTCACAGCAGACTTCAACATGTGTCTGCTTACACTCACATCTACAGACACACACACACACATGCATGCATGCACGCACAAACACACACACATATACACTCACTCACACACACACACACACACACACACACACACACACACAGAGCAGATCTAAACAGCTGAGTGGAGTTAGGTTGTGTCAGATGAGCTGAGCCTGACACCTCAGTTCAGGCTGTGTGTGCTCACTGTGTTGCGCTCCTTGGTGGGTTATGTGTGAGGCCATTAAGGCAATAATAGCACAGTATGATAAAATAAACTCCCGTTAAGCCTCCTTACTTCCCAGCAAAGACAGCTGAGCCTCCTGTGAAAGTTACAGCCTGTGGAGGTACAAACAACGATAGCAGATGCCTTTAGTCACAGTGAGCGACCCTCAGCTGCCCTTCTGGCTTTATTTCCCTACTTCTCCTGGAGGATTCATATCAACATATACATCCTACATGACCTTATATAACTGGCATTCACTCAGCAACCCAGTTATAATAGAACAAGTCAATACCCACGTTTCTCAGCTTGTTCCTGTGTTGTTTTAGGAACTAATTCTCCCCTCTGCTGCTTTGAACCCTGACACAGGGATGTGAGTGGGTTTGCCCTGCTTTTCTGTCTCAGCTGTATAGCAGCGTAGGCGCTGTGGCGGTGTTGCCAGTCGGCCTGAAGGCCCCCGGGGATGACTGTTGCTGCTGCTTCTGCTTCTTGAAATGATGGAGATGACAAGCGCGGGGGAATTAACCCACAGAGAGCTCAGGGAGAAATAATGAGGGAGATCTGACTATTCTGCCAGAGTTATGCAACCGGCAGCAACACAGCCCACGTTGTTTGGGACTTCATTATTTATATATCTTTTTATATTCTCATCCACAACTGAGTGCTCACTGCCAGAGGCTCAATGACTGATGGGAAATCCTTTTATTGCCTTTCTGTTGGTTAAAACAAGTTAATCAAATTAACGTCAGATAAAAGTTAAGGCTTTCAGTCTTATGGCCTGTCTTGAATATGGGCGTGCTTGTTCACTTGTTGACCATAAAGATGCCGTTTGTGCAGCTGTACAATCGATTCTGGATGTTGATCCAGCAGGGATTTAGAGTGGAATATAAAGAGATTTTTCAAACATTTCAGTATTGATCTTCCATTTATTCTGGGAACCATAACACACAGCTTAATAAAAAAAAGTATGCTCAAAGTCATGGCAGACGCTGACACGTCATGACTTTGAGTCTATAACTCAGGTCAAGCTCCAATAGCACTGGGTCCTACATTTCCCACAATGCATCTAACCCATGTCTGAAGACTATGCTGTTGACTTGAGGTCTGTAAACTGAAGCCAATGTGGAAAAATCCTTCACCTGCATTTATCTATAAGACAAATAGTTAAAGTTACACCAACAATCACCAATAAAGCTGGCCATGCTTTAAAGCACAGCTACCCTGTGATTAACAAGTTGCAACCAAGGTCACGTCAATCAGACTATAGGCATGCCAATGTGTATCCAACATTTTTTCCAAAAACAGTCCTTTTCTAGCTCTTAAAAACCAAGATGGGGACAGTAAGCTGCCCAATTAATAGCAAGAAAAAAATCCTTAAAACTTCTCACCCTTAGTCAGAAACCATTATGACATCATAATGACATCATCAGAGTTATTTTTTGTCAGACTCATAAAGAGCCACAGAAAACACTGCACAACTGTTTTCACAGCCCGAGCACCATCATGAGTAAACTAACTATACTGCGTGTTTTTCTGTTAATCACAGTCATTTAAATGATTACTCTGAATGTAAAGGGAGCAAACAAGTAGGTCATGTATCTGTGTGTTCTGTTGTGTGAGCATGTGTATTGCTGCCTGCTACAGTTTCCCACGCCTCTGTTCTCTATGAGGTGTTCTCTCCATTGCCATGCACAGCGTTTCCTACCTGAGCCACAGTTCAACAGTATTCAACTCAGGAGAGACCCAAAAAAAGATTCTCTTTCAAAGCCTCCAATGTTTGTATTTGCTTGTCCCTTCCTCATTCAAAATGCATGGACCTTTTATACTCTTCTGTCAAATATCACACAAACTGGCATGCAGCTTAATTCTGGGGAGGTGACAGAAAATCTTTACGGACAAAACATGATCTCCAGTTTAGAAAGCCAATTACTGTTGATGAATGCCAGGCTGAGGAGGGCAAAATATGCACAAAGGCCATCGCCTTGTCAGAGCCAGGCCGGGAAGCCCACAGATGCTCGCCTTGACACAAACACATGTTGTCTCTTCTTCACTGACCCCTAGCTTCGTCTGACTGTATTGATCTCTATTTTGACAACCTTCATTTCGCTGAATGGATGTTCAATTAATCCTGGCTTGTGGCCTGTTAAGGTTAGGCTTTAGAGCCGCACCAAGGCGGCCGCCGACATGTGACATAGGGAACATTAATGAGAGCAAACTTCTCTGGTTTTCAGCCATTTAATGCTTGAGTCAAGACATACAGAGAAGGCAGAGTGATGTAATCCCACAACAATACTGTTTAAATTGAAGTACGACAAGGCAAGCTTGCACCAGAAAAACCAGACTGTCAGTCATTTGTCTTCAATGAGTTTGAAGGCTAAATGCACTGACAGTGAATTAAGCCGAAAGTTAGAGACGGACAAAAGCAGCTTAGTATGGATGGAGTTTCTCTATTTGGCAGCACAATGCATATTTTGTCATTCAAATCAATATAAACTACGTTATTATAGTGCTGTCACAATGGATCCATGCTTACAATGGAGGTCAACTGAGCTTTTCATTAAGAATTCACACAGAGGACAATTTAAGGTAGTTTTGCTCCAGAACAAGCAACCACAGTGTATCAGCTGCACTTGAGACAACATCAGAATATATCACAATTCCCCACAGAGCCATCAAACACTCGCTCTCAAGCAAATAGACAATCAAAAGTGCCCAGAAAAACCCAAACCCAGCCGAGCAGCAGAAACTGGAAACTTTCAGGATGATGAAAAAGAGCAGAGGCGCTTACATGCAGCGGGCACAGTATGCTCTTTAAAAACAGCCAATCACAAAGCATGTTCACATTGGAAGTACTATATAATCTTTATATAACCCCAAACACATTCAGTACGTTTGGTAAAGTCACATAAACAAGAATTTCAAGTTGATTAAAGAAAGTTCGTGAACCAAACATCAGTCTTTGTATGAAAGGTTGTTCACTCAGACACACTGACCAATCAGCAATACAGGAAATAAACTTTTGTCATAAACAGGAACAGAAACAGGCACATGTCCTCATGTGACCATAAGGGCATGAACTTGCTCTTCTAAAAACATGATTAAGCACAATGATACACATAAAGTTATATTTTATAATTCAAAGTAGAAATCTATCACAATGGTGTGTAGTGGAAGTTGGAATGAGTTGCTTTTTTTCAATCATTCACAACCTCGCAAAAAAATCCTTTAGCGAAAGGACAAGGTTTCATTTAAATTACATTTTTCCTAATAGATACTTTCAGTGTGATTGAATTAATTATTCAAAAAGAGGACTAAGTTGCTGATCAACACTATAGTTAATAACGTTTCTGTTTATGCACATAGCAGCCATGTTGGATTTTACTCAGACTACTGTAGTTGCGCTAAGTTTCCACATCGGAATTCTGACTTTAGGGGGGCGTTCCTGATGACGTATTAGACTTGCAACTCAGAATTTCCCACTTCAAATGGAACGCACCACTACTTAGTGCTGTGCTCATGATGGACTAATGTCTCAACCTGGTCTTATTGGAAATATATCATGAGATAAAAACAATTTGTTAATGGACTGTATGCAAGAAAAGATTGATCGATTGATTGATGAATTGATGAATTGCCAGCATATCAACGATACAAGATTATAACAAGCAACAGGATGTTGAAGTTCTTTTCCAAACTTGAGCCGGCATGAGAACTTGAGAGCAGCTGTGATGTGAACTGTATTCTCTCCGTTTCCCATTGAAATCTGCATTCTGAGTGAAGTATTCAGAGGCAGCCAGTGTAGGAGTGAAGAAAGTCAACCCACACATTTTTCCCCTGTGGCCTCTCTGAGGACAGATTGCAGCGCGATTGCATCTCCATCACTGTGTCTCACAATCCATAGATCTCCACACTGCCTCCTCCTAATTAAGGGCCCCTCTAATGAATTCTAGCTTGAATCTTTATTATGAGCCGATGTGAAAATCTGACGTCTTCCTAATGCATTCTGTGTCAAAAGAGATCACCATCACTGGCTCTGGAAAACGCTCTGTCAGCCATTATAGTACCTAACCAAAATAATTGAAGATTTTATATTATGTTGTCAGGATCTATGTTCACCACGAAGGAAATGAATAAAGGCGAGGCAGAATCTGGCAGGCCCATATTAAGTTAGCTTCCAGATATTCCATTAGTCTGCATGTTTCAGTTTTACAGTATTTCAAAGAAAACACCTCTTCTATAATTGATTGAAAGTTGTAGGCCAATGTGTTAAATTAAAATATATTTAGCAATGTACTTTTTCAACAAAGCTGTATCTTGGAGGACATTAGCTGTGTAAATACAAGAATAGCTTCGATTAGGACAGAGGGAAAACAGCTAGCTTTGCTCTGTCTTCATCTGTAGTTACTTAGTTCAGTCTTTTGTTCCATTACCAAGGAAATTACATGTTATTTTATGAGCTCTAGAGGTGGTCAGTGGATTCTGTGGTAGCCTTATCAAAGCCAAGCTAGTTTTTTCCTACTGCTAGCCTTCTGCCATTAGCACACAACTTCATTAGCTTCACTGTGTACACTTTGAATGTGTAGTGTGTCAGTTCGCCAGGGAAATTTGGGTAAAATCTAACAAACAAATACAGAACTTTGTGCTTCAAACATTTCACTGCTTTTTCTGCTTGTTCTTTTTAATGGTCATCTTAGCGTTTTTGCTAACATTTGATGAATTCCTTGGGATAAGCAGCAAAGATATAGCGACCATTGCGGGGTGATGTGTCCAGCTTTCCAGACTAAACGTTTTAAACGTTAACACCAGTTATTACTTGCACACTGCATTTCACGACAATCTTCAATTTGAACACATTTATTCACATAAAACGGCAAGTTTAAGTACGTGAGAAGGCAAATTGAGACAGTGTAAGTCTTAGAAAAAGCTAAGCTAACCATCTCTGTAGCTAAAGATATACAGGGGGTGATATCAATTTTCCAATAAACTATCAGAGTGAAAATAGAGTTATTTTTCAAAATGTCAAGCTATTCTTTGAATCATTTGTATTTCTAAAAACATGAGCCCTTCTCTAAACTCTCTGTCAAAATGATGGCTTCATCTCTCAACAGAAAAACACTTTTTCTTCACAAATGGAATTGCTGGCACAAAAACGACGTCATGTGGGAAGTATGGACATGCAGACAGATTTTTTTGGGAGCTGTTCCCAAGTTAAACCAAGAGACTGATACATCAACAAACACCTAATGAAGCGACTCTTGGGGATTGACTGTTTGTGAGCTCATGTAATGTGAATTTTCTTTACTGGCAAATGTATTGTGGCTACTTCCAACACCAATCAAGCTCTGCGCAGAGCAACAACAACACCAAGTTGCTCACACAATGGATTGATTTGCCTTTTACGGTCGTAAACAAATTACTTTGTCTGTTGTGGGACTAAATAAATGTAAAAATGTGATATACAATCCCCAAATTTCTCCTCTAGGCATGTTGACTGAGACAGAGTCCGATCTCACACAGCTAACAAGCTTATCAGTCAAGCAGCTTAGGCATGCATGAAAAACATTCAACTCTTCCCAATCAGCGGCCCAATGTGGCACTGGACTAAAGTAATGAAGATGTGTCGAACACCCCAACACTTCCCTGGAGGTGCAGATAATCAGCTTTTCTAAGCAGCATTGGGTGAAATAGGCTCATAAATCTGTAATAAGGACCTGCACTTCAAAGAGTCCAGCTTTTCTCTCTGAGAAAATGGTGCAAGGAATATTGACTTTACTATACACACATGGCCCTCCTGAATATAAAGACAGCTTGAGTTCTTGAAAATGACACCCTGCATCCTCAAAATACATATAAGACATCTACACCACCTAGCTATTACCAAGAAAAAGATCCTCATCTATACCCCACACTTGAGTCAGGTCATGACAGCAAAGCGATGTAAACAGCAGAGTTGCAGGTTGTGCCAGAGACTCCAGAGCTGCCAAAAACTCACAGTAGCTCCCCTCACTCACTGTGTAGCACGCAGCCCTGCAGGTGTGGTCCACACATCATAAACACTTTATTAATGCACGACAGCGGGTTCCAGGAATAACCTCAAAAGCCAAGTGAGCATGAAAATCTCAGGGCCTTTCTCCCGATTAATAAATAATGACAGCTTTACTATTATTTTTTCATTTTCTCTCTGGCTATGCAAATATTTGCTTACCAGTGAGCCTTTACGGGACTCATTATGTTTTAACATGGTATTAGAATAAATCGCAGAGTCTGTTCTTACTCTGAGCCTGTCCTTCTACTTCTATATCGTCACCGTAAGAGACATAAGACCCATTTCCACCAAGCAGTTCAGTTCGGTTCGTCACGGTACGACACGCATTTTGTGGCATTTCCACTATCAAAAGTCGGGAAAGGTCCCCAAATTTCCATCCCGTACCGTCCTACTTTTTGCTACCCTTCTCTTGGGGTGCCAAGTCTACCGATCCGACCCTAAAAGCTGGAGCTAAACACTGCAGTCCGTTGATTGGTCGAAAGAATCGTCACTTCTTGTGCGACAGCGGTCATAAAGGACGGCTGTACTTTTCCTCGCGGCACACAGCCTCGTCTGAAACAAAGCTTCATTGCTTTTTGTTACAAAGAACCCCACAAGCCAATTAGAAAGACCAAAAATTGTCCTCCATTGTTGCCCTTTGTCGCGTTCTTCTTCTTCATCAAATTTATTAGCGGAGTATACTGTGTCACGCTGCTATGATGTCACGCTATTACGTAGCTGACGCGGCTATCGGCATCCGGCTTACACGCCGCCTACCAAAAAAAGAGTATGGTAACTAAGGTTGGCTGTGGAAACGCAAACAGGATCAGGCTTTACCGAACCAAACCGTACCAAACTTCACTGATCCATACTGGACCGCTCGGTGGAAACGGGGCTTTTGAGTCACATGAAGCAGGACAGAGTACCTTGACCACATGTTGTTCAAAAGGCTGAAGCTTAATGGGATCTATGAAATATACAGTTTAGAGTCTACATTGGCTTGATGCAGCCTATAACTGCAATTTGACCCTAACCCTACCCAACAAATTGAGAACTAGCATGGTATGCTAAAACACTTAAACAATGCATCTGGTTCGTCCAAAGTATCTGTGCTATCCATGCCAAATGAAGTCTATTTATCTAAGTAAGTGGTAAATATCACTAATGTTGTTTAGCTTACACTTGGTGCTGTTTATGTTCAGGTTGCTCAAAGTATCAGTCATCACTCTCACTTCTGCAGCGAAGAGCTAAACTGAGATTTGCCCTAATCTGATTAAGGTAAACAGCTCAGCCATTGATACCTGGCGGACTGTGAGGTTCTCAAAACAAAGCCTCAAGGATTCGCCGAGTGAGACGAGAACTGGCCGGCCTGTGACTCCCTGCGCTTTGTTGGTCCGGTTGTTACATTTCATTGCATCAGACCCTGAAATGGCTGCCAAATGAAAAGTCTAATTTGGGTTTGGAAAGACGAAAAGGGAAAGCTGTTCGCTCAGCCTCTTATGAGCACTGACTGGTTCATGTGAAAATCTGACATTAAATTATTACTACTTTCCTGTTTTCTCCAAGCAAATGCATTATTATACAACAAACAGTTGTATAGCCTCAAGTACTGGCACTGTTGACTTTGTACTCATATATTAGTTCTATCTGAAGAAATAAACCTCCCACATGATTCAAACCCTAACCTCATTTAACATAATCCATAATGCATAAAGATATAATCTGCACCTGACTAAATGTCTAAAAAAAAAAAAATCTCTAATGACTTACTACGTCTTTGCTTGGAATGAAACTGATAGGACTCCGAAAATAGCCCGCTCATGCTCTGAAATATTCAGCATGTGTGTGTGAGTGAGTGTGTATGTGTGCGTGTGTGTGAGAGTGTGTGTGTGGCAGCCAGCGCAGGTCAGAGAGTAGCCATGCTGAACAACAAGTGGCATTTGTTGTCCGTTTGCTTTGACAAAGGCAGCAGTGAAGGGCAGGGACTCCGTTCAGGAAGCTCCCTGTTGATTTAGTGTGTGTAACATCAGCTGTTTGAGGAGCCTCACTCCGTTTCTGTGTGTGTGTGTGTGTGTGTGTGTGTGTGTGTGTGTGTGTGTGTGTGTGTGTGTGTGTGTGTGTGTGTGTGTGTGTCCACTCAGTGTCCAGTGACCCTGGATTTTATCTCGGCAGATTGATTGTCGGATACCACATGTCATCTGGGATTAACTGTACAAGAAAAACAGGGTGTTGTGCACAAGAAAGTGTGTGAATCCTCAGATAAAAACATGCTAATATGGTGGGAACACAACTTTCAACTTTTACCTCAGTGATACAGTATGAATGTTTGCTGGTTTGATTGGGTTTTTTTTTGATTCGCTTATGAAGCTTTTAACATTAACATGACACCAGGACCTGACCTGAAAAGTTTTAATCCAGATAAGATTTATCCAGATTTAGAAATCCGCTTTTTTGCCTTCCAGGATATCCATTTTACTCTTGTCTTTGTTTTCTATAAAACATTTTGGATTCAGGATAAACCTGATCCAAAAACAGATTTTTTTTCTAAGGATTCTGGATTACACATGCTGTAACTGAGACTTCATCAAACGTACGTTTGTCCAAAGTGGGGCACCAAAACCCTCACAAACAAACAGTTCCTCACAGCTGAATTACTTTAAGGAATTAAATCCATTAAATATTTTACAATAGTGTCTGCTTTAAGTCATTGTAACAATTTAAATTTATTTTGCTCTCCAGACTGAATCATTCCCTCTCCTGGGATCAGGGTAATCCTGTTTTTTTTTGTTTTTTTTTTGGGGGGGGGGGGGGGGGGGGGGGAATCAGAGTAATCCCGATCCTTTTCTAAAGTTCTGTACAACACAATCTGAAGGTTTTATCTAGAAATAAAACAAGATTGAATTACCTGATTTATTTTATTTCAATATTTGATATTTTCTTATATTTTTCTTTTTTAATTTACTTTTGACCAACTGGGCCCTGAAAATAAGAGTAATCACAAACGTGTGGTTGTAAACAAACTATGGACCGAGTTGTCTGTGAGAAGATGATGCATTTCTGCAGTCATATTTTGTTCCCCTTAATCACATTTCAAAGCGAACAAGTCCTGGTCTTCCTATAACCACAGGTCAGCGAGTCACTGAGGTCCATGAATGTCGGCACTCAGCAGATGCTGATTCAGGAAGGTGACCTTTCCTCCAAAAGAGCACTGGGCGTAACCGGAAGTCTTGAGTCCCTGTGGCCTCCAGGCACCCTGTGGCTCAGTTGGATGGAAGAACATAGTGGTCCTTCCCTCCTGCTGTGGCCTCCCTTGAACAACAGCGTATCCTACATCAGGGTACACAACCCTCCGCGGCCTCATTTTCTTGTGTGGACTTCACAAATCCAATGTGGACTCAATCAAATACGAGTCACAACAACTCTTTACAACCTCCCTTCATGTTAATGAAAACTGGAAAGCTCCAAATTCATGGGGGGGGGGGGGGGGTGGTTTCTCATTAATGGCATCACCACCACATGGTGGAGTGGCGTCAAAAAGATGCAGAGAAAATGTGTTTTTGTTCAGACTCTAGTTTTTGTTTTAGGCACTTTCTACACATCTGGATGTTATTATTATTATTATCATCAGCAGTGTACAAGGGAGCTGACACTGAAAAACAGGTGTATTACTCTAAACAAGCATTAGACATTGAGGTGTTTTTTATCCTTTGATGGAGAACATGTGCAACACATAAATCTGATGTAACTATGTTTTTGGGGCTCATAATAAAAACCCTCACAGGGACTATTTGAAATCTAACCTCCTTTTAAAAACTGCTTTTCTTCAGTCACACATACCCAACCTCTGTATTTTACCCCGGATCAGTGGTGGTATTTGTTATTCTGAGTCCATCATGCATTTTACAGTGTCAGTGATGCGTTCAGGGATGTCGCCAGGGCAAAGGGAAAGGAGTAACGTTAGAGTACCCGCCCCCTGTAGTAAAACCCAGCTCACTCCACATATCAAGGCTACATAAGCTATTAAAATAATTCACGCTTTTTAAAGCAGAAAATGTGTGCATTTATAGGTTATTTTATAAGGCCGGGTTAAAGCAAAAAATAAATCTCCTGGACATGAAATGAATTCGCTCCCCTAACATGTAAGGCTTTATATTGACAGGCTGGCTGACGGCTCTGGCTCTTAATGTTTATCTGCTTCAGCCAAACAATGGAGCTTTTCTGTCGATACCCTCTAGGTTTGCAGAAACACAGCAGCCTCTCCTTTGAGGCTGCAGATCAGATTTTTTTTTTTTTTTTTGCAATCAAGCAACGCAAATAATCTCGCATTGAGAAATCAAAATGCACGCTTTAAAAATTAATTAACAATTTAAATCGCAATTGATGTGCGCCTTACCTTTATCCTGACTGGAAGAAATGCTCTCCTCCTCTTTCGGATTTGCAACCTGTGTTATTATGGACGTGTTGTCCATGGAAACGAGATGTTCTGCACCTTCGGCTACACCGTTTTATTCCTTGGCAAACATCAGCGATCGTACTACAGTCCCCAGGCTGTGCACAGGCGAGCAGAGCGTCCGCTGTGTGCACCATTAAAATCCCATTTTACTCGAAGTATGCAGTCCCATAACCCCGGAGTTTACTTAAAAAAAAAAAAAAAAAGAAAAAGGAAAAAAAGAAAAGAAAAGACGAGTCAGTGAGAAGGTGAGAGTCCGAGGATGTGCAGGGGACAAACAAAGCGTCAGTCCTGCATTGGAGTGGAGTGTGTCCAGGCAGCATAGCACCCCGCCTGCTGCTGCTGCTGCTGCTGCTGCTGCTGCTCCTACTGTACGCTCCGGCTCCAAACACACACACTACACAATATCAACTGCGTGATTCGGTTACACTGTTTACCCAGAGATGGCGACCGTGCTCCTGCCACAGGGCCATGCAGGCTCAGCTCAACAACACGCCGTAAATATTTCTATTATCCAGCTCAGTTCAGGCTGAAGAAAGCCCTCTCAGACCGCCCACCTCTTTTTGGTTGGTGTTTGACTTCTTCTTCTTCTTCTTCTTCTTCTTCTTCTTCTGAGCCTTAAATCTGGAGCGGGGAGGGGGCTGTTTTCTAGCAGATTGTACAGCAGGCTCACTTTAGGTTCACACGACATAAAAATGCAAGACTCAGTAAACAGATGCTTCTTCTTCTGTCTAAAAATGGGTTCATTTAAAAAAATCTTTTTCACACAAAATTATTTTTTTGACAATCAGGGTTTTAGAAAATGCAAAGGTCAAGAGCGTGGCAGCCCACCTTAAAGGGGAATACAAGTTAAATATTCCCTCCTGTGAATATTCTTCATAATAATCTGACCTAAACTTATTTTCTTTTCAAATGTCGCCCCTCCATATGACAACAACTGAGTCCATGTCTTCCTTGCTGTACCAGTAAGACTGTTCTGCTGAGAAACACCACAACCTGCTATTTCATGGACATGCCAAAAGAAGAGAGTCCAAGTGAAGGATCTGATTTTCTTTGAAAGCCTTTTTTTTTCCTCTTACTGTGGCAAACTCAGGGCCCTGATTCTCTGAAACAATTCAGAGGTCATGACCTTGGTTTTGGAAATGGCGGTATCGACCTTGAATGATTTGAAATTGAAAAATGAAATTGTTGTTGTTGCATGAATTATAAATGCAAGATTTTAGTTATACAACCAAATCATTAAATTGTAATGTGGCATGTGATGGATCATTGCACGCGATCAGAGTAAAAGGCCAGGTTAAAATGAACTGGTTTATAGGTTAGATGTTTGAGATGCTGACTGAGACAAAAAAAAATAGTCTGTGAATTACGACTCCTTGTGAATTGTGAATTATTTTTCTCTGTATCACTCGTGTTGTCTTTCCAAGAATTCATTCAACCAGTCTCAAAATTGCCGAAAACCAGTCCTGGACCTCCACACCTGACCTCCTTAACTGGGTCAAATTTAAGATATTCGAAATCTTACATTTCCCATAATGCAGTTCAAGAACATTTTGTATGTCTTTTGAATAAAAATTCATTTAAACCACATCAACCAAGCCTTTGCTTCATAATTCATACTCTCAAAATCCAGGCTGAGATAACCTTCATGACATCACCATGACATCATCAGGGTTGTTTTCAGATTTGATGAGGCTTCTCCAGAATAACAGTAATAAATTACCTCTACAACAGATGTAAAATCAGTGGACTGCCCTATTAAACTGCTGCTCACATCATGTATAGTGTGTTCCCCACCTCTTGGGCTGATTCCCATCTGTGTATCACCCACCTCCAACGGTCCCCATGCTCTGATAAACAAACAATATTCATGCTGTTTCAGCCTCACTGGACCATAGAATAACATCAGGGGTGATAAAGTGGTTTTCTGGTCTGTTGCCAGCGGTGAGGTGTCTTAAGTGTTTGTCCCTCTTCACCTTCACTGTCACTTTAATGGAGCCGAGGCTCACACAGCCCAGGGTGACCCCACCTGAGAGACAGGTGTATGATGGCATATGGACGGGAGGAAAACAGCAGTAAGTGCAGGCTGTCATCTGTTGATTCTGCTCATAATTAGTATGTAATCTCCTAGCCCGCATGATGCTCTCAGTGTGGGTCAGTGCGTCTGCTGTGATACTTACAAAAATGTATGTACATAACTGACACCACAACACAGGTCGGTGGGAAGCTTGGTTCAATCACAATCTCTTCTAAGCACTTCACCGACAGTCTCAGGTTACTTTGTGTGTCAAGACTGCACGCCCTTTTGAAATCCGATGACACAGAGCCTGTGTGTAACAACAGCTGCTTTACAGAGGTAAAATGAATAATTCTTCAACATGAAGACGGAATGTAAAAAGCTGATTCCTCCCATTTAATAACATTTTTTTAGACTTGATAATGAAAAAAAAATCCCTTGATAAATCAGTCAAGATGTTAGATGTTCAAAACAGGATTACAAATAATTACCTTTTTTTTCTGCTTTTGATCAGTAAATGACTTGAAAGTGATTCCTAACGCGATGGTAAATGAACGAGCAGCGGGGGCGATAGTTACAAGTCAAAAAACCTTAAAAAGCATTCGGCCTATGAAGGATGAAGTTGTTCACAGTTTACTTGAAGAGTGTTTTTCTCGTTATCAAACAGACTGATATTATTTATGTTGCCTTTATATGACCTACACAGGCACACAAGACCACCCTCGGCAGGATTGACTATTTCTATATTGTTATTTTTAATGCACGTTACCTCTGCCACAGGGTTGGTGTCAAACACGTATATGCCAAAGAATGTGGCTTTTATCATATTTTCTACAGAAAATGTTCCCAATGAGTAATACATTTAATTTTAAGACAATTTAAAGACAGCAGGGTAAGATAGGCCTATTTGACATAAAGCACTGCCTATACGTACAGGACTACATATCAGTAAAGAGATAAGATGTAGTCTATCACTCTGTCCACAGGGGGTGCCAAAATCAACAGAAAACAAAAGTTCAAGGCAGGAGTTTTCAAATAGCAGGCCACAACCAGAGTAAATGGTTACTCGTTTGTTATGTGTATTTTTGCCTAGGCTCTGCATTTAAGAGGTTTAGGTGGACAAGGATAATCACAATGAAAAATCAGAGCCGCAGGGCACCAACACTTCCTCACTCACTTGGTTGGTAAAGGGAGTGGTGAGTGTCAAAGGCTTGAAGAACGATAGACTCCCTGACCAAACACAGTTTAAGACATGAATCGTTACAGTGGAGGTTCAACTTCTTGATCACTGACATCAAACAATGCTAACCTCTGCTACTTCTCTCTCTGAGGGAGCTCAGTGACACGACCCTAGAGCTACTAATTTATGTTGATGAATTATTAATCAAATATGGTCTTGATATCATCTTTGATAAGGCACAGATGATCTTTTTCTCTGCCTTCAAATACCTCTGGTGTGCTGTCAGACTGCAGGTCTCCTGAATGTTTTATGAATGTGGGTGTATTTGTACTAGGATCTCTCTCTCTCTCTCCCTCTCCCTCTCCCAGTTCATTTCATTTCAATTCAAATGGGCTTTACTGGCATGAAAGTAGCTATAACAATGTTGCCAAAGCAACATTAAGCAACGGGCCTCTTCCTGGATGTTTCCTCAAGAGGTCGCGCCTTCAAGGTAAACAATGATCGGTTGAAGGTTATAGAAGGACAGAAATCTTACATGTTAAGTTTTGTGTTTTGAGCTGAAAATACGTATGATAAAATAAAGTGTTTCATTTAACTACATGGATTTTTTTTCAATGATATTCCAAATCGATTAATGATAAACTTTCTGAAATCACAGTTTTAAAAGGTCTGGACATGTATCAAAGGACACAAACAATTAAAGATTATGAAGAGTGGGACAAATCTAAATACATCTGGCTGACTTTTAATCCAATGTTGATGTCTTATTTATATCTTATTTTAAATACCTTGAGTCATATGGAATGCAAATTATATAAATCATATTCTTAACTGCTCTACTAACCAGAAAGTGTGATGCAAATTGAAAGAATTACACCCTCAGACCTCTCTGTGTACAAACTCATCAATTAAACACTGTAGCCTATTTGGAACTTTTTTTTTTGGACCATTAATCAAAGAAAAAGTTTGCCTGTAGTGCCACCTTGTGGAATAGATTTCAAATTAAATCGTTTTCAAAGAGACTTATTGAAGTGTGGACACGTTTAGAAAACACATATTATGTTATTCAATTAATAAGCTCTACCTAAAATTATGAATTCATGAATACAAGCAAATCTAATATAATATATGCTTTCGATGAAGCTGATGCTGCAGTGTTTTTCTTCATGGCAGTGTCTGTTTGACATAAAAAGGAGAACGATGATGATGCTTCCAAATTTATTTTCACTATATCTAATTTTCCATTAGACTTTTGTCTGTTAATCATTTGATTTGATTGATTGAATTATTTTAATGAGGATGGACTACAAAGAACATGTCTTAAATATTTTCTAAAACATTTTCTATTTCCATATTTCTGCAAAGCAAAAAAGAAGCAGAAGATCAGATAACATGCATACAGCACAAGATATTTGATGTGTTTAACCTGCCATAGGAAAGACAGCAGATATAAACTGTACGTCACCTGCTATAAATTCTGCTGTGAAAAAAGGCGGATTGGATTCATTATATTTGTCACAGAGAGATTAACGTATATAGACATCAATCCAACATGAACCCCATCCAATTAAGGATGTCAGCTCTAAAACAGCAGACAAACAAACTGCCTGCTTTGAAGAAGCAAATATACAAATAAAAAAGCCCTTGAGAAACCTGCTGTCACCAATCAAAGGTCAGGACATCTTTCTTTCTTTTTAAAATGATTGAAAAAGTGAAAGCTACATGCAGTATTGTCATTCCTCTCCCATATCAGGACAGGTTTTTAATAAGACTGAGATGATGAGATTGAAGCCCTGGGGATACATGAAGTGTCTGTTATTTATCTGGTGGAAGAATGATCGACTCCTTACAAAACGTCAACTCCATTTACAGAGTAAGGCAGAGGAGATATCACAGGATGGATAGAGAATTCAACGGGTTATTTGAGGTCAGTATCTTTCTGCCTCTGGCATATTTGGAAGAAGTGAAACAACTAGATGTGATCTGATTGTGAACCATTACAGTTTTGAAAAGTTTATAGAGTGGAAAAAAAACCCTAATCTGATCAAGAAGTTAAGAAGTTAAATCTTGCTGTCACTCTGATGAATGCTAAACAGTCACAGAGTGCCAGAACTGTAACCGCAGTGAAATAACCCTGAAACCAAACTTGCACTGTGTATGTATATTATTTAAATTTAAACTTTATCAATCTCTGCACACTGCTTAGGATAAACACTGCAAAAAAAAACGTCATCAGTTTCATAATTATATATTCTATTATCATGTCTATTTCAGCATTTTGCACGACTCCCCACTGCACTTGTTTCTTATTTAGTCTTGTAGATATTAATCTTTGCTAACAAAGCTGATTCTGATTCTGGATACGTACAAGTTTATTCGTTGAGAAGTTCTGTTTCTGTTTTAAGTTTTTCTCATATTTAAAGTCATCGTGGCTTTTTTCAGAAGGCCAGAAGTCTACATATTCATTTCTTGCTCCAAGTTTTAATATAGCCAATATTTAATATTAAAGTTAGTGAATAGCTGTAGGCCTACCTGTGACCTGTTAAACATTTAGTATGAAGGCTCAGTGCAACAAATATTTCCATGTATAGTGTTAAAGAAGGATTGCATTTTGTAGCATTGGTTGATATATTTGTTTAAATCACAGACATGATCACATTAACACTTTGTGGTCAAAATCATGACAAAACTTTTGTATTTCAAGTCAACATTTTGTCACATTCAAGTGTTTCAATTAAGATAATTCACATTTCTAAATCAGATAAGATAAAGATAAGATAAGATAAGATGTACTTTATTCATCCCAGCAGGGAAATGTAGGTGTTCCCGCAGCCAGCATACATACAAACACACAACACAACACATATATACAAACATATCCCACCCATACAAAAAACATGAGCCCACAATACAGTTTGATATATGATATATGCAACTCAGGCTAAAGTTTAAAAGTTTAAATGTCTTCTGTCCTCACTTAAAGGGGAGTCGTTATAAAGTGCAATTGCAGTAGGTAAAAAAGTATTTTTAAATCTGTCCTTTTTGCTTCTTAGCTGTCGTCGCCTCGCACTAAAAACACTCTTTTTGTTCACACACGAGATTGTGTAAGGGATGCATGCTATTGTCCATAATGTTCAACAGTTTCTGTATCATCCTTCTCCCCATCACCACCTCCAGGTGGACCCTAACACCTAAACCCTAACCCTAACCCCTAACCCTAACCCCTAACCCATTGCCATGGGTTTAACATGGCAATGTTAAAGTTTATGAGGAATAGTGACACAGCCTGTCATGTATAGGGCTATCCTACAAGTAAGATGATAGGTAGCTTTGGCAATTTAAGTTTCACATGCTAACAAAATAAATTGAATTGAATTAAATAGTTTTTTTTTTTAATTGTTGTAATTTCCAACATTAAATTTTCCAATTGAATGTTCATAAATTAGCATCCATATTAATACGACAAAGTGTGACCGACTAAAGAAGTGAATACGCAATTATTGCTCGAAAATGTAATTAAATGAATTGTTTGTTTGCTTTTTTTTTTTTTTTTTTGTACGTGTGACGAATCTGCCGATACGTATCTGTCTGTGCCTGTCCTCCTTGGCGAAAGTGCTTACCCGGAGCGGAAGTGAGGTTTACTTATTTCCAGAGATTTCATCATTCTCCTCTCGGCATCACGGCGGTCCATGCTTCGTAGCGCAGCATCGGCACTGCTGAGGACCACCAGCACTGAGTTTACCGCCCTCTGCCCGGTGTCCACGGTCCGGTTTGTTCGGCAGTCGCTGCGCTACGCACCGAACAACAGATCTTTTTCGACGTCGGTGTGTTTGTGTAAGAAGAAGAAGAAGAGCCTGTGGCTGCAGCTGGCGGAAGGACAAACCATGGACGGCAACATCGAAGAGATTCTCGCCCCTTTGAGGCTTGCTGTTAAAGAACAGGTAACATTTCTTATTTCTGGATAGTTGAAGATTTGGACTGCGGCTGCTTGGTTGTGATTATTTATCTTGTTTATTGCTCGATAATGTGACTGCAGCATGGTAGCTTTGCACGGCTAACCCGACCGGCGTCTCCTGCAGCCGTCAATGAATGAGGGGGCAGCTAACTGCTAAAGCTACCTGACAGTCATGTGTGCGCCCTTTGCCACGTTTCAGTCTGCTGTCTGCTGCAGGGTGGGGTTAAGAGGAGAGGCCAAGTCAACTCTGCTGCCAAAAAAAAAATAAAAAAAATGTTTTTCTTAAACGTGTTGAGACTTGAGTTGCGTTCAGTGACAGGTTAAAGATGTCTCTCTGTTTCAGGGGGAGCTGGTGCGTCAGATGAAACAGGATGGAGCTCCTGATGTGGATGTGACTAAAGCTGTGGCGGAGCTGAAAGCGAGGAAGAGAACTCTGGAGGCCAAGGTGAGTAACATGTGTAGAGTATTATGGTAAATGGACTTGAGTTTATACCCCCCCACCCCCACACCCACCCATTCACAGCCTTTCACACACTGATGGTGAGTGGTCCGCTGTGTAGTGTCATCCATCAGATGTAACTAATCCCATTCATACACCGCCACCGAAGCAGAGGGAGCAATGCGGGGGTTAGGTGTCTTGCCCAAGGACACATCGGACATGTCAAACCCTCGACCTTTCCGGTTGAGAGGTGGCGACTTTTGTATTTCAAGTCAACATTTTGTCACATTTAAGTGTTTAAAATTCACATAAATAAGATAATTCACATTTCTAAATAAGATAAGATATATTTTATTCATCCCAGCAGGGAAATGTAGGTGTTCCAGCAGCCAGCATACATACAAACACACAACACAGATAAACAAACATATTCCACCCATACAAAAAAAACATGAGCCCACAAAACAGTTTGATATATATATATTATTATTATATATATTTGACCCTAACCCCTAACTCATTGAGATGGGTTTAACATGGAAATATGACACATTTTGCATTTGGTAGATTACCACCAAATGCTCGCTGCAGACCAGAGTTGGCTCATGCTTAACGGGTGTTGGAGCCAAAATGAGGTGTTTGTTTTGTGTCGTGCTATTTTTTTTTTCCTTGCGGTTGTGTGTGTGTTGGCCCTCCACTGGGCGGATGCTGTGGTTAAGGCAAGGCTCCAGGTGAGGTGGGACAGGTGATTGAACAGTCAGCCTGTCGGAGTTAAACGCATTCCAACGCGGATTTGTTTGTTTTATTTATAGACGTAGTGGTTCGTCATGTTTTCCTTTTTTTTATTTGATAAGTGTTTAAAAAAATAATTGGGTTGAAATATCCAAATCAAATAATCAATGGACCGTGTTGATTTCCCTCGAGCTAAGCACGCGTTCCCGAAAGCGTCCACGTTCATCCCTCGAGTGACTTTTCTAAACAATATTGGGTTTGTTAAAATTGGTCACTACAACGGGATTAAGTTTTCAAATTGAGGCATCTCATAACAGTGTGTATGTTGATCCTGGTATATTTGAGGTAGGTCCCACATCGGCTTAAAATGTCTTTGGTTTGGTCCTAATCTGATGTTTTCTAAATCAAAACAGCATTTTAGCAATCTGATCTCAGTGGTTCCCTTTGTAGCGTTTAGAGCTTGTCGACCACATTTCAAAGTCTTGTGATACAGGACAGCAGAAAAATCTCACACAGTGTGTGTCCGCCTCCTTCCTTGTGATCAAAGTTTCAAAAACGTAGTGTTGAACGTGCTCTGCTGTGTTTGTTACGTGAAGATGTTGACCTGCGCTTCAAAGTGATACAACGTGGCAAGTTGACAATTATGAGTTTCAACTTTGTTATCTATTACTTCAAGGATAAGATTCTTTTTACATGAATCCCGGTTATCCATCGCAACCCTAACTTAACCTCGGACTGTTTCTCTTACGTGTCTATCTCACTGCAGGAGCTGTCATTACAACCCAAAGATGACATCGTTGACAGAACCAAGATGGAGGACACCCTTAAGAGGCGATTCTTTTATGACCAGGCCTTTGCCATCTATGGAGGTAATACTTATTTTCTAAAATGAAGATTTCCCTTGATGCTAAGATTACTCCCCGCAGAGTCTTTGAACGTTTTGTTACCGTGCGATAATTCCCCTCAGGTGTGAGTGGCCTGTACGACTTCGGCCCTGTGGGCTGTGCCCTGAAGAACAACATCCTGCAAGCCTGGAGGCAGCACTTCATCCAGGAGGAGCAGATCCTCGAGATTGACTGCACCATGCTGACCCCCGAGCCCGTCCTCAAGTAAGTAACCCTGTGATGGTTTGTCCACTGATACGAGGACGTTACAGCGAACCGTAAGATGTGTGAAATGAATACAACAACATCATCATATCACGTCCCTTATAAGTTATGCACAGCTGTTAGTCAATGTTTATGCTAATTTTAAGAGCTGCTGGATAGAGTGCCTGGTGGTTCCTTGAGTCAGCTAACAAGTGCTGAACTTTGGGTTTTTTGTTAACAGGCAAATATTGATTCTGCGATTTTATGCATGGAAGCTGCCACTTCAGCAACCTTCCATAGCCCGGTCGCAGATACACTGTTTGGATTAAATTACAATTTTATGAGACTTTTCTTTTTTTAAAATGTCTTGAAAAATCAGTGTTCTTGTGTTTTTTTGTTTTTTTTCCACCCCCTAGGACATCAGGTCATGTGGAAAAATTCGCTGACTACATGGTGAAAGATGTGAAGAATGGTGAATGCTTCAGGGCAGATCACCTCCTCAAAGGTACGTCGTGCATACGGGCTGCTGTGGCTCAGTGGTACAAGTCGGTCTTCTCTCATCCGGAAGGTCTACAGGGTTAGATCGCCTGCTCCTGTAGTCACATGTGGGAGTGTCCTCGGGCAAGTCACTGAGCCCCAAATCGCTCCCTCTGCACAGCCAAGCGGTGTGTGGGTGGTGTGAGTGTAACAGCCTCGGCTATCACGTGTGTGAATGTGGTCTGAATGGGTCAAAGTTTCCTACAGCTTCCAGATGAGTCACCTTAAAAAAAAAAAAAAGAACCTCCAGGAGAGGTCTCTGTCAGGTTTTTTTTTTTTTCCTCTGTTTTATTCATGAGATTCTGCAGAGGAAAAGGATGGGTACAGTCCAGATTTTGTCAGAGGCTGCTGCTGGTTGGCTGTGCTCGAGCATCCCCCTTTTGTGCCTAAGGGGCAAAGTGAAGTGGCCAGGCCAGCTGAAATCACACAGGGCTTTCTAAGAACAACACACGGATAGAATCACAGCTACTGGAGCTATGCCAAGAAGCTGGGAGGGACATCTGTGAAATGTGCAGAAAAAGTCAGTTCCTGAATGACTTCTCTAAGATGGCAAAAATAAATGTCATAGTGTCACTTGAAAATGTCATGCAAGGAAAAAAAATAGTCTGTGATGCCAATACAACTTCTCTACCCTACCATCCTGCAGATTATATCCCAGCTAGTATTGACTCTATAGATTGCTCAAAGTTGTCCTAGCGTTTGATTTGTTGGTAGTTTTCAACTGAGCACTACCACAGTTGTTTGTGAGAGCATTGTTTGAATGTGTTTGTGTCCTACAGCTCATCTCCAGAAGCTGATGTCAGATAAGAAATGTGCCGCAGAGAAGAAGGCGGAGATGGAGGAAGTCATCACTCAGGTCAGTGTTAAAGAAAATGACAAAATGCTGCTCTGGACTCTGTTTAAAAAAAAAAAAAAAAAACGATTTCCACCTAATTAATTCCTCTTTAATATTCTTTCAGATGGACAACTACACCCAGCAGGAACTGACCGATCTGTTTGTGAAATACAACGTCAAGTCTCCTACCACAGGAAATGACCTCACAGCTCCCATCTCCTTCAACCTGATGTTCCAGACGTCCATCGGACCAGGCGGGAACATGCCAGGGTAAAATGTCGAGTCGTGCTGCAGATAAATCATTCTTGTTCGTTGATGCTGTTTTTACTTTTGACCGATTGATTCAATCTTCTCCTGCAGCTATCTGAGGCCTGAAACCGCTCAGGGAATCTTCCTCAACTTCAAACGTCTATTGGAGTTCAACCAAGGGAAACTGCCCTTTGCTGCTGCTCAAATAGGAAACTCTTTCAGGAACGAGATCTCTCCCCGCTCTGGACTCATCCGTGTCAGGTGAGAGATCCAGCACGTTCGCACGTTTTCACCGCCTTTTTGAGAGTTTACGCCCGTTTTGTCCAAATGTGACTCGTGAGTCTCTCCACGCAGGGAGTTCACCATGGCAGAGATCGAGCACTTTGTGGATCCGAACGAGAAAGTCCACCCTAAATTCTCCAACGTGGCCGACCTGATGATCATTTTGTACTCCTCAAAGGCTCAGACCAGTGGGCAGTCTGCACAGATCATGAGGCTTGGAGACGCTGTGGAGCAGGTCGGAAACACATAATCAGCTTATTTGTTTGGTCTATGTAAACATGTTTACATTGAAGTATAGCGGGTGAATCACTACATAAACATATTAGGATAATGAAGAAAAAAAATGTGACCGATTAGATAATTTTAGAGATTTCTGTCAATTTTTGAACGTGTCTAGTCAGAAAATATTTCATACAGTTGATACAATGTATTTTGAGCATTTCCAAATGTTGATTTTACTCTAAAATAAGATTAGGAATTTATTGTTTTTGCATTTTTGAAACTACAAATTTATACAATGAAATCCCATTGGAAATGTGATGAATATGATATTGATTCAAACTGTCCAGCTGTAGCGTTGGGCTGTGTAATGTAATGCTCTCGAGCTGATTTAATTTAATTTAGCGATATTGCATTTTGAAGTGGATTGTTTCTTCCTTCATCTAGGGAGTGATCAATAACTCCGTCCTGGGATACTTCATCGGGAGAATCTACCTCTACCTTACTAAAGTCGGTGTTGCCAAAGAAAAGCTGCGCTTCCGTCAGCACATGGACAACGAGATGGCTCACTACGCCTGTGACTGCTGGGACGCTGAAACCAAAACCTCCTACGTATGTTCTCTTCCAGGGTTTCCTTTCTTCTTATCTGAAGCCCCTTTTCAGACTGCTTTTTTTCCCCTCATCACATCTTTTGTACATTCATATTAAGATTGAACGCGAAAATGTCACCGGGGTGTAAATGTGGCGGCTTGAAACGGCACTCTGAAAAGGGCCAAGGATTCACACATAATGCTGAAAGTGAATGTTTGTCTCTCAAAGGGCTGGATCGAGATTGTGGGCTGTGCCGACCGATCCTGCTACGATCTCAAATGTCATGCACGAGCCACAAAGGTCCCTCTGGTCGCCGAGAAGCCCCTTAAAGAACCCATATCCTTAAGCAGCCGCAGCACTTCACAATGAAAACACCAATATGTATTCCAGACATAATATTGAGCACCCTAATGTCTTGTTAGTCCTCGTTTATTCTCCTTAACTTGTCCACACAAAGTTGTAAACGTCGTCCAGTTTGAGCCCAACAAAGGAGCTCTGGGGAAGGCGTACAAGAAGGATGCAAAAATAGCGACGGAGTATCTGTCCATGTGTGACGAGTGCTTCATCACAGAACAGGAGCAGCTGCTCAATGAGACTGGGTGGGTGCCGTTAACCACGGTCATGACGACATTATGTGGGACTACTGTCAGGTTTTTTTTCATTTGCCTCACAGTCACTGTCTTATTTTTTTTTTATGGCTCCACAGAGAGTTCACCATCGAGACCGAGGGTAAGACGTTCAAACTCACAAAGGACATGGTCAGCGTGAAGCGATTCCAGAAGACTCTGCACGGTGAGATCTACTTTGAAGTCTCATTACTGTTTAGTAGGAATGTGTGGTTTTTTCCCCCGTTAAGGCACTTGGAGCCATCTATAACACACTGTCTCTGTCTCTGTCGTCCACAGTGGAGGAAGTTGTTCCTAATGTTATCGAGCCATCTTTTGGCATTGGTAGGATCATGTACACCATCTTTGAGCACACATTCCAGGTCAGAGAAGGTGACGAACAAAGAACGGTAAGCAGATGGCCTTAATCGACAAATATGTATTCAGCTTAGGTTGGGTGGTTTCATAATATTACTGCCATTTCTGTCCATGCAATCTGCCATCTTAACATTGTTATGCACACTTTGCAGTTTTTGGATGTATTAAGTTTCCCCTTTGATCTTAATTTAAGGATTTTCTTCATTACTGAAAAATAAAAGCTCTGTGATGTCTTACCTGAAGCATCTCATAGTCTCATAGTATGAATGAATTGATTCACTCAGTAGGAGGGTTCAGCTTTAAGGAACAATGTGAAAGCTTTGTGTAATTTGTGCTTTTGGCTTAATGCCTTGGAGGATGAATAAGGTAGTGTGCTGCCTGCTCTGACAGCTGCTGATATTAAAGTGTGTTCAGGTGCTGATAAGTAGGAGTTAATAATTAACAAAGTGTTCTTGAGTGACTTTGATAAAAGTTTATAAAAGTTTATAAATATCCACAATTGTTCATAATGAAAGGTCTAGAAAAGTTAGAATTGTTTTTTTTTTTGTATTTGTATCATGTTGAAGTGTTTCCTCTGCTGTTTGTCTTTAAATCTCTTTTCTCTTCTTCTCTGCAGTACTTTAGCTTCCCTGCTACTGTAGCTCCCTACAAATGTTCCGTCCTGCCCTTGAGTCAAAACCAGGAATTTGTGCCTTTCGTTAAAGAGCTGTGTAAGTTCCTACATAATTACAGCGTACATAATCTATTTCTGTCTGCGAGGAGGGTAAACGTCATGTGCCTCTCTCTCTTTCTCTCTCTCTCTTTCAGCTGAGGCGATGACTAAAAACGGCGTGTCCCACAAAGTGGACGACTCTTCAGGATCCATCGGGAGGCGCTACGCCAGGACGGATGAGATCGGGGTGGCGTTTGGCATCACCATCGACTTCGACACCGTGAACAAGACGCCTCACACAGCCACCCTGAGAGACCGAGACTCCATGAGGCAGATCAGGGCTGAGGTACACCACAACTTTTCTTTGTATAGTATGGACACATCAGAGATCTTCCTCGGGGTCCTTAGATCCTGTCTTTTTTTTGTTTTGTTTTGTGTCCCAAAACGATGCAGGTGAAAGTGTGTTCTGTTTTAATGCCACTGAAGTGTGGCACTGTGTTTCTGGAAATGAACAGATTTCTCTTGTAAGGAAACTAAAGTCCTCTCTAATCTGACTTTAAATGTAGAGGTTTGTTGTAATCTAGATTTTAATTAGTATTTTTGGGGCTTTATTTTGGAGATAGGACAGTGGATAGAGTCAGAAACTGAGGGAGAGAGAGCGAGGAGGAAACGTCAAGCTGGAAAGTTCGGATTCAGATCTGGGCTCTTGAGGACTTAAGCATCTGTATATGGGGCTCATGAACCAACTGCTAGGCTACTGTCGCTACAAGGGCTTTTAAAGTGCATCTTTTATTATTCACGGTGTATGTTGCTGTGTTAGTTTTTTTTCTGATTCATTACTCTTTTGTCTATCAGACACTTTGTGAAGTTCTATGGGCTGCATGCTTACTACAAAAGTATAGTTTATTAAAAAAGATGCAAGACAAACTTGCGGGCAGGTAAAAATGTGGAATGTAGAAAAGCAGAAAGTTGCATTTCACCTGATCATTAAATCTGTAAACTCTTGCTTTGGAATATGACATGAAAGGGAGTTTCTGGAAATGAAGTGAGATTTTCTCACATCCGCACAATGTTTTCACTTTCATTTTGACCCGACACTCAAAGCTGTTGAATTGAATTTCACTTTCAAAATGACTCTATCATTTGAAAAGAACCCTGACCCAATCTAACCACAGCCATAGTCCTATATGTGCTTCCATAGATTAATTCACCCTGGAAATGTGTGCCGCTTTATAAATCATAACTTGGGCATGTAGGATGATAAAAATGTAATTGTAATTGGTTTATACTGAGTGTTCATTTTGACCACTAGATAGAGCCAGATGCTCCGTCACTACTGAGAGGCTCTCTGGGAAATCTCTGTTCACACTAGAATAAAACAAACCCTGCTCATACAGAAAGAAGTTTGCAGACAGTCTGCACATAAAAACAATAAGACGGCTTCACATGAACAAACATTGACTTCATTTAGCCAGAATTCAGGCTTGGTAAGTGGGTAATTGGCATATGACTGTAAAGGTGAATAAATACATTTTTTTAAAGAAAGGTTAAGCCTTTATATTACATACAGGAAGTATGACGAGCCTTTTTCAAGGTCCATTCATTGTAGCCTATACTCCATGTGGAATGTAGAAAAGCAGAAAGTTGTATTTCACCCGATCATTAAATCTGTAAACTCTTCAAAAACAGACCTGAGTAGAAAAACAAATCATTACTTCTTAAGACACAGTTTTAAACAAACATGTTCATCATACACAGCAGGATGTCAGCTGTAGTAAATAAACCTTTTAACACAATCAAATAAACTTTTTTTTTTCTCTCCTCAGGTCAGCGAGTTGCCTGTGATTATTCGGGATTTGTCTAACGGAACAATGAGCTGGGCAGAAGTGGAGAGCAAGTACCCCATCTTTGAAGGACAGGAGACCAGCAAGAAGGACACAGCTGAAGAGTAAAACTCCCTCGTCTGCCTCTCACCCATGAAAACCCACAGACTTGTTATGCATCACCAGGAAGAAAATTGAAATTGTATTGTGATTAAGCTACAGTGGTGCACCAAACCCCCTCTGTGTTCTGCACTGCTGCAATCACTAACATGTCATGTATTCATCATATCTAACAGGTGTGGAAAGCTTGCACAGGACTGACGTTTCTGTCATCAGAGACTTTTTTTTTTTCATCCATTTATGACAATGTGGAAATGTTTCAAAAGGGAGGACATGTAATCAGGCCATCAGTGGAACGAGGCCTCAGCCATTCCAGTTTTCAGGCAGATTGAATTGAGATGTGAAAACAGTTTCAATAAAAACAACCAGCACTTACTGGACACCGGCAACACATGTTTCTATCACGTTTACAGAGCTTCCAGATGAGGGACATGCAAACACAATAGTTCAAATAAAAGAAGGAACCTGAAACTGTAAAATTAAGAATCATGAACAGCTGGTCTCCTGTCCTAAATGCAAAATATGAACGGTTAATGTGCTTTGGAATATGACATGAAAGTGAGTTTGTTGAAGTGAGATTTTCTCTGACGTTTTTTAACTTTCATTTTGACACTCAAAGCTGTTGAATTGAATTTCACTTTCAAAATGACTCTTATCATTTGAAAAGAACCCTGACCCAATCTAACCACAGCCATAGTCCTATATGTGCTTCCATAGATTAATTCACCCTGGAAATGTGTGCCGCTTTATAAATCATAACTTGGGCATGTAGGGTGATAAAAATGTAATTGTAATTGGTTTATACTGAGTGTTCATTTTGACCACTAGATAGAGCCAGATGCTCCGTCACTACTGAGAGGCTCTCTGGGAAATCTCTGTTCACACTAGAATAAAACAAACCCTGCTCATACAGAAAGAAGTTTGCAGACAGTAGTTACAACTGCACATAAAAACAATAAGACGGCTTCACATGAACAAACATTGACTTCATTTAGCCCGAATTCAGGCTTGGTAAGTGGGTAATTGGCATATGACTGTAAAGGTGAATAAATACATTTTTTAAAGAAAGGTTAAGCCTTTATATTACATACAGGAAGTATGACGAGCCTCAGGGTCCATTCATTGTAGCCTTTACTCCATTAAGTTTGTTTTGCATCATTTTCTTGCAACTGCCATGTGTCCAAATCCAGTCTTATGATAAATAACCGGGTCTCTGTTGAAGTTCTGTTGTCTGATGTTTACACAAGTAGGAGTGAGAGGGGTCACAGGGGTCCCAAAAACTCATTGTTAACCCAGAACCATGTTTTGATAAGGGACATGTTCAGTCTCTATAGAAAGGCCAACACCCCTAGGAGCCCCAGTAGAATAAAAGTTTAGTGTGCGTTTCCTGGATGATGCAACTAAAAGCCCTGGTTTCAGAGCAGCGTACAATGCAGTATGTACAGAGACACGCGCCTCCCCTTCTTCCCCTTGTTTCTCCTCCTCTTGAAGAAAAGAAACAGCTCTTAAACAAAACCAGAAGTGCACAGTCTTCTAAAACAGATCCTCGTCTGGCTGCGGTAGGAGCGCTGTAAGGAGCTTGAATACGTGTCGACATGGAAGAAGCACTGGCGCCTTTGAGGGAGGCTGTGAGGCAACAGGTGAGGTACAAGTTACACACCTGCAGAGAAAGCAAAGCTGGACAGTGTACAGCACCGCAGATACTTTGAACGATTTCATGGTGACTGGAGAGTTACAGCACTTTTAGAGGGTGCACATTGCGATAAACATTCAAAGAGAGCTTATTTGCAAATGTGTCTGCGTCTAGATCCTAAAAGAGTCACTTAGACGCAGAAGTAACACCACCGATTTGAATTGTTGCATCAAGTTAACATTTTACAAATAGCATGCAAAGAGCTGCTCAGCTTGTGTTCATCATGATTGAAACAAGTGTCACAATCTTTAAGAAATATCTGATCGTCGTCCGGCTACAGTGTGCAGCCGGTTTCAAACCGTCTGATGTGTAATATACAGATTCAACAATACAAAACCTACTGTTATCTCTTAGTTAAACTTTATAAATATATATAATTATTTATTTATTAAGGGATATGTATGCAATATGTATGCAATAAATAAAAAAGGATTTCGAAGTACAATAATTACAAACTCAATATGAAGAAGTGATTATGTTAACTGGTATGGTGTTGTGTGAGAATATGTCTGATGATATTCCTCCTCAGGGTGATCTGGTGCATCAGTTGAAGGAAAAAGGCGCCACAGAGCAGGAGATGAGCAAAGCTATCTCGGAACTGAAAGCCAGAAAGAAGATCCTTGAAGCAAAGGTCGAAGTCACACAGCAGAGGAAATCTTTTGGTTCCACTTTCTATATGCGTCATATTGACCTGTACTCATTGACCCTCACATGTGTAGGAGCTCGCTCTGCAGCCTAAAGATGACACAGTGGACAGAGTGAAGATGGAGGACACCTTGAAGAGGAGGTTCTTCTACGATCAGGCCTTTGCCATTTATGGAGGTAAAAAAAAAAAAAAAAAAAAAAGACACTGTAGTTGAATTCATAGAGATCACAAACTATTATTTCAATGCACAGACTCCTCACTGACTGGTTTGTTTCTCAGGTGTGAGTGGCCTGTATGACTTCGGCCCTGTGGGTTGTGCCCTGAAAAACAACATCCTGCAGGTGTGGAGGCAACACTTCATCCATGAGGAGCAGATACTGGAGATCGACTGCACTATGCTGACTCCAGAGCCTGTTCTCAAGTAGGTGCCAAAAAACTTAAGAGTAAGAGTAACAGTTGTTTGAGATTCTTCATCCCAACTTTTCCTCACTGAAGAAATGCAAATATAAGTCGAATGAGATTCGTCGGTAAAGCTGCTGTCTCCCTGCAGGACGTCCGGCCATGTGGATAAATTCGCTGACTACATGGTGAAAGATGCCAAGACGGGGGAATGCTACCGCGCTGATCACCTCCTCAAAGGTGACTTCGTCCTCCAGCATTTTGTCTTTTAAAGGATTTAAATGAGCCCCACCGTGTTCAGCACCTCCCTTGAGCTTTCCATTATGTACCTTAATTCCTAGAAAGGTGTCAGATTTCACACCTAAAGTTTATTATTACTATTCATTGTGTACTTGTATCGTGCATTGCATACATTAGAATAACCCTTGATAAATACATTTCAACACATCTAGATTTTGGGGATATTTTCCCTCTTTTGAAATACGTCTCTGCAGATCAGCTTGTGTGCAGGTTGTTTCCTGCCTTACTGGTTGCACCTCCTCAGGGAGTTGTAGTTAAATGGGGATGGGGGGCGGGGCAGGAGTTCAGGAGTCATGGGTGACTGGTTTTTCAGGTGTTCCTTATTCCAGAGTGTGTATGTGCACTCATGTACATGCTGAGTATGTAATATGTATAGTGACATAAGTTCATTTTACACCGTGTAGAGACACATTAGGAGAGGAAGATGAAAGTGCTGACGTGCTGATGCCTTTACTCCATAGTTTAAAAAAAGGAAATGATCACTGTTGTCACTCATTAGTAGTAATACATAAAATCAAGATTAAAAAAAAGTCACAAAATAGTTTTTCTATATCCACTTCCGTTTTTTTTTCTTATTTTTTTTTTACATTTTTGATTTCTGGTCGTCAGACTTCAATCTGACTGTGTGCTTTAAAAACACACGAGTGGTCATATGAAGGTATAATGTTCCAGACGAAGACAGAATCAATTCAAAGATCATTCTCCAAAGACTGTGGCTTTTAAAAAAAAAAAAGATATTCATTTATGATGCTGCTGCTTGGTGAATATTTGCCAATTTCTATTTGTTTTGAGCTGCCTTTTCCAGCCTTTTAATGTAGATTCATTGTTAAACTACCCGTCTGGTTCTTTTTTTGGACAAAGCAAACAATTTCAAGGACTATAAAGAACGAGCCCTCACACAATAAAAATGATAATGCTTACATTTTTGTGATCGGAACTGTCACACAGAGTCTATTTGTTTGTTTGTATCACTGTAACAGCTGTCTAACGGGCTGTTTGTTTCCTCACAGCTCACTTGAAAAAACTGATGTCTGATGAGAAATGTGCGGCAGAGAAGGTGACTGAGATGGAAGATGTCATCACTCAGGTGAGAGTTTGACACTCAGTCAAAGCACGTGACATCATATCTGAAGAGGCTGGATACGGGGATAAATGCTTGTATAGAGATCATTTTCTGATGTTTTCTTTCTCCTCTAGATGGACAACTACACCCAGCAGGAGCTATCAGATCTGTTTGTGAAATACAACGTCAAGTCTCCCTCGACAGGAAATGACCTCACAGCTCCCATCTCCTTCAACCTGATGTTCAAGACGTCCATCGGACCAGGCGGGAACACCCCCGGGTACTGATCCGTCAAGCAAACATTGGTCTCAAGTGTTTTATATTTAATAAAATGTTTGATGTATTAAAGTTGTGTTAAATGTTTATCTCTATGCAGGTATCTGAGGCCTGAAACAGCTCAGGGAATGTTCCTCAATTTCAAACGCCTACTGGAGTTTAACCAGGGAAGACTTCCCTTTGGGGCCGCTCAGATCGGTAACTCCTTCAGGAACGAGATCTCTCCTCGCTCTGGCCTCATCCGTGTCAGGTATTCAGACACTCCAACTGTTTCATTTTAAATTAACTGCATGTTCTACACAGGACAACAATACAGTGAGATTTACATTTCAACTGCTTGCAGGGAGTTCACCATGGCTGAGATCGAGCACTTTGTGGACCCAAACGACAAGGTGCACCCAAAATTCTCAAACGTCGCGGACCTGGAGATCATGTTGTTCTCCTCCAAGGCTCAGACCAGTGGGCAGTCTGCACAGATCATGAGGCTGGGGGATGCTGTGGAGCAGGTTGGATATCATTTACTTGACTTCTTATGGTACACTATGAGTGTATTTAATATCAGTTCTGGAAAGACGTCTGGACTGATGCTGAGTTCTTGTTCAAAGTTAAAACCCTCACTCAGTTATATGAACCTTTAATGCCATATCGAGGGGGAGAAATGAAGGACGTTATTTTGAACTTCACAACATTAAAAGTGTGTTATCAAAAATGTCTTTTTAGCGAACGGTTGTGATTATACAGCATAATGTTTTGCAGCTTGAACAGGAAATTTGTTTATGAATTAAACTAACAGAAATTAAGTTTTAATTATTTTTTTGTTTATTATCTTAGCACAGATAAGGATAAGGAATATTATGTGTTAGATTGATTAGGCATTTTAATAAAAATATTTAAATATAAAAAAGGAATCTGTGGTACCAATAGTTTGGAAATGAATATGTTACTGTCATTTGATTTTTTTTCAGGATCATTCATTGTAATAACGTCCTATATTACTTTTAAAGAATAGAAAATAACTTTAAGAGTAGATGTCCAGCAGATGTCCAAAAAACAAAGCTGTCCCTCAGTGCACCGCTTCCCCTCCTCCCTCACCCTTCCCTCAGTGTTACGACCATGTGCAGCTGTTTCTACCACTGACCTCCACTCAGATATACAGCTCAATTCGGTTCTTATATCTTTGAAGTATTTCATAACAAAACAAATTATTTTCTCTGGTTTGGACTGTCCGTTGGTTTTTCTTGAATTGTACCTTTGTGATGAAACCCCACAAATTTAGACCCTACGAACAGCATCCCTGAGTGGGCGGGGCCATCTCTCTTTTCCCTCGTGGTGTTAGGGCTAACGGTTGGACAGGGTTGGGTAAACGTAAATAAAACATGTTTGAGCCTCCGAGAGAAACATAAACAAACTGAAGGAACCGCCGTCCCGTCAGCATGAACACAGAGCTGAGAACAAAAAGCCCAGAGGGACTTTGACTTCACTCTTTTTAGAAGAAGTCAGTAGTCATCTATATGTAGTTTATATTTGATATTTGTAATAATAGTGTTTAAACTGTTGCATATAATACCTTTAATACCTTTTTACATGACTAAATATTACAAAAGTGATCCTTACTGATGTATTTCTTGAACCTTCATCATGAATATATCTTGAAATGTCTTTCTTTTGCTACAGGGAGTGATAAACAATTCAGTGCTGGGTTACTTCATTGGAAGAATCTACCTCTACCTCACCAAAGTGGGCCTGTCCAAAGATAAAGTGCGTTTCCGTCAGCACATGGAGAATGAGATGGCTCACTACGCATGTGACTGTTGGGATGCCGAGTCCAAAACCTCCTATGTAAGCCTTTTTTCTCCTTTATTCACAAATACAGACTGAGATGATTCAAAGTTGAAAGAGGAGTCAGGACAAGTTGGTTTCTCTCCCTCAGGGCTGGATAGAGATTGTGGGCTGTGCTGATCGCGCCTGCTATGACCTGTCTTGTCACTCCAGAGCCACCAGGGTCCCTCTAGTGGCTGAAAAAGCCCTGAAAGAACCCATATCCTTTTGAGCAGGTAGCAATGAAAACATGCATGCTAGAATATGTCATTTCTGGTTATGTCATTCATGGACACAAAAAAAAAACAAGTTTGTCCACTGCTTTGTCTACTATTGGGAAATTTCCACCAGGAGTAGGGAGAGTTAGCTGTTTAAAATCTTAAAAGTCTCCCTTCACTCAGAAATGTGTTCTGCTTTTCGTCACAACTCCCGAATGTTTGACCTCAGCTGTACAGAATTCACCTTCATCTGTTAAAGAGAGCAAGTTTCTCTGTCTCTCTGTACTCACATTCAATCTGAAATTTGGGAAAACAAAACAATGTAGGGAATTGTTCTTGGTTTGAATATGCAACTTTCTAAAGTGGGTCTTGATCTTTGAACCCTCCTGGTCACTCACACTTGTGAAAGAGACTTTCTGAGTATTAAAGGAAAAATCTTGTTTCCAGTTTAAAATGTCTTTTTGATTATTATTAAATATATTTGTGTTGTCGTCCAATATGCTGGAGGGGAAATCTTTAGGCAATGCATCATTTGAATCATTTGTTGCTTGCTTTTTGTGTCGATATATATATATTTTTTTAACAGTTTGAATGAAGACAACAGCTGTCCTGTTGCTTAATAGGCGTGTGAATCAGAGAGTTAATCACCGTCTGATATAATAAACCATGTGGCCCATTATACCGATAAAATCATGATACAGCAATTTTGCAATTATTGGTTCATGTGAAGATACTAGGACCTGAACAATATGGGTTTTTGGGGGGCAGATACAGTTACTGATATTAGGGATGGAAAAAAAATCAGATACTGATATATATATATAGGCCAATATCTTTAAGATTGGTATACACACACATTTACTTTGTTGATCCCTCAAATACAATTATCCTACAGTTGTGGAAAAGATATAGAATGAAGACAAGATGTTCACTCAACTGGAAAGTCACATATACATCACCGTTTGACACTCTGGCAAACTAGATTCCTGTTTTACTCCTTAACTTTTCCACACAAAGTTGTGAATGTCGTCCAGTTTGATCCCAAAAGAGGACCCATCGGAACAACCTACAAAAAGGATGCAAAGCTTGTTCTGGATTACCTGGCCGTCTGTGACGAATGCTACGTCACCGATCAGGAGAAGCTTCTCAATGAAAAAGGGTGATTGAACACTGCAGTGATCACCACTGAGCGAAAAACCACTCTGTATTTTCACTACGTTTTTTTTGTGTATTCATATTCCAAGTAAAACCTGTGATTTTGTTGTGTTTCTGTCTGTAGGGAGTTCAGCATTGAGACAGAGGGCAGGACATTTAAACTGACCAAAGACATGGTCAGTGTGAAGAGGTTCCAGAAAACTCTGCATGGTAAGAGCTGACACCAGACCTGCCTGCTAGCTTACACTGTGACTTTTTAATGTGGGAAAATAACCCTCTCGTTTTTCCCACAGTGGAGGAGATTGTTCCCAATGTAATCGAGCCGTCCTTTGGCATCGGCAGGATCATGTACTCTATCTTCGAGCACTCGTTCCTCATCCGGCAAGGGGATGAACAGAGGACGGTGAGAAGGCTGTAAAAAAAATAAAAAGAGAGAGAACACAGAGAGAATCATATGCTTGTTCGATGTGTTTTAATTTTCCTTTGTTTGTTTTCTTATCCAGTATTTCAGCTTCCCTCCCACTGTAGCTCCATACAAATGCTCCATCCTTCCCCTGAGCCAAAACCAGGAGTTTGTGCCATTTGTCCAGCAGTTATGTGAGTCTGAAGTTAGCTTGAATACTTAAATATAATTCAGTTATATTTTCATTAAAGTAGATTCTGGGAAACGTTTTATTACTTATTGGTATTATAATTAAACCACTCCTATCTCTGACTGTTAACTATGAAGCTTAGCATGAAGACTGGAAACAGTGTTAAAAATGCTAGCTTGGTTATCATGCAAAATTACCAAAACCTCTTTTTAACATTTTTTATATTATTTCTTAATCTGTGTAAATGAGAAGTGCAATTCTAAAACAGCTCTGTTATTGGTGCGTTATTTGCTGGACTATTTCTTTAATAGGGAGGGTTTACTACTACAGTTGTTGTCATGTAAAAGTAAGCTAGCTGGTTAACTAGCATGGTGGCAAGAAGAATATAAACCATATTTTCCAAATTGCTAAAGCTTAGGCAAGTCTATGTCAATGTTCCTAAAGATGATTTTGTAATGTGGTTCCTCATTTGTTGTCTTTTTTTCTTCTTCAAGCTGAAGCAATGACTAAAAACGGCGTGTCCCACAAAGTGGACGACTCTTCAGGATCCATCGGGAGGCGCTACGCCAGGTCCGATGAGATCGGGGTGGCGTTTGGAATCACCATCGACTTCGACACAGTGAAGAAGACGCCTCAAACAGCCACGCTGAGAGACCGAGACTCCATGAGGCAGATCAGGGTCGAGGTAGAAAGAGCCAAATTACTGCAGCTCAGAATCTAAGGCTCGGACCGTTTTGTGTTTGTTGATTTTTTTTTTTGTTCTAAATATATAAAAATATTTTTCAGGTCCTTGAGCTGCCAGGGGTCGTTCGAGATCTGGCTAACGGGATTCTGACGTGGCCTGAGGTGGAGAAGAAATACCCCATCTTTGAAGGACAGGAGAGCAGCAAGAAAGAGTGAAGGAACTACGGCTCATCTACTCTCTGCACACGGACCGTGTTTCCAATGAAGATTTTCCATTCCAAAATAGTCGTTTTTTACAATATAAAGTTATTAAGTATTGTAATTGTAATACATTTTTACATACAGAAATAAAGCGGTTTCTTTCATTGCAAGTTGTTTATGATGGTATGATTGAGATTTCACTTAGACTGTAGGAAAACTCAAACAGTCACAAACATGCTAATGAGGCTAACACAGTCTTCTGTGGCCTCCACCCTCAGGCAGTAATACTGTCACCTGAGCAACTGTTAGCTCCCTATGGATGTGAAGCACTGTTGGTGTAACAGCAGGAGAAACAAACAGCCATGAATGGACTTGAGTTTCATAGACAATACTCATACATTGTGCATTGGATATTCTTTGCAAAAAATACGATTCAGTTCTTTTTACAGCGATAAACCTCTGACAATTTCTCGGCTGTATGACCATGTTGCATTTCATGAAAAAGTCAAAAAAATACTAGTTATGATTCAAACAACGACTTGCAACACTATGGCTCCCAAATATGTACTTATTTATTTGCTATGTGCGTTCACATCGACCGGGCTCTTGCTCAGGTGCAGGTTCAGGTGTTATTTAACACAATCATGGAGTCCTGCCCATGGGCGTGGACATCAAAATAGGGCAAATTAGTTGGAGCTTTCACGACATTGTATTTTGTGTTGCTGTCACTAGACGGCACTGCATGTTGTTTCACAGCTTATTGTAGAATGTGTGTGAGAGAGAGAGAGAGAGAGAGAGAGAGAGAGCCATGGATGTTTGTTGGCTACAGCTCAAAATAACAACAGGCTTTGACCCTCCCAAAACAGATCTGGCAACTATGAATATGGAAAATAGCAACAAGAGAAAAGAGTTCAGAGGTCTCTTTTTTTTTTAACAAGATGTTAAAAAGAAATACAAAAGCAAGGACAAATCCTGTAAGGACAATGAAATGTACATTCTTTTTAAGGGGTCATTCATGCATACATTGACTGCAATTAGCCCAAATAAAGATATTTTGCAGATGTATTACCTACTTTACATCCGCAGTAAGTGTGTTTAGGTATCATTTTTGCATCTCAGGGTGGTGGCTGATATAATTAAAAAGTAAAGATAATACCCCTGTATTGGATGTCTTACAGTGTGTTACAAAGACTTTACAGCTCTCTTGTTCCGCCCACTGTGTCTCAGTGGTCAAAGTATAAATACATCATGTCACCTTTTAAACCGGTGGCAGCTCCCTGACAGGGAGTCAGAGGGACCCACAGCCCACCCTGCTGTACACGCCCAGCAGATGATAAAGTTTTGACATTTATCTAAATGTAATTTCACGTTTTCAAATATCCGTTTGAACAAAGAAAAAAAAAAAAAAAGTGGCATTTCATCGGGATTTTCTTGGAGCTTCAACTGCTGCATTCAAGGTCAGTATCACAACAGGTGGTGCAGAGGACACGCTGAAGTGCACGAGCGGAGTGGCATTTTAACAACAGGCATCTCACCCGGGACACTGTCGAGAAAACAGGCAAACATTTAAAGGCAGCTAGATAAATAGCCCTTACATCATTACTTTTAGACCTCAAACACCGATTTGAATGTGTTTTTTTTTTTTTAATCAGCTTTAAAAGGTTAAACAGGCTGTTATAATGGATGAGAACTAATGAATGAGACAAGGAGAGAAGTTGTGAGGTTATAAATAGCACGCAGCTGTACTGTGTTAATGTCTTTTCCTCTTATCAGTGTGGAAAATGTGCTCATTTTCTCTGTCCCTTTACTCGATAATCACAACAAAGTCAAGCAGATAACGGTAAATCAATGATGCTTACTTCAAAGGCTTAACAACCAATCATTTTAAAGGGACACGTGATGATTAGTAACCTACTTTAAAAAGGCTTTGATGTTAGAAAAGTAAGCCGCGTTTTATGTCACGGGGATCGACATTTAGCATAATTCAATGGGTGAATGAAAAGGTGCCTAAATATAGTGTGTACTAAAGTGGAAGTGTTCAAAGCTCAGGTGCATTTATTGCTTTTATGCTCTTAAGTAGGCTACAGTTGTGATAAACTTCACTTCACTTCACTTTTACCATTGTAGTTTTGGTCTACTGCACTAGGACGACATAGTTAAAATATCACACTTACACCTCTTTATTTGACAGATAGGCTTATAATTTACAGATAAAGCTGAAATCTATGAAGAGCCAATGAAACATGAAAACTATCTTACAAAATACATCAATTTAATCAGCTGACCATCTATATCATTCCCTTAGCTTATATTGTAGGCCTATACAATTATATTGATAAAGCAATGAGTAAACGAATATTTAATTCTATTAAGTACCATTTTGAATGCAGCAGTAACCGAATATTTACATATTTAGACACTAGCCTACTTTCTTTCAAGTAAAGCATACACCTAAGATAAGGTTTGGCATTCATTTGTTCTTTGGTAAGACGATGTTAAATACATTGTTGAGACAATAAAGGTTTGTGTGAATGAGGAGTTTTACAATAGTGTTGGACATGGTCGAGGTAGTACGGGTAGTACAGGGCAGTGCTGGGATGTAATAAAGTTTATAAAGTATGTACTGTCAAACACTCAACTGTTCTTTAAGCGCTTTAGCTTACTTCTATGCAAAAGTATCCCTAGATGATAATGCATCAATAAACTGGGACTATAATATGACAGGGGTCATAAAACATATCAATACTTTTCCTTTGACGTTTTACTGTGTAAACTAGCCTGTTTCTTCAGTACAATTATAAGTAGAAGAATATTTACTTTGAAAGGGATACATTTTTACAGAGTATTATTGATACTTCCTCTTTCACCATTTGCGTTCTTTCCTAATGTGAAATATGCAGATTAATATTTAAAATGTTGTTTTTATGCACAATCTCTCGGAAATATGATGGAGAAAGGATACAGTTTTTTTCCTAGAAATGAAAAACTTGGGTTCAAAGTCCTAAATAGAAGTATTTGTTCTTTGCTACTTTCATTTCTAATAATAATGTGTCGGTGAAGGTATGTGACTTGAAACATGATAGAGATCTAAATAAAGATTGATTGACAAGCACAATTGTCTATTTTTAGTTAGTCGGAATAAATGTTTCTCATACAAACATTGAAAAGGAATGGTAGCACTTTCTCCTTTAGTTTTATGCTTCCAGCTGCTGCCCGAGTACCGCACAGTGTGTTGATAAGGTCAGAATGAGCGATATGATCGGGGTAATGAACAGATTGACCACTGTGTGAACCATCACAATTTTGTTGGAGAGATTAGGACGCCCTGGAGTGCTGTCACATCATTGGTGTCACTCCACAAGTTAAACCTGTTTTTTGAGTTGTACAAATACAACGTGAAGTTGTCTGTGTTTCTAGGAGCTTGCACAGCTCTTCCTGTCTCAGTGACCATGGGGATCAAAGCTGCTCTTCCCAGGTATGAGGTCTACTTCTACAACACCGTGCTGGGTCTGGCCATGTTCTGGGCTGCTAGCTGGATCTTTGAGGTGTCCAGTTGTAAGTATGAGAAAGCACACACCCTATTTTTGTTATACTGAAACACAGATGGAAAGAATACTACACTGTCATTCTTTTGAGGTTAATTTAATTATTTGCTATTTTTTGAGTCTCACATTCAAACACTTGAAAGTGAAAACTTCTTAATCTGATTTATTAGTCTTTGATTTTCTTATTGTCTATAAACCCAACGAAGAGGGCAAACACAGCAAAGTTATATGTGCAATCATGTTTTGCGTTTTTTAAATCATATTAAACATGTATTTTTTAAGCTCTCATTGGCATCAGTCAACACACATTGTGGCTCAGGTTGATTCTGGTGGAGTCACAATCTGTTGAAGGCCACCCTTTGCACAGTGTTTTAATGGACTCTGAGGCTCCTTCAGGGAGCGACTAGTGATGCCTTATAGTGTTCTACTGAACCACTTAGAAGGTCCTTTTTTCCAGCAGCAGTCAGAGATTTTAATGAACATTGTTCGTTGTGGCTCTGATTCATGGCTGTAAATGATGTTTCAATGGTGTTTGTTATTAATTCACTTGTGTATGGTGATTGTTCTGTCGATATTGATTGTTGTGTGAATGAATTAACCAGGTTGCAACCTCTGGGGATTAATAAAGTTCTCTAATCTAAAACTCAATCTAATCCGTATACCAACAAACATGTAAAATATGTGCTCTTTAGATGATAACTGATTTCTTTGATCCTTTTCCTTGCATCACATGTCAAATGTATTTTGTGGATGTGAAAATTACAGGATTTAAACTTTACATGATGGTGAATATTAAACATGCTGATTGGTTGTTTCTTGAATAAGGGTGGAAAAAGCAGGATAACTATCAAAAATAAAAGTAATATATGGCCCACAGTAACAATAATATCATGACACAGCGATTCTGGGATGATTGATATATTGCAAGACAATTATCTAATTTGCATTTGTTTTTTCTATTTATAAGCATCACATGCTGATATACTGTACATACATATATGTTTATCTGAACACATTTATCTTCCATGCAAATGTATTATTTTTTCATTATGAAGTGAATTCTTCCCATGACCAAATGTAGAAGATGACCAATCCCACAGTGGAAGCAAATTTATTTTCTCAAACGCCAGATTCAAGCTTCTTTAAGATAACAATGACAGTAAATGACAATATCATGCACATTTTTTTTACAAGCTGCACATACATGCATACATATGCTGCTCAGATAGAAGAAGTTATCTTCCAGACACAGGCATGCAAACACAAAACCCTCCAGGTAATGTTTTATTTCTACAGAGCTCAGTGCAGTATCTATAAAAATTAAAAAAGAGGCCTTAATGTGAACCAGTGTGGGGTTTTGGTCACATACACACAACACAATGTGCAGTTCACATATAGGTGCAGTGTGACTGTGTGAGGGTGAGGAGTTAGAGCTATGCAGACCACGCAGATCAGATCAGGTGTCAGTATTAATATCACAGAGCAGAGGAAGAAAATAGGTCCTCAGTTGGCCCTGCATACTGTAAGTTAAAACAAACGTTTCACATCTGCCTTCAGGGACAAGAACGTTTTACTGAAGATTTGAACATGTCTTTGTATTTTTCTTTGTCCTGCTCTCAGCCAGCGCAAACAGAAAGACGTTTAAAACCAGCGTGAAGCCAGGATGGTACTACTTTGGGAGGAAGATGGTGAGGAAAAGTGTATAGTTGAAGACATTTTGTTACTGCCGTTAAACCTTTTCTAATTTTCTATTCTTCTGGTTCTGTTTTTTGCAGGATACGGCTGATTCAGAGTGGATGATGTGGTTCTCCACCTACAGAGATCACATCCTGTTTGCTCTCTCGGGTCACGTGCTCTTCGCTAAGATCTGCTCAATGCTGGCTCCGCAGGTGATTGTCTGATGGATGAATCGATTAACCAACGCAGCAGGAGTGTAGTAACACTCCGGTTTCATGATCAGAGCAAATCACTCGACCTCTTTTGAATGGGGGGGAAAGATACAATACAGTTTGAATTCTCTCTATGTCGGGGTGACATTTTAAATCCTCTTTGTCACTATTTATTTTTACAACATTGCACAGCAGCTTTTTATATCGTTAGACAAACATTAGATGATGAATGGGACCAGGTGGAGGGACGAAGACAGAGGGAGAGTCAGACGGCTAAAAGAACAAGAATAGAAGAGACAACAAATGAAAACAAAGCTCCACAGAGCACAATCACTTGTGCCAGTTAATCTGGTTAACACCAGTGAACCACATGTCAAGTGTCAGCAGAGTTTCATGCTCTGTTCCAAACTGTTGACCTGAGAATGTTTCGCACTTCATGTGAATTGTTTGCTAAAGCTCTTTTAGTGAGGTTAGAAGGCAATAAGAATTATCATGATAGAGAGCCACATAAGTAGAAATGTTGAGGAGAGTAAAACTGATTATTTGATTATCAGAAGTTATTATGCCGCATTGTCGAGACGTGTTTTAAGAACCTGTGAAACTAAAGACTGACATTAATTCTGTTGAGGATCTTTCAAAAAATTACCACACAATGGTACTCAGATCTTTAGTTGTTAGAATAAATACTTGGTTTCAAGTCAAATTCCTTTATTCAGAATGAGTGTGATTTCAATTTCTTATCATGAAAAATGTCCCCATACAAAGTGTCACATAATTATATCTAGATAATTATTTTATGGTTGATTCATCAACCATAAAATAGCACGATCATCAAAGCACGATTGGAAACTTTAAAGTTGGTGAATGTATTTTTAAAACTAGCCAATTACAGATAAAGCTGAAATCTATGAACATTAAAACTATCTTACAAAATATATCACTTTAATCAGCTGCACATCGACCATCTATATCATTCCATTAGCTTATATTGTAGGCCTATAAAATTATATTAATAAAGCAATGAGTAAACAAATATTTAATTCTATTAACCCTCCCTCAGTAGGAGGGTTGGTCCACTTTCAATCAGAAGTCTTGTGGTTCGATCCCTAACTATTGCCACATGTCGTGGTATCCTTGGGCAAGACACTGAACGCCAAAATTGTTCACGCTGCCATGCAGGCGCTGTGTGAATGTGTGTGAATGGAGTAATGGGCAGTTGGGTACTTAATGTAGCAGTGTCTGCGAACAGTGTGTGAATGTGGTGTGAAAGGGAGGGATGTGACGTATAGTGTTAAATGCAAAGTTGTTTTACAACTCAGTTTCAACTGAGTATTTATGTATGAGGAAATGTGGGACTCCAGTTAGAACTCAGCGATGAATCAGAATCTACAGTCCTCACAGCCCTCCTGGGTTTGAGTCTGACCCTCGATATCTACTGCATGTCTTCCACCACTCTCTCCCAAATATTCCCCATCCATCTCTTATGTTCCGCCAATAAGGGCTTGAAATGTCCCAGAAATATATTTTAAAAATACAAATGAGGAAATGTACAGTACAGACTTGTGTAAATCAGTGTAGTGATACAACAGAAAACTCAAAGTACTTGGTCTTTTTCGATTCTCTGATTTCTTTTTTAAATTTTCAAAATCCAAAACAAAAAACGCCAACCAGAATTTACATTTTTAGACACTTCAAATCCATTATTACCCCTACAGTGCAGTCACGAGCTTGACTCTGTTGTATCTTTCGGTTGCATCATGTGGTTACACTCACTTTCTCTCCCACAGTACAGGTCGTTGGTGTACATGGTGTACGGGCTGCTGGCTGTGTGGACCAGTATGGGCTGGACCTACGTTACCCTCATGCTGTCTCACTGTATCCTGCTCTACAGCATCTCCTTAGTGAAAATACGCTGGCTTTGCTTCGTCACAGGTCTTTGCACACTCGCTACGTTCAAGTGTGAACCCTTCGTGTCCTGGCAGGTATGCCACTAGAAAAAATAAGAAGCTACAAAACACAGATATTTGTTGTCAAATGTCCAAATTCGCTTGTGTTTTATTTGACCAATTCCTCTCCATGTAGGCGGGTTTTGTGGATGGGGACTTCGAGCTGCGTCATGTTCTCTACTATGGAGGGTGTGGCTTCACCATAATGCGCTGTATGAGCTTTGCTCTGGAGAACTGCGAGAGGAAAGATGGAAACTACAACATCCTGGAGCTGCTCAAGTACAACTTCTACCTCCCCTTCTTCTATTTTGGACCCATCATGACCTTCGACAAGTTTTATGTTCAGGTAAGTGTAATGAAGATTGGATCCCCCAGCTCAGCCAGTGTTGTGATTTTATCGCCCTGGGCAGTCATGAGCAGTGAGTCAAAGTCCTTAAAAACAAAGCACCTGTTTGAGTGTCATGATCAAAGTGTTTTGCATATGACTTTGGTTTAATACCAGGGCAACCAGAGAATTTCCCCAATTGATTTCAGTACAGTGTGGCCTGAAGGGGTTAATCCAACCAGTAATAAAAAGAGAAAAAAAAGACAAATTAAATGAACAACTGAATGGATGGATATCATTTTCATCATTTGCAAGAACAAGCCATAATGACAACAATAGATCAAAATGAAAGAGTATCAAAATACTTGTATCTGTCAATTTTCATGTACAAGATAGACTCAGTCGGCCTACATCATCCATCATGATCACATAAACACTGCATCCTCATTCACAGTCAAAGTTTTCTTCCTGAAATGCATCAAAGCACGGCAGAGGTTTTTGATTTGGTGACTTGGCGTCTGCTGCCCCCTGCAGGCCAACAAGTCTGACCTGACCAGGAAAGAGCGGGAGATGTGGAACATCAATGTTCAGTGCTTGATTTATCTGGGAGTCATCCTTGTAGTGGACGTCCTCTTCCACTTCATGTACATCCTCACCATCCCCTCTGACATGAAGCTTCTGAAGCACGTCTCCGACTGGGCTCTGGGTCTGTGCCCCCTCCATAAAACTACCCACATTTATTGTTTCACATAATATTCTACCTTCTGCGTATTGCTCCTTAATGACTGATGGGACTGCTTTGTTTCTAGTGGGCCTGGCTTACTTTAACCTGGTGTATGACTGGGTGAAAGCAGCCGTCATGTTTGGAGTCATTAACACCATATCCAGATTGGATCATCTGGACCCTCCAAAGCCACCAAAATGCATCACTCTGCTCTACGTGTTTGCCGAGACGTGAGTTGCGTTTTCACAACTTGACAAAATTTGGCAAAATGATTCCAAATATTTCAAACTAAACCTCTGTTTCTTTCTCCTTTGCAGTCATTTTGACAGAGGGATCAACGAGTGGTTGTGCAAGTCAGCATCTCAGAATTACGAGAATTTTTTTTTTTTTTCTCGATTTCGTCAAATTGAAATGCTGAATGCAGTGTTGTTTTCTGCAGGTATGTGTACGATTACCTGGGTGGAAAACATGAGAATGTGGTGGAGGAGCTGATTGCGACACTGTGCACCTTCGGAGTCACCATCGTGTGGCTGGGACCCTGCAAGGTGGTGCTCATCTGGGCTTTCTTCAACTGTTTCGGCCTCAACTTTGAGCTTTGGGCTGCCAAGGTCTTCTCCATGGAGCCCTTTGCTTCTTTTGAGGTTGGCACTGGGTTACATTTCAGTTTAAGAGCAGAGATAATTGGTTCATAAAATGCTCTTTTTTCCATGTTAAAAAATGTTTATTTTCCAGATGGCGATGTCGGAAGCAATGTCCAGACGTATCAGAGCCATTTTTAATACCTTCAACTTCTGGTGCATTGTTCTCTACAACATCCTGGCATTGAACAATTTGGATTTTGCCAAGTTGGTCGCCAAACGTCTGCTTCTCAAAGGTGACTTTGTTGCTCTTATTTTGAAGAGGATATTTATTCTTCAAGCTTAATTAACATTTTTTTTTTTGTTTTTTCCAGGCTTTCCTTTTACCACCATCATCGCCATGTTTGTGACCTACTGCCTGATTCAAGTGATCAAGGAGAGAGAGAGGAGACAGGCCCTTATCGATGACCCTGATCCTCTTCCTCCAACGGCCGCCACAAGCGCTGCAGCTACGACTGCAACCCCCTCTGCCGCTCAGCCAGCAGCAGATCCCAGCAAGGAAAAGGCCGAGTAGAGACTTAACGGTCACTTCTCCATGCTTATAATGAAGGACGTTAACGGCCAGCAGCGTTATCTCCAGTCCAGATTTTATAACATGAAATATGAAACGCTGAAGTATAAAAACAGCATAAACTGTAAATACCTTTAACATCATTTTACTGCGTTTATACCTAAAGTGGAGAAATAGAACTAAATCCCACTTTTGCTTAACAATAACAGTATATTTATGTATATTACAACTGTATTCTGTTCAGCAGTCACTGGAAATGAGTTAAAGTATCATTTACTCTGTCAAACCTTTTAGAGAAGAAAAACTAACTACAGGTTTTGGAAAACATTTCAATAAAGCAAAAATTAAACGGAAAATGTGTTCTTTATTAAAATGATTATAGAGAATTTCAGATATAAATGACTGGCTGTGCTGGATATTTAAAGTAGATGAGTCACTGCTGAGGCTTGTCATCACAGCTGGGAGGTATTTCTGCAGCATTACATCAGCAGTTTGCGGCTTAAGACTTCTATGAGGCCAACAAAGTGGGAGCAACATTTTAAGAATGTCAAGCCCAACACCTGAGGTCACATGTGCAACACCACATAGACCCGACAAGACTTCTGATTCAGTAATAGAAACTAAGAATTGTATTTTACCCAGTTTTTGAATCAGTTACATTCCCCCCATTAACTAAATCTGAATGACAGAGGTTGCGAGTTGGGGAACTAACTAAACACTACACCAAAACAAAACAAAAGTTAAGAGGAAGTCAAAGAAGGAAGGGGTAATGGAAGGAGTCACAAAATGGCTAAAAATAAAAATACATTTTCAGAACCCACACACATCTGGGATCTTCATTCAAAACAAAAACACAGAAAGCCAACTGATGGTGTTGACTCTCCTGACACACACAGCCAACGGAGCAAATAGACCTCCACTCCCCTATATAACCTCCCAGCCCAGCTGATTGTCATCAGCCGTCAGGTGAGGGAGAACATCACAGGTGAAGACAATAGCTCCTAATGAGCAAGAAAACCTGTGACCTAGTTTCCTTGGGAATCGATCCATAACGTATCCTAACAGTATGACTACTGTATGTTACATTTATTTGGACTATAATGCGACAATGTCATCTTTTATGTTCCACTTTTCTACTGTTTTTTTTTTCCCCCTTCCCCCTCCTCCTGTGCTCACAAATGATATTTAAAGACCTGGGCCCGTAGTCACAAACATTCAGAGAGCTCCTTATTTAGCTTTAAAAAATCCTAGCAAGGGTTTTCAGTCGAGGAGTGATTTAGGAACATTCTCAGAGCAACTCTGAGCAAGAAATGGACAGAAACTTTTATTTTAGTCAGGTTGACCCCGTTAGGTATGACACATTTTTCAGAAGCTGAAAAAAAAATTTAGATAAAAAAGTCAAACATAGAATCTAGTCAGACATTGTGTAATTATGAACACTATGACATTAGAATCTGTGTGAAAAATTGGAAGACGTTCTTAAAAATATATAGCCTACAAAATGTTTGAAATCACATGCCCACGTGTGCCGCAGCTCCTTCACATGCGGATAATTACATCAGCAGGTAAAGAGTCTTAATTAGTGATTGGATGCACCTGTGGAGGTAACCCATGTCTCACTTTGTGCTGAATGAAGTCATAGATGGCTTGAAATGTCTGCACAAATAATTTTTGTCTGTTCTGCCCAAATATGAATCAAAAATATTCTTCAGTGTTTGCAGAACTTTTCTTCATTTTCTCCTCAGCTTGAGGAACTCCAACAGTTTTACACCTTAGGAGCTCTCTTAAGGGCTAAGACACTTTGTGAATAACTTTCATCTTAACAAGGATCTAGTTCTAACTTTGAGGGGAATTTCTTAGAAAATATCCTGATTCTAAGAATGGTTGTAGAATTTTGTCACTAGGAGCAACTCTTCGTACTTAGGAGTATTCGTGAATATGGCCCCTGATCTAGATCAATATGGCAATCGTTTTTTTTTATTGTCTAAAATAAAACGATCAAAAAAAATATCAAAATGTGCAAGTCTGCCTCTTGATACTCAACAGTCAACTGGAGTCCATTTATTTAAACTGAATTCTTGTTTTAAACTGGACTGGGGGGCGGCCGGAGCTCAGTCCATTGGAACCTGTGTGTGTCGCAGGTTTAAGTCCAGGTACAATCCAAAGTATGGAAATTTGTCTGGTTGCTGGAGAGATGTCAGCTCCCTTCGGAGCCCTGCCGAGGTGTCCTAGGATTGTGTTTGTTTGTGTGTATTTTTATGTGCCTTGCCCATGTATGCTTGCATCCTGTCAGGGATGAATAAAGCATGGCTTCTTCTTCTTCTTCTTCTTCTAAATAAATGAAATATACAACCGTCTCATATAATGATGTTAATGAGGGTAAGCATTCAACAAGAACTGATCTGTGTATAATTTTCCTGGATTCATCAAACTGGTATTAAAACAGATAAAGCCTTTCAAATAAGACATAATATTTCTATATCTCATTTTATGTAAATAAGAGAATGAGAAAATTCCCCAGAGAAGCCTGGCTCTGCAGTTTTTAGCATACACAACAAAAGCACAGCTATAGAAAATGTGACTTTGCTGGGGAATATTTCAGGTAGTGTATTGATACATGATTGGTTGGCTGGTGGGTGTTTGTAGTAGCAGAATGTTAAATAAAGTTGTAGAAACATGTCACTAATCATTATTGTGGCTCGTTGATGTTTTTAACAGTTTGAGGATCACAGTGACCTCAAACACATAGAAAATAATTGTGGGTAAAAGTGTATTTGTATGTTATTGTTTTTGATCTTGACATAAGAACCATTTTTTTGGCTTGAACTTTTCTTTCGGAGCATTTAATGATCTTTTTTTTTTTAAATGTAATTTCATTGTATCAAAATGTAAAGGATCTCGAAGAGAATACCATCTTCATATGTTAAGTAAACAACTCATCGTTCAGAAACTTCAGCCTGAAGACATCCGAGGAGAACACAACAAAGTTTATTTGATTTTTATCTGATTGATGTGTGTTACATATTAAGGTATGTGTATATTGTAAATGCAGTAACAAACTGAAAGAGTAACACTGCCACTGTAATGACTCAGTCACAGAGACCCCCTAGGGGGCACCCTCCTACATCACCTACTCTAGATGCCTCATGACTCAGGGCAGACATATTACCCATGAAGCCATGTGTCAGCTGCTAGAGAGTGGGTGGACAGTCCTGGAGAGTGGATGGACAGTCCTGGGGGATGGGTAGGGGTGGGGTTGGGATTTAAGGGTGGATATTACGTTTCATGTTCTAGAATGAAGCCCATCGCTCCACAGTGAGCGCCCGGGCTATAAATAACCCACCAGTTGGAGCTCAGTTGAAGGGTCAGGACAGCTGAGGAAGTGGGACGTCTCAGGGTTCAGCTGGTGTGGACTGACTGTGCTTCTGAATCCTCTTTCCAGGCTTGTAACTACAGCTACTCCGCTACAAAGAAGATCAACTGTTGTTTGATTTGAAGCCCCTGAAAGGCTCCTCAGACCCTCCCATCCAGGAACAATGGCTCTACCCATTAATCCCATGGATGAACCCAGAATGTACCAGCAGACGTTGCTTCAGGACGGCCTGTACGACCTGCTGGAGAACGACAAGCTGGTCGACTGTACGCTGAAGATCAAAGACAAGGAGTTCCCCTGCCACCGGCTGGTCCTGTGCGCCTGCAGCTCCTACTTCCGCGCCATCTTTCTGTCTGATCTAGACGAGAGCAAAAAACGAGAAATTATCTTGGAGGATGTAGAGCCGGGTGTCATGGGGCTGATCCTAAAGTACCTTTACACCTCCAAAATCAATGTGACAGAGCAGAACGTCCAGGACATCTTTGCAGTGGCTAACATGTACCATATCCCTTCAATTTTCACTGTGTGTGTGTCTTTCCTCCAAAAGCGCCTGAGTCTAAGCAACTGTCTCGCTATCTTCAGACTTGGCCTGATGCTGGACTGTCCCAGGTTGGCTGTATCTGCTCGAAACTACGCCTGTGAGCGCTTCCAGCTCATCTCCAGAGATGAGGACTTCCTGCAGTTGCTCCCAAGTGAGCTCGCAGCCATTTTAACAAACGACAACCTGAACGTAGAGACAGAGGAATTGGTGTATGAGGCCTTGATGAACTGGGTCGCCCGGGATACTGAAAGCAGAGAGAAAGAGCTACCAGGTTTGCTGGATTGTGTTAGATTGCGTTTGGTCAGCGAGGATTTCCTGAAGGAGAAAGTAGAGAGAAACAAAATGATCTGTTCAAACTCAGAGCTGCAGCAAAAAGTCCAACTGGTGAAGGATGCACATGCAGGGAAATTTCCTGAGGTTAAAAAAAGTAAAAGCAAAACAGAAGATGCTGAAGCAGAGAAAGATGGAGAAAATGAAGAAAATGAGGAGGAAGAAGGTCTTCTCCCGGGCATCCTGAATGATAACCTGAGGTTCGGAATGTTTGTCAGGAACCTGATCATGATGGTGAACGACACGGGCGCTGTGGCCTACGATCCGACTGGCAACGACTGCTATGTGGCATCGCTTTCCACACAGATCCCCAAGAACCATGCCAGCCTGGCCACCAAGGAGAACCAGATCTTTGTGGCAGGAGGATTTTTTTATGATGAACTGAACAAAGAGGATCCACTTAGCTCGTATTTCCTGCAGGTAGGGAGTCCTTTAAATCAAGTTTGATGAGAAATGTTCAAAACTGGAACAAAATGTCAACTTAACGTTTTCTTGGAACTTAGTATATTAAAGTCCTGCAGAATACTGCTGAAGACTAAGAAAGTAATAAACTTGATATTTATCATTCAAAGAGGAAGAATAAGGAATTCTACGAATATACAACATTATGCCTCCTCTGTTAAAGGATGCAACATATTTGAATTTAGCTAATTAAAAACCACTGGCCAAGTTAAGGGAGGGAATGGCAGCGTAACCACGGATATGATACGAAACAAAACAAAACGATATGAAACGAAACTATACGAAAAGGTATAAAACAGTATGATAGATAAGGGCTACGTGGCACACATGAATAATTTAACAATAATGGAATTAGGGGGTAATTGATAAATTGTAAGATAATCATATAATGATACATCTGCAGTATCGGATTAGTTGAAGAACACAAAATGTTCCTAAAATGGTGGAGTACAGTATTAATATATGTATTCACTGCAATTAAGTGAATAAAATAATACTTCTCTTAATGTATTCTCTTAATTTCTAATCCCTGCAGTCTGACATTATTCCCTTTTTTCTTCTGTCAGCGTTTTCTATGACAAATTAAGTTCCATTCCCCGTCCCATCATTAATGTAATACGTGCCACCATGAGGAGTCATGAAGTGGTGACACGGTTTGAATTGGCAGGAAAATCTGTTGAGAGAGTCATATCTTTATTTATTTCAAATATCTATATTGGGATAATAATTGAATCACAAGAGTCAGGATGAGGATATAATGTCATATGGATATAATACCCCACTCGAGTCCAAATGATGAGTTTTATTTTGCTGTGAAGCATTTTAAATAGTAATGGGGATCCAAGAGATACCAAATATGTCATCAAGGTGATTTTTTGGTTTGATAAACTGATGTACAAGACATTAATATTACTGTATCTTTCGGAGACATCTTCTAATAGATGAATTAAAAAGCTTAGATTAGTTCATAAATAATGACAACATGTATAACATTAGGTATAATGTTAGAATCAAATATGTTAGCCCCTTTCAGTCTAATTCATTTTGTTACATATGGGGAAATAAAAAAAAAATGTTGAAGCACGACGTTCTGTTTGTGTCTGTCAGTATGTGCTAAAGTATGTCTTCTTCAAGTGGTTGAAGTGGAACACATTCACAAATGACTGTCTCCTGTGACCTCAGTATGACCCCGTTAGCGCTGATTGGCTGGGGATGCCTCCCATCCCGTCTCCCCGCTTCCTGTTTGGTATGGCCGAGGCCATGAACTCCATCTTTGTGTTGGGTGGGAGGGAACTGAAGGAGCAGGAGCAAACGCTGGACTCTGTTTTGATATATGACAGACAGTGAGTACTAGTTAATGTGACAAATCTAAAGAGTGGAGGAGGAATTTAGAGAAATAATTCACCAGACTGCTAACGTGAAGTTACACTTTCCCGGTTGTTTCTTGTTTACAGATCTTTTAAATGGAGTGAATCAGAGCCAATTCCTTACTCAGTCTATGGACACCAAACAATATCCCACAATGATGTAATTTATGTCATTGGAGGAAAAGGAGATGACATGTGAGTATTCTGTGTAATCAGGATATTTTATCAATCTGTGTTAACTGAAATATTTACTTTGAAAGAAAGTTATACAAGTGACAACAAGTGAATGGCCGATCTTTGACATTCTTTGTCTGTTTCTAAAAGGAATTGTCTGAAGAAGATTTCCGCATATGACGCTTTGAGGTTTGAATGGAAAGAGCTCGCGCCCATGAAGATTGCACGTTCTTTATTTGGAGCCACTGTTCACAAGGACAAAATATACGTGGCAGCAGGAGTCACAGACACCGGGCTAACGGATACTTTGGAGGTGTACGACATCGCTACCAACAAGTGAGTTCCCCAAAATCAAGTTTCACACTGACAAAAAGTGAATTCATGAACTGGCTCCCACCCGTGCTTTCACTTATGTTCACTTTATTTGAAGGTAGTTGGTTGTTGGGGAAATACAAAAGCCAAGGATAACTGTACAAAAAACAATTATTTTATTTTACAATAATAAAAGGAAGAAATTGATGTTCATAGCCTCCATAGAGGAATTAATTCAAAAAGGAAGGTACATTTTAATTTAAAAGGTTTAACTAAGTTCAATTTGTGAAACATGCTCCTTTTTTTTCTTGAATTAAAAGAACTGCTAAATGAAATGTAGAAATATTCTGTATTGTAACTTACTCAAATGTACCTGTATGTGTGTGTTTCCCTTTGTCAGATGGTCAGACTTTGGAGTGTTCCCTCAGGAGCGTAGCTCTTTAAATCTGGTGTCTCTGGCTGGTGCGCTGTACGCTGTAGGAGGGTTTGCTATGATGCCTTTAGAGGACAGTGAGGAGATGGTTCCCAAAGAGATGAATGACATCTGGAGGTGAGACATAACAACAGACATCAGACATTTCACTTAATCCATAGCGCTACAGGTAAAGTATTTGTTAGCCCTGGTTAGGGCATTTATCTATAATGTCACATAAAAGTCTCAATTTCAGCAAGTCAGGAACAATATTAAAGTTTTGCTCTGTTATGTTAATTTACCCAACAAATTTGTATATTTTTATTCAAGATATGTACATAAAAATCATATACCAGGTACCATGACTATGTCTGTAATCCTCCTCAGGTATGATGAGACAGAGAAGAAGTGGAACGGCATCCTCAGAGAGATCCAGTACGCTTCAGGGTCCACCATCCTAGGGGTCCGCCTCAACACCTTGCGTCTCACCAAGTTGTAAAACCTGTGAAACAGTACTTCCCAGGAGTCATGGTGACATTAAAACGTCACCGAGTGAATGTGAGGAGTCATCTATGATCACTTTATTTGATTGTATATCATTCTATAGTAGTTCTTATTATCTAATTGTACTTCTAGTTACACATTGGGGTCAATCTTTTTCAATTGGAGACTTTTATATGTGTTTTAGTGGTTTTGTTCTGACTGAGATTGTTGAATAAATTCATCTGTAGCCTGTTGACTTTTTGCACTGTATGGAATAAAATTCAAGTATTTAATATGCAGTCTTGATTTGATTTAAAATGTGTAGGTTAAAGGTGTGCATTTCCCAACAGATGGCAGCAAAGTATTCACAGTAGAGCATGGCTTGAGCATGATTTAATAAAAAACAACAACACACATCTGTATTTGCAATAATATATCTATACTGTTTAATATTGAAATGATTTCATTACGCTCTGTTGTGTTACAGACAGTAAACACTAGTCAATAATACAATAAAAGACAGAAAATACAGACTAATGTTATTAGCACCTCTAGACACTAATGTCCTTGTACGGTTTTAAATATTTTAATACAGCTGAACTTGACAACTACTGTCTACACAATGGTCTTTGTACACCAGAGTTAACTAAGACATAGTGCTTACATTATAAAGTAGAGAATCAGCAAATGACAAAACACATGATGATTTCTTTAACACAACTGCAGTATGAGTAAGTATGGGAGATGTAGGGGATGTGAATAATACAGCTCTGAATAGAAAATGGCATTGGTGCTTATGGATATCATAACATATATCGCTGCCCATAAAAGAAAAAAGTCACAATCAAACAAATGAATAGAACAGCCAACCTGAAACCAACAGTGCCTGTTTTTCAATTTTAAGTTTCAGTTGTATAGAGGCCAGAAGCGTACAAAACACATAATCAAAAGAGTCAAAAACACATCTGAACATATCAATACATGTGTAATTTTATTAACAACCAATCAGATGAAAGTTGAGTCAATTTGTACAGTTACATTTTTGACTCTTTTGATGACCATTTAGTGATTCTGTAGCTCTATAAATTTGCACCCAAAGAAGTGTTGGACTAAAACAACGATTTAAAAAAAACATTCATTCAAAAAAAAGGGGGGCATTGTCATCATCAAAAGGGCAACACACTTCTATAACTTCTTATAACATACAACCGACATACAAAGCTTTCTCTCCAATATTGTCATGAAACTTCCGTATTAAGTACGTCCTAACATCACAATATTCCCAACACTTTTGTTGAAGCTGAAGGCCAAACAATCAAATCCTTTTGGATTCACTCTTCGGCTCATGCAGCAAAACCCCAAACTACAATTCCCAATAGAGCCCCAACTTGGCAATCCCAAGAGCCCCCTGCTTTGTACCAACTGTCATGCTTAATGCTTCATTATGTGGCAAACATTTGCCTTGGGTGCAATGCAGAAGCACAGTCACTGTGGTGCCTTGGCATTCACTTAAATCACTGGCAAACTCTCTTCTAAGGACAAGGGCAGGTCCACCTTTGCCTAATCTAACCCAAGCCTTTGGCCGCTAGCCTTGGAAAGGACAATTTGGCTGATTAAAAGACATAAAGAAACACTTGCCTCCAATGGAAGATCCAAAAACTGTGCAAAAATTCCCTTCCTGGTTTCTAAAATCCTAGCTTTACTGCCGTCTAATGTGATAACATTTCATTAAAAACTTTATACTTCACTTTTTAACAATTTGAAGATTATTTTGAGAAATGTTGTCATTTTCCCACTCAAATGATGAAAATGTGCATTTTGGTCTATTCTTACTGCAATTAATTACTGCACTAGTTTGGAAACCCATAAATAACAGATTCTAAAGTTCATTTCACTGATTCCAAGCAGTGGGGTCTGAACAACAGAGTTTTCTTTAAACAAAAAAAGTGTCTAAAAGGGCTGAACTCCTGCCAACATGTTGTCAGCAGATTCAAAACAACTGCCTTCAAACTGTGGTCACTGAACTGGAGTATAAAGTGCTTACGGTTATCAATATCCTTTTTTTCCCCTCAGTTTGGCAAATAATTTTCTCTTGGCATGATATACAACAGTCACATATTTGGACCCTTTCATGACCTGAACTAGTTTCTTTAATAGTGATCAGAAAAGAAACAGATCTGAAACAGCCATGTCTGAAAGTGACACAAATACTTGTTTGCACAGTGCAAAAAGGCGGACCAGAACATAGAATAGCAGTTTAGGTGCATCGCCAAACATCACCTTAAATTATACTAAGAAACAAAAACACAGGTCAGCCCTCACTCAGCCTGTCTGATCAAACTTGAACAAACAACATTAATACATTAACTGCTCATCAAATATGAGCATACATTTCAACCATCAAATGTATGCTTTATGTTTTGAATTTTTCTGGAAATTTTAAACCTTTTTTCTGTTTTCATGTTCCCTATTATGGGCTAAAGTGAGGCAATCAAATTCAAAGTGCATAAGTCAGTAGTATTGACTACTATCTCCTCCATTACCATCATCCCGAACTTAAAACATTCAATTCCCTCCACCTGTAAGGCAAACACACAAACTATAACCACAGTATCTCAGTTTTGTCTCTTGGGCAAGTGCTTCTCTTAACAGTAGGCCTTTCTGGGAGAATACATATAATGCATTTAAATTTAGCCTCATAAATGATTATGTGTTACAAGGCTTTTTTTAGCATTAGACCTCTTAGATAGTGCAGTTTACCAAGGTGCCACAAGAGAGCAACAGTCTTGTGTTTTGTGACATTGACAGGAAGCCTTTAGTCCTCTCTCTCTCTCAACAATCAGAGGTCACATCTAAAGACCAGATCATACCTCATCAGACTGCCTAAAATTTCTAAATTGTAGTTCGTTACTGATGCTGGAGGTTACCTCCAATTAAGCAGTAAATTTGATTAGTAAAGGCCAGAATATAGTGAACAATTTCACTGGTCTAGACTTTTCATTTAAAGGGCAGTTTCAAACTGGACCCTGTACAAAATGAGAACGATAAAAATACAAAACGTGTTAGACACACGAAGAAAAAAGAAAATAGTACCAATATCAAATCACATCTAATGTGGCCCTTACCATTTAGTTTCTGAAATACATAAATTGGGTGAACTTCAACATGAGAATACACTAAAGGTGCTTAAATGTGTCGTTTAAATAAAACAATGAACAGATTATTACATTTAAAAAAGCTTAACTGCAAATTCCAACTTTCTGTAGTACCAGCCAAGACACATATGGGGGCAACATTCAACTGACTCTCCAAATGTAAACATGAGGATTTGATAACGAGGAAGAAACACACCTTAACTATATTTACAGGTGAACGCTACACTTAAAGTTTGCTATCTCTAGGTAAAGTGAGCAAGAGTGCATCAATAGTGCACAGCGAATATTTTTGGATTAGTAATTGATTCAAACTAAGAATTTAAAGTATTACTCTGATATTTTGGATTTTCTTCCACCCTCTATTATTGCAGAGAGTTACATGAGAAAACTGATACCTTAGTCGTGAATTTGGTATAAAGCTTGAGCTAGCAGCCAGTTGACCTAGCTAAGCGTAAATACTGTAAACAGTAGGCAACGGTTAGCCTGGATTCATCCTACAAAATCTGTCTACCTACATCTTCTGTCTACCTACATCTTTAAACCTTGTGAATTTAATTTATGTTAGTTTGATATGTACACAAATAGTTTAAAGATGAAAACAAATTCAAAGTCTGGCTTTCTTTCAATTGGATGTAGCCTATATCATGACCTTTGCTAGCCGTCTCATTGACAGCGTTTTGTTAAACTAAATAAAAAAACAAAAAGTGTTTATTGAAATTTTTTCAACTTTTCTTATTGTACAAGTACACTTAAAATAGTTTACAAAAACTGTTTGGACCTACAGACTAGGCCAGGCTATATCTGTTTCCTTTTGTTTTCAGTCTTAGTGCTTGGCTAACTACTGGTTAGCTAGTTCTGCTTTTACACACGGGACTGGTAGCCTATTTCACCAAGAAATTAAATGAATGTTTTTCCCAAAATGTAAAATCTTTCCTTTAAGGTAAGAACTTTTTAGACAAATGTTTCAATAAATCATCTTTTTTTTTTTTCAGAAAGTTCATGACAACAAGTGTCAAAAGTGCATGCCGAGACACCCAACTCAAAGCAGTATAAAAAACTGCAGCTCTCTAACATTGATCAGCTTATAGATCACTTCAATAAGAAATTGTCTGGTTTATAATAGTGAAGAGCCCTTTTACTGATTCACTCTTTGTGCCAAAAAAAAATCACTGTCAGTGCTCTTGAAGAGATTGGAATATAAATCTTTATCATTACACAATATACATTATGATGAAATGTACACATTTAATGAACTAAGTTAGCAAGTATTCCATTAATATAGTCACCTGTTGCTTTTTTTATCCTGCAAACTGATTACACAGAGCAGGCTTAGTTGGGAAATGAGCCATTGGTTAATATTAAGAGTAGCTCTATAACCTATGGGTTTGAGTACATTAAATTAAGGTTTGAGTACATTAGTCACAGAAAAGTGTGAGATTTTCTCAAAGCCAGATCTACAGGAATGGAGCACACTTGCTTAATGTAAGCAAAAGAAGAGGGTCAACAAATTATTCAATTTCCTGACTCGGGAAGCTCAAATTCTATTGGCTGCACATAGATATAAAGATCCTCTTTTACCATCTCAGCTTCACATTTCAAACGCACACACACTCACACACACACACACACACACACACAGACGGACACAAACAACACAAACAGAATTGCACAGCTGACTCTCCAGAGGTCTCAGCTTCTCCTACGTCCTTACAAATTGACATAACGTGCCACGAATTACATACTATCACGGTTATAAAAATGAAGACAAATAGGAGTAAATATCACTAGAGTTAAATGTAAGGTGCAGGATCGATTATAAATGCTGTTTAACATTAACTAACTACGTGAGCTTACAGGATTTGGTTATTGGCATTGCCATATACATGTATACGCTCAAAGACAAATCAGCATTTGGTTATTGCTGGGTCATACCAGATCCACTTGCTACAACTTGGCAGAGAATGATCCAAATAAAACATTTTTTTCTCATCATATTGTGGTCTCATTACTTCTGATGACCACTGACTTTAGGAAACTCTTCCTCCCAATTTGCAAAAGATGCTACAATCAACGCATTGTGCAAGGCTCTGGAGAGATGTGTGTGGCGGTTGTGAAATAATAAAACCAGAACAGAGTTGTGAAATTCATGATGAAAAGCGTGGTGACGACATGTCCTACTGGACTCTGAGGTTATCTATTGTATTTAACAGAGTAAAAAATAACTCTTTCATAATGTGGAAGGTGTAGGTTGGTTGTTATGAGGCCTCCATGTAGCCTTCAGTCAGTGTTTCCCCTCAGTGTAAATGTCACTGAGGAGCATCAGTCTCCTGCTGCAGGAGTCCTCGTAAAAGCTCTAAGAAAAATAATATAAATGTAACAAAAGTGCTTTAGATGCTACAGAGATCTGTTAGTTGTTGGAGTTCATCCTACCGGCAGAGAACAGAGGAGGCGGTGGGGGTAAATGAGGGGTTGGTGGCAGCCCTCCCATGGAGTGCAGCAAGGGGTGAAGAGGGTGTGGGCTAGAGGCAGCAGCGGGTGTGGTCACAGATGTAGCAGGGAGCGCTGTCCCATGCTGCACCTGACCGGAGGAGTCCACAGCAGGCAGGCCCAAAGGATGGTCAAGACTGAGGGGGTTGTTGATGTCTGTAACCATGGGGTTGCTGACGCGGAAGCATTTCTCCCTGTGGGCTTTGAGCATGTTGGAGAAGCGGAAGCGCTGGCCGCACACCTCGCAGGGGTACGGCTTCTCTCCGGTGTGGGTTCGGCGGTGGCGCTTCATGTTGGGCCGACTGGTGAAGCTCTTCCCACAGATCTCACAGATGTACGGCTTCTCTCCTGCACAGGGAGGGACAAATTACAACTTCTGCATACATTGTCTACATTAAAAATTAAAAATCAGCATACATTTATATACTATATATATTAATCTTATAAGAAAGAGTGCAATGCGAAATGGGTCACCCAGAGTATCAAGCCACATGCTGTACATGATCATCCAAGATCCAAGGAGCTTTTTGATAATCTTGTAGATAATTGTTTTTTGACGTTTCAATTAAGTCTAAACACATATGTAGGATCACTTTTAGCCAACTTAAAACTCACTCCACACAACCTGCCCTGCCCTAAATGTCGACATAATAAAGTTAGTTAGTAACTAACATACTGTGGCCCGTCAGGAGCATAAGAGCACGACATTTCCTTCAGGAGCTGGTGGGGACCAAAACTGAGCTACAAGTACTCAATTATGATTTTATCAGCTGTTTAACTCAAACTAGATTCTAATGTTGCTACATGTCTAGTATAGTGTCTAATGTTTTTTTCTAACCAGCAGGCATCAACATAAGGTAACCGTTGGGCTTTTTAACCACTAGTTGGCACAATTGGCAACTGGACAGGAAAAAGAAGACTAAATAATGTTCTCAAACACATTTGAAAGACCTCAGGGCTCGCTACGTCTGGTCAGTGACACTGTGAGGACTTTAGTTTGAACTTATATTTATATTTGTAAGGCTTTTTTCACACACACAACTTAAGTTGAAAAATCTGTTCATGGTAGTTTAAAAAAAACAGTTCTGTGATCCAGCTTTAACACGCTTGAAGAAACCTCAGATGGATTCAAATCCTCACTCACCAGTGTGTGTCTTCATGTGTTCGTCAAAGTACTGTTTCATGTTGAAGTCCTTTCCGCACCACTGACACATGAACTGCTTGTGTCCGATGTGAATGCTCATGTGGGACCGCAGCTGGTATTTGTACTGGAAGCGCTCACTGCAGTTCTGAAATGGCAAGCAGGCAACATTTTCACAAACAAAAAAAAAAACAATTGATCATGACTGGTAGTGACACAAAAATAAAAACTCAGTGTTTTTAAATCCACATGTTTGCAGAAAAGTAAAAAGAAAGTGAACAAAAGCCAGACATGCTGATATATCTAACAACATATCTGATTCCACTCAGCTGTGAGAAAATGTGTTTCTGTAAAACACATTGAGACCGTTTTCCATCATGAAACCAATAAAAAGTATTCAACGTGAAATATAAACAGTTTTATGGCATGACACCTGTTGAGTTTAGCAGGCAGCCTGGAAAACAAGAACATGTCTAATGTTATGAGGTCAAACTAAAGTTGGAAACGAAAGGACATTTCAAAGTCTGCTTTACAGAAAAGGTTGACATATTGGGAATTATACTATTTGCACAGATGAGAAAGTTAATACCAATGTGACATGTCTATGTAAATATCAAGCTAAGGCCAGAAGCAGATCACTTGACTCAGTACTTTTTTTTCTATTTTGTGACAGGCTGAGAGTAGCTGCTGAAGTTCTCCTGGCTGAACTCTCTAATTTACTCCACAGACACGAACATGGTATCGATCTCCTAATCTTAGTTTTGGAGAGAATTCAACATATTTCCCAACAACTATTCCAGATATTTCAGTCTTATATCATATATTTCCAAAAGCTACCGTCATAATAGCAAAGGTACGGGGACTATTAACTTTGAGTGTGAAAGACTCAAGAAAGTTCCAAAACTGGTAGAAATCTCAGATCCAGTGAAACTCCTTCATGAAAGTGGAGAGTCATAGTAGTGAATAAAAGGAGCTCAAACCTCACACTTGAAGGGTTTCTCTCCGGAGTGCTGCAGAGAATGAACCTTCAGGGACATGCTGCGCTTGAACGACTTCCCGCACGTCTCGCAGGTGAATGGCATGTCCTTCGTATGGGCTAAACACACACATTAACAAAATGTTACACAGTATTGAGTCACTCTTGATCAAATGGCAACAGGAGGACAAGTAAGCAAACTGTTGCCCTTTACTTTACAAGCACATAAGAACATCAGTGGATGCAATGTTTTTATTGGTTCATTTCAATGCTAAGGACCATGAATGCTTTGATTGTGGTAAATATGATAGTTAATCTGAAGTTACACCATTGGTCAGATATACGCCGTCTTTTACACTACTTCCTTAAGAGCTGAAACACAAAAGTATGACAAAAGTAAGTCTGGGTAAAAAGATGTTTATCTGCCAAAACATGGAAGAGGAAAGAAACACCCAAAACAAATCCCCCCCCCTCAACAATCAAAAGGATGTAGGACAGGAAGCTTAAATTAACAAACGGGAACAAAGCGACCAACCAGAATCTTCCATTTCACTGCCACTCACCGACCATGTGCTTCCTGACATGAGCCATGGTGTAAAACTTCTTCTCACAGATCTCGCAGGAGAACTTCTTCTCGGCGTAGCCATGGACAATCTTGTTGTGCTCGTGTAAGGACCACAGTTTTTTAAAGGCCTTACCACATGTTACACACTTTAGGGGGAGAAAAACAAAGTTATTACTGGAGTTATTTGGGTATGACACATTAAGGAGATCATTATCAAGACCGGCCTTTGCAAATACAATCCAGGTGTGTGTGCTTATACAGATACTTGAGCGTGCACTGTAGCAAAAAGCAATTAGAGCCAGAAGATTAAAGCGGCAAATGATCTTCAAAACCACAGCAGGAGTCCAGCTGCTCAATACAGAGTGGGCAATAGAGGAGGAACAGAGATAGAGATCAGAATTGATTATGAATAACTACCAGTTCACTGACTAACCGACTCAGTTTAAAAAAAACAAAAAAAACATTCTAAATACTGTTCATACATTAGAAATATAAGCCAAAAAGAGGCATCAGTTTGTGTTTAAAGTAGGATCCATGGTTTACCTGGTTTGCCTCAGCTTGGTTTGAGGTGTAATTTAAGGATGTTTTGTGAGAAAATGTTTTAAATACATGCTGCCACCTCCTAACTGAAGCTCAAATATAATGTTTTTTCTTCTAAAACATCAAGAATAATGGTGTAATGATTTGTTTCCCCACCCAAATGAGTCTCTGCAGAGCATTTCGTCAGGCTACATCCAGCTCTTATTAGCTTCATCAATATGTAGGATTAGGTCAAACTCATCGTAGACTGAGGGGTACAGTGAGGGCTGTCAAGAGGCCCAAAAACATACACTGCTCCTCACGTGGGACATGATAACAGAAAAAAAATACGCAGAGCAACAAGTCACCCATGTGCAGAATCTGTTGCTGTGATGTAGCGAGTGATCCAGTGATCACTACATTACGAAGGTCGCAAAATATTTCTGCTCACACTTGCGTTGCTGCATTGCTCAGCTGAAACATTTATTCAAAAGGTAAACAGGGGTGTGCAAACAAATCCGTTTTTTTTTTTTTTTAAAGCAGTTATACTCTGACAGGAGGGATTTAGACAGATAATTGACCACAGCAGCTTCTCTAGTTCATGATGAAGATCAGCCCTGACATGCCTGCATTGGTCAACAAGTCCATCAGTTGAAGCAAACCTACAATATTAGCTCTGATTTATAGGCTCACCATCATCACATTGAATAATCTTTAACTTCATTTTTCTGTTGAAGTACCCTCTCTAAAAGTGATGGGAGGAACAGAACTTTAGAACTAGGACGTGAGTAAGGGATAGTTGTTTGTGGTCAGTCATACCTGGATGCTCTTCTCACAGTCAGTCTGTTGGTGCAGAAGCAGCTCGCTCTCCAGCAGGAAGCGCTTCCCGCAGTTATTGCAGATCTGCATGCGGTTGTGTGTGACGTTCATGTGTTTCTCCAGGTACCAGCGGTTGTTAAACACGCGGGGGCATTTCTTACACGGGAAGTGTTGCTTCTCCTCCAGCCTCACTTTCTGACTCAGCCCCTCCGCGTCCAGCGTCCTCTTCCCGCCCTGCCGCTGGTTGGCCAGCGTGGCCTCTGTGAGCGTCTGTCGCATGGACGCAGTTGTGCCCGCCACGGCAAAGGCTCTGGTGCCCCTGCGAGGTCGATCCAACAAGGCCGCCTGCTCCAACCCTGGAATGTTTAAAGTGTTCTCCTCCTCTTCCTCATCTTCCTCCTCGTCATCCTCCTCGCTACTCTGCCCAAGTAGGTCCCTCCTCTTCAGGTCATCGTCATCCTCTTCTTCAACTGTGTCTTCATTCTCCGCCTCGTTCTCCTCGTCGTCCTCTGAGTCTGGCGCGTTGTCATGGCAATGACCAAAGATGGTGGCCGTCTCTGTTGCGGTCAACGACTTTCCCTCTGACCCCTTTGACACATTGAGGGTCTGGTTGTTTAAGTTGACTTCAACGATGATTTGGTCTCTGTTGAAGGAGGCGTGGCTATCTGCCGTCTTTGACTCCTCTCCGTTGCTCTCTACTTTGCACAAAGAAGCCATGCCGGCGTTAGCCCCGCCCCCTGACCCATCCTCCTTCTGGTAATACTGCTTCTGCTGGGAGGTCGACTTCCCTGCCTCCTCCACCCTCACAGAGAACGGGCTGCTGCCATCCCTCTTGTACACCCTCCCCAGCTCTGACTCCTGTTTGATCTCCGAGTACAGCTGGCTGGGGGGCAACGCTGGGTCACTGCCGCTGAGCCCCTCCTGATTGGCCATATCGGCACAGGTGGTCCTCAGCGAGTGGCTGCTGATAAGGTCACGACAGGAGGCCGCTATGTCGCTCATCTGAAGAAGGGTTGCTGCGTTGAGGACGTCACGGACAGTGCGGCTGCTCACCAGCAGTTTGGAGGTGTAGATGAAGTTGAGGATTTGCTGCAGGCCCTGAGAGGTCAGAGCGTCCAGCGACAGGTCCACCTGACGCAGCTGTTTGCTCTGGGCGAAAAGGGAGTGGAAGAATGGGCTGTAGGCCGCCAGCACTCCCTTGTGGGCGGGGAAGGTGCTGTGTTGACGCACCAGAACGATGTCAACGTCGCAGAGGTCAGGCTGGAAGAGGCGCTGCTCGTTCAGCCTGTCCATCAAACAGGTGAAGTGCAGAGCCACATCCTCCACCAGAGAGAACTCAGCAGAGGGGAAGTCTGTGGTCTTCTCCACTATGAGCTAGAGAGGGACGGAAGAGAAGAAACTGTTTAGATATGAATGACTTTATTATTACATAGAAGTACAATTATTTAAATATTTCTTAACGTTCTTCCTTGTTGTGTGAATTTGCATATAGGGGCTTATTTAGAAAGAAGCTTTTCAAACTCTTCAGGACTACAAATTCCGTTTCTGTGTATGTTCTCAGCCAACATGGAAATGGTCCTCTCTCTCCTCCGAAAGGCTTCTTCAGTTCTGGTTGTGACTGGTTGAGGGAGCTAGAAATGTCAGCCTCTGTGGATCATTAGCATGCTAATGGGCAAAGATGACTCACATCAGAGGGGTTAGCTAGCTGAGTCGTGAGTCAACACCCCAGGTCATCTGGGGGACACTGAGGTCACAAGTTCCCAACAGAGGCCCCAGTCCGACCTTGTAACATGCGACCCTAACGACCCACAGACCATCCTTGACCTTGACCTGATTAAAGACAGCGTAAATGTCTAGCTCTGTCCACCAGTTAGTTTAGAACTGAAGAAGCCTTCTTGAGGAGAAGGGAAACAACTTCAAGATCTTCAATTAACTCTAGTTGCCTTTGGATTAAGCATTGATTTACAAATTATGTTTTCTCTTGGAACATGTAGCCATGTTATTTTCCTTTATTTTCAATGAATAGGCAAAAAAAATAAAATAATAATTAATGGAAAAAAAGTTGACAAAAGCAACCCAAGTTCTTTCTTTTGAAATTAAGCTTTCAACTACTTCTATACATGCAAATTGACCTCCAGAAATAGGCTAGCTATTATGTAGCCTTATGTTTGTATGTTTTGGGACCAATGTTCATGCCTAAGACTTAATGTAGTTTAACACCACTTCATTATTCTTTGTACCTCAAAGGAGAGATGTGTGGTTATTGTTCTATATGTAGATGTATACAAACCACAAGCTAACCGAACAATTATTGAAAACATATTATTGTTTTCTTAAGTGTTCTGCACAAAGTCACAGACTGTATGCATGCAGCACTATACGAGTCAAAAGGTGTAACACTCAGCTCTCTGTACAAGGTCCTCCACTTCCCAAGGTGGGTTTATTTTAGCACAGGAAGGGCAGGGTTTCGATCCAGACGGGATGTGAGTGGGGACAGAGCAGTGAGAACAGCAAACACACACACACGCAAGTACACACACACACACACACACAAACACACACACACACACGTATGTGATGTGCAATCATGCACAAAAAAACACAAATGTGCACACTCACGCACACACACACACACACACACCAACAACAAACACAAACACAGTGTCTGGTGTCTGCAAGGACTGGCTGGTCAGAGCATTGGTATTCAGTGCCATCTCCATCCCATTAGCCGGCTCTCTCTGCACACCCACTCGCTACACCGTCCCTGAGGAGCGCAGAATTATGCACAAGACAAAACATGTCGGGAGAAATAATTAGGCAAACCATGCCGAATAAATACTAACTAACCCTCTAAACAATTAATGGAATTTATCATTCTGGGCATCTCTTAGAGGCAGAATAGGACAAGTATAGATATGAGCTTTATTTTGGCAGACATGTAGTTAAAGAGGATGTAGCTGTGAGCTGTAATTACATCCTTGATTCTCTTCTCTGTATTTTGAGGCCGGACAAGAAAAGGACTCTTACAATAAAAGGAGAAAGGAAAAGGACGAGACACTAAACGAGTCATTTATTTAGGTACAATAACCATTGTGGCATTTATGTAACACTCTAAAAGAGCATGAATCAAACTAAAAAAAGACAAGTCTATTGTTCTTTCCGCTGAAAAATTGTTCTTCGACTTTTCTATCCAGATGAAAATGACTTTTCTTTGTTAAGGCCAGAAAATGGATTTGCATTCAGGCCTCACCTTGAAATTGTGGCCTGTTTGAAGAATTCAATTATAGAGTGTTAGATTTATTCATAGTTTTGAGCTGCTAAATTGGACTCTGAGCCAGAGAGGAGCGGAGATCGGGTTATCTCTCCTCCATGCGAGGCTACAGACATCGCCCAAGGGCAAAATGCTGCAGCCTTAATCAGATCAAGTGTAAGTTGCAGACTGGAAGTTATGCTCCTTTGGTGATAACGATCGACTCCTTTTTCTGTGGATTCAAATGGGACAACACAGGCGAAGATTCAATTCTACCGGATAAGATGTCAGAGCACATTAAACAACAATGGTTTAGGACGAAAATAAAAACACTTTAAATGGTTCAAAGTTTTCCACGTTGTTATACGTGCAGTTGTACTCGGGCTATGCTCAAAAAACCAATATGGCGATATACTGTCATGTGCTCCTTGCAAATGCAATTTTGTTCCGGCATTAGAAAAAGCCAGATCCCCATATCAACAACAATAAGAAAGAATCAGAAGTAAAGCACTTCCTCTGAAAGGCTAACCTTGTAGCAATGTCAGGTTAGACAATGATCAACTGTAGTGTTTGTGATTCTGCTCTTGAAAATATGATTCATTGTTTTATTTGCTCAAACTGTTCAATTGTGTGCTCATCATTACTATAATTATTATTTCAAGTATCTTTCTACGGCAAAGTTATTCAGATGAAAATGCCCTGAGAGTTGATTTGTACACTGATAAATAATAGAAGGAACTCAATCTCTAAATGATTCATTATTTTATTCAGGACAATGCTTTAAACTATCAAATCCAATAGCAGACAGTCGTATTCAGCCTGCAGCTGCTGTGTCTGTCCAAATACAATAAAGACAACGACACCTTGTCATATTTCATCACACTCTGCTTCAAAAACAAACTGAGCGAGTACTTTGCATTTAAAGGACTGCATGCATCCACTTCGCTCCATCTTTGAGTGTCATTAGCTCCTTCTCAGCACCTTTCTCTCCGCCCCTCCTTTCAGAGGAAATGTCAGGGAGAGAGCTTGTTTGCTGTCATTAGAGAGAGCGCCACCTTTAACCAGCCTCTCAGTCAGATGTCTCCTCATACATTATTCATATCGAGCCTGACCTGTGACAAACATGCAGCGGGGGGATTACTGACGCACCAAACAAGAGGTGTCATTTAAACAGGCTTCAATCAAAGCCCTGTACACACTTTCTACACTCGACTGCTAAACACAACATGTGGGGGGGGGGCGGATCTTTGTATTATAGAGGCCTGTTTCACACCCCAACTCTCCGATGTTAACTCAGTGTTATTTAACTAGTTTCAATGTTATTTAACTGTGGCTGTGGGTTTAAAAAGGAAAAGACAGTTAGCTTTAAATAGGTTGCTCCATGAAAAACAGTATCCTGTCACTGAGAGAACAGTCGCCCCACTATGACCAGTTAGTACATGTTTCTGAACTTTTGTTGACATGAAATGAGCTCAGTTCATGAAAGGAGTCTGCCTAGTCTTCACGGATTTGTAGAAGTTCAGATATTCATACTTTTCTCAGCACTTTCAGAAATGTGTTTAGACTTTTGCCTAAATGCTGAAATTTCGACCTTGGACACAAACATTTTCCCCTGATTTCATGTTCTTTCTACACCAAGCTCAGGGTGTGAAGCTTGTATGCTAATACAGATACAGATATTTTTTGGGTTAATCAGATACAGATAATTACGTCTTTGCACATCTTAGTATTTGGTAGATGCTTGATCATCTGAGATGGTCTTCAACAGCAAATGAAATTCCTGACTTTATCCAAAACATTTTTAAGGATTCATTTGAGTGTGTGTGTGTGTGTGTGACATAAAATGTGCCCACTTATTGAAGATTGGTATATTTTATTAAAATAATCAACAACAAAAAAAAACGAGAAAAACATTGCCCTGAGCACCCCAATAGCAGTGGTTTAATTCAAATTCAATGTCTTAAAAATGGAAAACTGCTCACTTCTATGGTTTTGGTGAAGCTGCTTAACATTATGCTGGAAGAGAAGCTAATGCACGTTTAGCTGTCTTCAGAAACAGTAAGACAAGCTCACAGAGAGACGCAATGAGTCAGTCAAAGCTTGTAATAATAAAAATACATTCTCAGAGTAAATCTTCAACCAGATCAACCACGTCTAGGTCAGCGTGGTCTGCACTTGGCAGATACTGGAGCCCTGGACCTGAGCCAGACAGAGCAGAGTCTGGGAATGAAACCTCTCTCTCTTACTTGACTTTCACTGGTGAGAATGCCCTTTCTCTCCCACACCTTTGCACTGGACGGCCCATGTAGATTTACTACTCTGTAAAGTCTCCATCACTGCACAGCCGAGCTACAAACCTTGGCTGTGTCGTGACCTCCACAGAGCTGCCGTTTGGAAAGTGGTCTCACGAATGTAATATACATGAAACATCACAACAATATAACTGCAAGGCCACTAATAAGTACTGCACATGAAAACCTTTAATTTGAGCTCCGATAAAACTTTATAATGCCTTCAATTTTGTAACCATTTTAATGTTTCATCTCGTGTTATAATAACCGCACATCGTTATTTCGACAGATTTATGAGCCGGGCACGAAACAACAGCTACCTCGACTGGCTTGCTGGCCAGTGAACAGACTGAGCCATTAGCGGGGGCCAATGTCAGAGCACAGCGTAAAGTCGTGGACACATCAATAGTGCGAGGGAGGGCAGGTTGTATTCAGGCAGGAGGGAGTCCCAGGGGGAGAAACCTGCGGGGGGGGGGGGGGTTAAAGCTTTCTCTCTGTCTGCATACAAACAGTTCAGACTGAACTCGGTGTCCTCAAACGTTCAATTCTCGACCCTTTTTAAACTGAAGCAGGTGTGCTGGGGGACAGACACACAACTTTTATTCATTGATAATTATTGTTTAAAAAAAGAACTATAGTAGAAAAGTCTGAACCTCAGATTCTCCACCATCAAATTTGAGAGCAGTGACTCATTTAGAATGAAACATTGATAACCACGTCAAAAATAATAATAGTCACAGGACGCTGACGGCCAAACATGTATGGACGATTAAGTCCTCCAAGCGGGCGGCAAGGGTTCAAGTCCGACTCTCCGCTCCCTTACAGCACTTCACTCCCTATTCTCTCTCCCCGCTTTCCTACTCCATCCACTGTCCTCTCGAACAAACAAGGAAAGTTTGGTCACTTAAAGAGTACAGTCGACACTTGCTCATTCTTTCAAGTGTCCTGAGAAAGCGTTCGTTTTGATTTGGCACACGAGTGACTGATGAATTGATTGGTTTTCTGTGCATATGAGAACAGTTACGCCAACGTTGACATATCTTTGACAGGCTGAAAAGAACAAGCAATTTCTGGGTGGAGTTTGAATTTAAATCAAAAATAAGTGCAGGATGCAAAAGCAGCCAAATGTCAAACATGTGCACAGAGATTTCACTTTACTGGGAAATGACCAACAGGTACAAAAAAAAGAGACATTCAACAAGCCACAGTGGAGACAGCTCATGAGTTCATGCTCCGGCCCTCTTGTCACCCAGCGGGGAGGGGGGTGGGGGGGGTGGGGGGGGGGTGGTGGGGGGGGGGGGGGGGTTTGGGGGAATCTGCTACTTCAACCTACAGTGAAGAGCACACTCAGCACAGTGCGCCGGTGTCATGCGGAGGGGGTCCAGCGTAGGGCTCGTTGTGACTGACACCCAGAGGAAGGAGAGCGGGCACCGTGTCAGGCCTCATCTCAGTCACTGGCAAGGAGACTGTAGGAAAAGAGCCCCCCCCCACACACACACCCCACCCCCTCGCCCCCCTCACGCACAGATCCCTGAGTCATCATCAGGGCAGACGAGAGCAAAGCATGAGAGAATATAAACTCCGCACACAGAAGACACCCAGTTACACCAGCAAGGACTCACAGCGACATCCGAGCGTAGGTCAGACTCCATGTTAACGCCAGCAGTCGGCACGGGACAAGGGCATGTCGTCTGTGGTGGAGTCCAATCAGACAGCCATTAAAAAGTCATCAGGGTAATGAGTGACACTGTGTCCTCTGTGTGCTCACCAGACCTTCCCTGCAGCCGCGCCAAATGACAGAGAGTTTTATTCCCAGAGAAACCCCAGCCAGAGGAGTGCATTCTAATTCCCTTGGTGTGAATCGTGGCACTGCTTCAACTCCTGGTTTTCATCTGGTCAAGGAAACTGGCAGGGCAAGAATGGCAACAGCCTGCCAAGTTGTCTCCCTGCTCACGACTTGAGCCGGTCGTGGGTGGATCGCTGTACAAACGGGGGGGGGGGGGGGGGGCATCCCTGACCCAGAGCATCTGTTAAAGGTAGCGTGTCCATCAACATTTTTTTTTTTTTTTTTTTTAAGCTAAAGATGCAAACATACACAGAAGTGATACAAAAACAACATCAGGACAGAGACAATACAAAAGAGGCACAAAACAACTAGAAACAGTCATAGCCTCACTGAATTGTTATAGGATGATTCAGTATTGTATAAAAAGCCCATTCACACAGCTACAAACTTTAGTCATGCTAAAAGACTGTATAACAACTTCAATAAGACACACAATGAGCCACTACCAGGTGTACAATGAGCAACATCATGCACAAAACTACAAAATGATAACCTCAAAGAGACACAAAACAACCTCAAACAAACGCAAAATGATTGAAATTATACCCCCAAACCAAACTACAAGAACATGATTAATGACCACAACATGACCAAAAACAGGGAGGGGAGGTAAATATACAACAGAGATTAAAACTATTGCTATAGTGATGCAGTGAGTTGCAAATCAAACACAAAGAGATGCTAAAAGACATCAACAAATAAAATGTATAATGAGCACAAAGAGCTGCAGAACACCAAGGAAGACACCAATGATCACAAACATGAACGCTTCCATAAAGATAGATGCTGAACATGCAAAAAGACACTAAGCAACAACATGCTTTTGATCTGGGTGTCTAATACAGCAGAGTCCTGGAGGCCATGATCACGGCTGTGCCCACGGGCCCCGCCGTCTCATAATCTGTCCGTGTGACTTGTGAAAGATTTCTCCTCTGTCTGCAGTCTGCGCTCCCTCCCCTCCCTTTCCCTTCCCTCCTCTCCAAATCCAATCAGCACAGAGACCCAGCACTGACCTTGAGGTAGAAGAAGCACGTACAGTAGCAGGAGGAGCACAAGTACATCCACCTACACGTCTGCAACGCTGGAAGCCTATGCATGCACACCTGCATCATAATCATGCATTTGCGCTCATGTCAGGAAACACAAAACAATTAAATCTGGTGTATATGTGATGACACTGCTGCTGCCTGCAGAGAGATAATAAAAAAAAATGGATCTAACTGCCGCTGGAGTGGCTGGATGTTGCTCCAGAGGAGACGAGGCCAGATTGGTGACAGCAAAAGTGACAAGGTCTCACTTTAAACAAGCATCATTACAGAGCTGTGATAAAAAAGCTAATAAAAAAAATCCAAAGTGGAGAGTCAGGGAGAGCCATGAGCGGGTGGCAGCACACTGCACTTTCACTCGAACTGTTTATCAGATAATAAAAGGATGATTGTGATATTCTACTATCATGAAATCCTGTAATTTAAATGGTGGATGGGGTTCAAGTTGAAAATTAACCCTAAAAACATTCTCAACTTTTACTGTGAGTTACCCTGGAGAACATTTTGCTTAGTCAATATTTTTGAAAACTTCATTTATTGATGGATATTTTCCAGTGAACAAGAAGAGTCTAAAGAGCCCTCGGCTTGATACGCTGAACGGCCTCAACACATGGCAGTAAATTAGATTTGAGGTAAATGTACATCAGGATAAATTAAGATGTTGCTAAATCACTTTCAAACATGCTGCTGGTTATTCAGTTTTATTTCCCCCTACTTTAGCTAATTATTTTATTCCCCTCAGCCTATTAAAACATTTCTTTTTTTTTAACCACAGCAGGCACTGCTGGCTGCAATTAATAAAGACAATATTATCAGCAGTGCTGCTCTAATCCCAGACATTCAATCTCCCCTCCACACTGTAGGCTTTTCCCCCCCCGTCTTAATCTACCAGTTTGGACTTGTCCCAGCGTTGCCCTCATGGAGCTCCACCAGCTACCGCCACCATTAGATTTAAATACATTTCCATCTATATGTAAATGCAACCACAGGTGACAAGCCAATCTACAACTGATACGCGTTTACCAGAGCATGAAATTGGGATGCACAAACAAAAATAAGGATGAGAACAGCATGAGCAGCATCTCTGTGACGTACAGTGAATTAAAATATGACAGCGTGAGCAGGACCGCATGAGCTGAATGATCTCTAAAGTCTTGTTCAAAGTGTACAGGCATGTTCTTTGAATAAGTCGACAATAGTTTGTTTCAGAGTGCTAAAGTCATGGGGAGAGTGTGTGTGTGTGTGAGTGTGTGTGTGTGTGTGTGTGGCCCAATCAGAAGTGTTGTAGAAAGAAGACATCAACCAGGCTGTCTGCAGTTGAGATGACTCTGACGAGCGGTTGGATAATCAAAGAAGCTGCCTGGAGGCGGGTGTAAAGGGGGGGTCAGAGATGAGGTTAGAGCGTCCGCACTGAAGCTCTGCCAGGAAGCTTGTGTCTGGGCCAATGAGCGGGGAGAGGAAGCGCTGAGTCAGGAAGCCTGGCCAAGAGAGAGGCCCGTGGTGCTGGCATCTCCTCCTCGCACTCACAACGCTTCACACACCAGCGCTCTGCTGGAGTCATAACACACTGTTCCCAGGCCGACACCACACAGCCCATGTGCACACACGCAGGGCGCACACACTCGCCTGCATTCATCGGTAAACACAGGGACCTGACGCCAAATACCTGTGGCTCAATAAAGTGTGGAGGATTGTGCAAAAAGAGATTTTTTTTTTTTTTTTTTTCTGTTTGGAAAATGCACAAAAGAAACAGCTTCAAGTTGAACAAAAAGCAAATCAGTGACGACGCTGCATCTCATTTATTGGAAAACATGACGCAAAGAGTGAAAGATAAACCATTAGGCTCTATTAGAGACTAAAGATATTTCTGATGTGTAGCAGCAAGCAGGTGGAGACATACCTGAGGGCTATTACACCAGATGAAGCTGTGATATCTTTATTATGCCTTTCATAGCATTACACAAAGGGAGAGAGAGAGAGAGAGAGAGAGAGAGGGGGCTAACACAAGACTGTAAAGAGCTGCTTATCAGAGGAATCGCTCTGTTGTGCCAATACTGTGTGTGTGTGTGTGTGTGTGTGTGTGTGTGTGTGTGTGTGGCTAGCTAGTTGATATGTTTGATGAGAAGGTCAGTGAGGACGGAGGAGGAAAAGAAAAAAAAAAAGAGGTAGAGGAGGAGCATTGGTTTTGTTTAGCCGCAACCAATCAATAGACGACAGAGAACATGAACTTAAAGACAGTCTGTCATTTTCGGGGACTGTTGTTCTTTCAGTGGAGATTATTGAAACAACGTTTGTTCCACTCTTATAACTGGATATTGAATATACAGCTGCAGCCAGTTAGCTTAGCAAAAAGACTGGAAACAGTAAGATGGTTTGATTTGCCCGATCAGAGTCCCAAAAAGCCAGACTCATCGCTAAACTTAGCTTCTTGCTTTGACAGTCTGGAGAGAGGTCTGGCTGAACCCCTCATAACTAAGACTTAAGAAAAGAAACACTCTTGGTCATTTGTACTTGTGAACCAATTACTATCGATGGTCCTGGATGGCTTTAAGCCCAGAGAGCAGTGAGCGTGCCCTTGCACAGTCGGGTTGTGAGTGAACTTGTTCTGATTGATGGTTTCAGATAATAGGGTTGCTAGCTCAGGGGTCGTTATTGTTTCAGGTAAATACAGAGCAGCATGCAGGGCATATAACAACATTACATTCAAAATTTGAGGTTATCTCTATACTTTGTGGTTTAATTCAAAATTTCTTTTTGCATGCGTGTTGCTACTGCTTTGCATTCGTGTTGCAGCTTTAATGCATTCATGTTGAGATGAGATGAGATTCAACTTTATCGTCATTACACATATACAAGTATAGAGTAACGAAATGAGGTTTGGCATCTCACCAGAAGTGCAAATAAGCAGAAAGTGCAAGAGTCTGTGCTATGTACAGTAATTACAAAATTTACAGATGTAGACTAAAAAAAGTGAATTATTAGGTATATATGGATGGCTGGATTAATGGGATGCTATAAATATAAATAAATGCTATAAATATAAGTGTATTCTTAGGATTATAATATACAGATTAAGGTGCAGTGAGCATGCTATACTAGTTTACAGATAATATTGAGGTGCTTTGTGACTTTTTCCTGATTCAAAGAATGCAGCCTGTGTGCATATAAACCTGCTGTTCACCTAGCACACACGAAACCCTCCAACCTTTCGCTATCTGAAAGCTAACATTTTCAAAACTCTTCGAAATGTTGTGGAGTTTGCGAAGCGTTTTTTGTAAATGCATTGCCTGACACCTCCCAGCCACCGTACATAATGCTCCCGGGTGAGACGGGATGGTGGCGCATCCTTAACTTCGAAATCTCGCTCTACAGCTGCTGACGCTCACGATATTATCGCGATTTATTGTTCAGAGTACCGATGTTTTTTTGTTTTGTTTTTTTAAAAGATTTATTTTTGGGCCTTTAATGGAGAGACAGGACAGTGGACAGAGTCGGAAACCAGGGAGAGAGAGAGAGAGAGAGAGAGAGGGGAACGACATGCGGAGAAGGAGGCCACAGGCGGGATGCGAACCCGGGCCGCCCGCATGAGACGACAGCCTCAATACATGGGGCGCGCACCCTAACCACTGCGCCACCAACGCGTCCCACCAATGGGAATCTTGACACCTTTGAATCCATTTATCCCGATTTCACGATTCATCTTTACATCCCTACTTACGAAGAGTTTTGAAAATGTTAGCTTTCAGATAGCGAAAAGGTTGGAGGATTTCGTGTGTGCTAGGTGAACAGCAGGTTTATATGCACACAGGCTGCATTCTTTGAATCAGGAAAAAGTCACAAAGCACCTCAATTCACTGTTTAACAGTTGGTTACATATAGAGGCAAATTGTTGTAATTCTACAGATTCAACGAACAAAAACTGTAGTAGGGAGATTGTGACTGTGTAGCAAAGCTAGCTGTGTTTCTCCCTTAATGCTAAGCTAAGCTAACCATTCGATCGTGGTTTAGGATGTACAGTTTAAAAAGTATCCTTCTTATAGAACTTCTAGCAAGACATCAAATTAGAATCTTTTCCCAAAATGTCACAGGGTACAACGTTTTAAATTGATGTGAAGTGATATTTCGGATGGTTTTTGATTAGATGTGTATTTTTTCTCATGCAAAATCCATAAAACACAGAGAAGGAGCTAAAAAAAAAAAAAAAAAAAAAAAGTGCTTGTGATGTCACCCTCTATAAAAGCCAAACATATATCTTCATGGGTGAGCAAATGAAACAAATATTTGTGCATGAAAAGGCTATCAGCTGGAGTATCCCTGCACTGCTTGGCAAATCTCTAAAAAAAAAAAAAAAAAAAAAAAAAAAAAAGCAGCATGAAAACTCATTTCAGTCTGCTTTAAAGCTCCTCCTAAGTCTCTCTCTCTCTCTCTCGCTCTCTCTCTCTCTCTCTCTCTCTCTCTGGCCTCAATTCAGCTAAGAGTCATAAGAACCATCCAGACAGAGCCCTTAAAAATACTCTCTCAATATCTTTCAATGCCTGACAATGAAAGGCTAATAGAAATCCTCATATCAAGCTGTACACCAAGGAAAAAGCTGTTTGGCCTCTTTGATAATAGAGTTCAAGTCATTTTTTTTTTTTTTTAAAGAAGTGCCACAGGGGTTAAAATAGAGCAACCCATGAAAAACACTGAGCTAGTTGAGAAACTACACAAATGTGGATTTATTCCAAGAAGTAAAACACATGTTTGAAGCAAGCTTGTGCCACTTTAACCACGAGGAACAAAAGAACCCTTACATAAGCGGGGTGAGTCTGACCTTGCTCTCTGCAGCCTTGTCCACTGTTCTTAATCTCAGGGGCATAAATTAGCAGCACCTACAGTACAGTCTGAGTTTCCAAGGAGAGTCGCCTCCCACCAGGGGCCACACATGTCTGCTGGAGTTTGTTGCCGGGGCTCGGGAATGGCTGCACTTGTCACAAGGACTAAAGACAAGTTTCCTTCGCTCAGCACCCAGAGACAGTGAAGCCTCAAAGTCAAGGGTGGGCAGGAATGCCCTGAATAGGCAGTTACGTAAAACTCGCAGCACCCTGTGAGGAGAGAGAAGGAGCCGCTCAGGACCTGACAACGCTCTCTGAAATTAAGCAGCGTCAGAGGGCACAAAGTGTGCATTATGAAGCTCTAATTCAACTGAGACAGCTTTACATGCAGCACATCCACACACACAAAAACATAAAACAGTGTCGTCTAAGGGCCTGGAGACAGTTGGCCCCTGGTTAAAGTAAGACCGTCACAAAATGATAACACAAAGTGTGACCTCTGAGGTTGCATCTCTTTGCAGTCACTGCGTCTCTTTTTAGTTCTTTAAGCATCTCTTTAAAAAAAAAAAAAAAAATCTTTTTTCATCTCTTTGTGGTAATCTTTGAGATATTTAAAGTCGTTGAAGCATCTCTTTGTAGTCATCCTGTGTCAAGTACTACTGGTTTGTGTCTCTTTGTATTTCTTTAAAACATTTTTGGGGGGTCTATTTTGGATGTCTGTGGAGTTGTTTTTTGAATACTTTGTTTCTTTGTGTCTTTGTAGTCGGATCAAGGCTCTCTGAAGTTGTTTGGTGTTTTATACGCGTTCTGTTTCTTTTATTTTTGCATGACTTTGAAGCAGTTTGTGTTGATGTTTTTTTTTTTTCCCTTTCTTGTTTTGCGTCTCTTCTTTCGCTGTTCAAACAAATCTCCAACCTAAATCCTAACATTCTTCATTTGCTTCCTGTAAGTTGCCCGGCTTTTCTTTGCAGTAATGTCGCGTCCAGTCAAACTTTCTTGTGTCATTGTGGTTCATTTTACATTTCTATGTAGTTGATTTACAAATACTTTTACCCGTTTCATTTCTCTTTAAAGTTGGACTGCTTCTTTTTGAAGTCTTTTTTGCTGTTTAATTTAAATAGTTTTGTGTCTCATTATATTGTTTTAATTGCTCTCCAACATGAAATACAAAAAAATCTATTACTAATTTTGAGTGTCTTGTTGTTGTAATTTTTTGCCAAGTAAAACAGTTTCTTTTCTTTGTAGTTTGTAAACATCTTTTGTGGCGGAGATCACTTTACATCTTTTTATAGTTTATGTATTTTTACTTATTCAATGTCACTTTGTTGTCATCTTGATTTCTTTTACCTCTGCTTTTATTTGTGTCTCTCTGTAGTTGTTAAGCATCTCTTTTTGTTTATTTGTGTCTCTCTGTAGTTGTTAAGCATCTCTTTTTGTTTATTTGTGTCTCTCTGTACTTATACTTAGTATACATCAAAACATGTAAACAGTCACTCCACACAGAGGCTCTGGTTTTTGAGGCCATGTGATCTGACCCTTCAAGCCGCTGGGCCTGTACCCGGCAGGACGGATCAGTAATCCATCCATGAATGCAGACACTTTATAGGATAAAAGGTGAGACTATTGATAACAACCAAATTAGCATGGACTAATCCGCCGTCACTGTCGACAAAGAAACTGACAAAATTATCTAGGGCATGCTTACCAAAACAGAAGATACAGTATCTCAAATCACCAGCCATTGTATTTGCCAAACATGCTTTGCACTTTATCGCAGCTTACGCTCATAAAAAAAAAGAAGAGGAACACAAACACACAGCAATACCAAACCTCCCTCTCCCTCTCTGCTCCCACCAGAAGCCACCCAGCGAGCACCAGGGCTAACCCCGCTGACCTGACCCAGATATTAACCCAAGCCTCCAGATGTGAACGCGCGCTGGGATTACTCCACCGCTGCATCAGGCTCCACATGCTTTCCTAATGAGGCATCCTAAAATGACCCTGGAGACAGAGCTGACTGTCTGCCTCACTATCTGCCTCTACTCCCATAACGCTCTCTCTCTCTCTTTGCAGAACCTTCCTCATACTTGCTCACATATGGGGGGGGGATAAAAACACCACAACTTCTACTTTAAAATGCATGTAAATCACAGTCACAGAGGGATGTTGGGAGTTAAAGGGAGTCAGACATTTGGCAAACTGACACAGACCTCCTGCAGCAGACAAGACCCACATCAACATGAAACATTATCTGATGAAACTGATGATCAAAACATGTCATTTGAATTGGGATTCCTCTGCACTATGGAGGCTTCTTCTAAATCTAACACGCAGCTTGATTCTTATTTGACCACTACAGACATGCCTGCAGGAGTGTCACCTGCAACAGAGTGAAGTTATTAAGACAGGAGTGACATCTCTCTTAGGAGAATCCAGACTGTGTGCGTGAATGTCAAAGCCTAACAAACTTGTCCTGTCCGTCATGTCTGGGAGAGAGGGGGGGGGGGTTTGGTTTCACCCATCCTGTCATCATTTGCACCCGTCTCGACCTGAGCCTTTATGCAGAAGCGCCCTGATATGAAAGAATTTAACTCCTTCTCCGCATCAATGTAGCTATTGTAGCCATTGCATTCTTTCAGCTGCTTCAATTTCCAACTTGTGCCATGTCGGCAAGTTGCAAACTTCACCGCAAATCAAACACAGCCCTGCAATACAAAGTGACAGCCAGTGGTCCCAGCACATAATGAAGCACAAGTGTAATAAGTTTGATCGGCCTGCTAAGTAGCTCAAATTTGCAAGAGATCAAACAGGGACAAAAAAAATAAACAAAAATGCAGCGCTCCTCTGTAGCCTACCATTTTGATCCAGCGTTTCGAGGCTCAAAGGAGTCCCGGAATAACTCCTTTCGCACCAGTTTTCCCTTCTCCATGAAAATGACCGTTGAATTGTCACATTTCCTCACTATTTGCCTTATCCACAGTCTTTTTTCCCCCCCCCCGTGCTGCTGTAGCATTCAGACAGACAAAAATGCAGAGGCTGCTTTTGCAGGAGGAATTGCTGATTGGAGCTCGGGGATCATATGGGCTTTTTGTCAGACGCTTTTAAAGGGACACGGTACTGTTTTAACGTGGAGTTGAGAGCTAGGCGCATTTCTTTGTACTGTACTTGTGTTTTTTTTTTTTTCTTTCTCTTTTTTTTTTTTTTTGTTGGCCTGTGCAAGAGGTCTGGGAAGGACATGCAGACGTATGGCGCAAACGCAGCTTGATGCGCTTCCTCTCTCAGTGCGCTCCTGCACCGTGTGACGTCACGCGGGCAAACAGAGGCAGAGGTCAGGAAGTTCACTCATCTTACCATTTTTCTTAGTAATTTAAAAACCTAGATTTGACAAAAAAATTTACTGGGAATAACAAACATGTATGTATGCAAACCGACAAAGGGAATTGTTTAAATGCACAGATTTCAATCGGAGCATGAAAGAAAGCAAAATGTCCACTGGGAATGACTGTAAGGGTCGCCCTCAATTACCAGGGGCATACTAACTGAGCTGTGGGGCCCTGTGGCTAAAATGAGGTGTGGTTGTGCTCAGTATTTTTGGTAAACTTGATCAAACTCATTTTTAATTTTGTATGCACCAGATAAGCATTTAATAAGCAAACAAAAGTTTTAGAACTTAATGTTAATTCATGACCCCTCCAAATTACTTATAAAGCTTAGCAGTTTGTACTTGTGGTGGTGGTGTGTACAGTGCTGCAAAAAGCATTCCACATTACCACAAGTTATTTCACTTAGGGCTGCAACTAACATTGCATTTTATGTGGTAAATCTGCTTATGTTTGACGTATGTAACATCTGAAAATGTAAAAAAACAAAAGAAATCTAAAAAAAGAAAGAATCTACAAATATGTTTCCATTGTTACAAATAGTTTTCTAGCAGATTGGTATGTCCAAAATCAAATCAAACGATGTTATCCATGCACATGCAAATTCACTTCTCTTGCATGGAGTGTTCTCCATCCAAGTTTGAGTCTTACTAACCTCCATCCGTACAAAGCAGGTGTGAACTGTTGGTTTCACTGCCTGAAATCCTACATTTACAGATTAAAAAAAAAAATAGTACTGTAGCATTTCAATAAGATCTTTATCTCTTGGAAAACTTTAGTATTGTTCCATGAAGCTAAAAAGAACGCTCCATGGCTCACCTAAAAGTACAGCCTGAAATGTAAGTATACAAAATAAGGAAACCAAATTTTCATTGGTTCCGAGTGATTATTTAATATCTCCTTAATATAATTATTCAAATCTAACTGAGCAAGGAATTGGATTATAGATTTGTAGAGCATGACATTTTATTCATGGTGTGGGGCACACACATATATTTAAGTCTGCATGGACAAAGCCTAAAGACAGAACTGTGCATCCCACACAAGCTGCACATTCTATACTTAAAGGTAGGCGGCGCCATTGTAGAGGTAAGACACTCAGAACATAAGCCTCTGAAAGAAAAAGAACCATAGAAAAAGAATAACCAAAAGCTTCACAAGTGGTGGTATTTATTCAATGTACATTCATAACTGTTTGAATCAAAATGATACACACTATACTTTGAGTACAGCTTAAACATTCATGGTACAGTTTTAAATGAAGACAACAAAGACTACTACAGCTTCCACTGCAGCATAGTTTTCTTTTTCTACTGAACAACCCTGCTTGCTGACCCTTTAAGGCTAAATCAAAAATACCCTCCCACCTGTGAAAAGATTGGACACTTACAGTATGCGTTCTCGTACGTTTCAGTGTATAAAATAAAAATAGAAAAGCATTACACAGATATAAAATATATACAGCATATATATCACAAAGACCTTGTTTTTTTATACATCCAGGACTTTTGAGTCGCCTTCCTGTTGGCTTGTAAGGTTGACTTTACATTCTCTAAAATGGACTTTCTCACATCAGCTCATTTAGCCAGGATAAAAGCCCAGGAACACATTTCAAGATTTGAAGTGACTTTTCCCATATACTGTACATTTTAGCTGCTCATGGATTATAAAAGCAGTATTTAGTTTTGTGTTTTTCTCAGTGTCCAGACTTTGTGGTTTTCTTCCCTCTCCGCCTGACGCTCAGCTGTAACGACTGCTGCGACTGTGACTTCTGCGCCTTGAAGAACTGCGACTGGAGGAGTGATACGACCTGCTAATAAAGACCAGAATCACATTTAAGTATTTGACTTTTTGGGCTTGAATTAAGACTGAACCGTAAATATATCTTTGTGTTAAACAGTGGCATAACGTTTAGCAAGACGTGGGGGTTAAAAAGGCTGGTCTGAGATCTGCCTCCATGTCCGTCAGAGTCCAGGAGGGAGCAGAGCGTCTTACCGGGAGCGCCGGTCCGAGCTCCTGTAGCTGTCACTTCGTCTGTGGCCTCGTCTCCTGCTCACACTTCGACTCCGGCTGGAATAGCTGTCGTAGGAGTCTGACCTGCACAAACATACAGCCGGGTGACAACAGATATACTTTTTGGGGGACATGGATCAAGTAGAAGCTGATTTCAACAGAAAAGCAACGTCCAGGTGATTTGATAAAAAACTGACGCTGTTTCTGTTTCCTTTTATTAACTGAATAATCAATGTGTCTGCTGCACGGTGAAAAAGACTGATTGGTTGTTCCTGCTTCATGCAATACAATAACAAATTATTACACAATCAATGCCTGCAGATAGGGTTTCTCTGGAAAAGCGTACAATTAATGAATCTGCTGATTGTTTTCTGGGTATTCAGGTTATCTTCTATTCTATAACATGTCATGAAGTGATGAATAATACTCAAACACTGAAGAGACATTAAATAGATGCTGCTTTTCCTCGACACATGTCAAGGACATTCATCAAATCTTTAATTTGCTTGAAGGGTAAATGATCAAACCAGTCCATGATCCGTTGATGTAATCATTTCAGCACTTAAAACTCTCCACACAGAAGCTCTCCTTCTGAGCGAAACAGTCGTGTATCAATCTGTTTCCATGGACCATGTTGACTTTATCAAACCAAACTTTATAAAAACTGACAGTTGTAAAATGATCACTTCAAACTTTGAATGAAGAGTGCAGCATCATGCACCTCATGCCTGTTTTAACCGTCAAAGACATCTTGTTGTTTAGATCTGAATGTAGCTGTAGCATAAACGTGGAAGAAGGTACTCTGTGACCACTAACATGGAACAAATGAAAATATCAGTGTCAAACCTAGATCTCCGACGGCGGGTATAAGAGCGACTTCTGGAATGACTCCTACTGTGCGTCCGACTGTAAAAAAATAAATAATAATAATAAATAAAAACAGACATGCAAGTCCTTAAAGAGTGAGTAATAAAATAAAAAGTGTTGGAAAGGTTGCACTGTTGAAACATTTAATTAGATGATAGTTTTTTTTATTGTGGAAATATCAAACAAAGAACAAAATAACTTCCAACTTAAAGTTTAATCCTGAGGGTAGCTGAAAAGACTTCCCCTCTGGGATCCATTAGCTGCAACAGATTATTAAACCAGCGTTTGAGTGTCTACCTGTGACTCCTGTAACTTTGATATGTGCTGCTGCGAGAGTGCGACCGTCCTCTCCTGCGTCTCCTCCGACTTCTGCTGCGGCTCCTAAAAAAGAATCACACTGGTTAACCAAAGAACAAGAACACACTTCCAAGACCAATCTCTATGAAGAAGACCGTCCAGCATTGAGAATCATTCACCACTTGTTCCCCTTTTGTTCTTCATGTAATCAAACGGTCTCACCTGGAGGAGTAGCTGGAGCTGTGGGATCGACTACTGGACCGGCTGTAGGAGCGGGACCTGCCTCTGGAGCGGGACCTGTGGCTGGAGACCGAGCGAGACTTCCTGGACGCGGACCTAGATTTCTTCTTCGGTGGGGATCTGGTGTGTGACGCCCCCCTCGTCTTTCCGTCAGAGAGAGATCCCTCCTCGCTGGAGCTCTCCTGGTTCCTCGGTCGCTGATTGAGCCGTGCAGTTTTCCGGACCTCATCAAACAGAGATCCGGGTCTGACACGGCTCTTGCTCTTTATCTCCATTCTCACTCCCTCTGCTTTGGCAGTCTCTTGAAGTTGGGCGTTTCTTGCGGTGACGGGTTGCAGGTTCATGTTCTGAAAAGCTGACGTTCCTTTCAAAGGCTTCCACTTGAAGTTTATTCCAGGTTTATCTGAGGATCCTTCTTCTTGGAGTCCAAACGCTGAGAAGTTTACAGAAGGCTCCTCTTTGCTACGAGGTAAAAGCAGATCTACAGACTTTGAGGTAGATTTTGAGGCATCATTATGATGATCCTGTGTGACTGAAGGTTCTTCAATATCAACCTCATGCTCTGGGGTACAAATGTCCATATCCACTAAAGACTCCTGCTCTTTGACGTTGGCTACATTGGCACCGTTCCTGTTGGATGAGTGAAGATGAGCTTCAGCGTGCTTCAGGTTTTTGTTGGTACTTTCTTCTTCTCTGGTAGGATTCTTGTTCACAGAGGTTACATTTTGCTTTTTAGTCATACTGTCTGCACCAGGTCTGTCTTTAGCGACTCTTCCAGGACTGCGTTTCTCTCGTTTCGACTCATCGTCTTCTTCCTCCTCTCCGAACTCTAACGGCGGCTGCCAGTGAAAAGTCTCTTTGAGCTTCTGATGTTTCCTTTTAGATCTCTTCCCTTTGGCTTTACTGTGATGGGATCTGCTTTTGTTTTCACTTCTTCTCTTGTGCTTGTGTTTACGTTTGGCTTTCTTCTTGCTCTTGTGTCTCTCCGGCTCCTTCTCAGGACTTTGCTTTGATTTGACGGCAGCAGGCGCTGCCTGTGACGTCTTCTTGGAGGTCTCGTCTTCAGATTCTGAACTTGCCTCGCCTTCCTCTCTTTCAGATATTGCCAACGTTCTTGCGGGTATATTTTCAGAATCGCTTTCCGAGTTCCATCCAGTAAGAGCAGACAACTTTTTGTCAAAACCGTCACTGGACTGAGCTGCCTGTTTCTGTTTTTTAGACAGGGCGGCGCTGTTGCTTTGGCTCACTTTATCACTGTCACTGTCCCATTCAGACCTGCTATTAAAGCTCTCTGCTGGCACTGAGCTGTAATGTCTCATCTCTCCATCCTGAGAGCTGCCTTTCTCTTTTGTTTTCTCCAGAGAGCCAGTTCTCCTGATATCAGGGTCCTGCTCACATCCTGCCTCCTTCTCTGATACGGACGGCGCCTCTTTACTACTTGCGAGTGAAATGTACTTGTCTAAGTTTTTTATCTTCCTCAGGGTGCTGTAATAATCTTTCCATTCCTTACTCAGCAGATTCTTCTTGCTGCTATGGGATTTCTGGGAGTTTTCGGAGCCTGATCTGCTGTAGGATGAAGACCTTGACCTGGATCTGGACCTGCTGTAACTTCTGCTCCGTGAGCAGCTGTAGGACTTGCTCCTGGAGGATCTGCTTTTTGAGCGCAGTGCAGGTTTGCGTGCTTTGTCACTTTCAGACTCAGCTGGCAGACACTTGGGTGTCTGAGTTTTCTCTGTGATGCTGTCAGCTATCTGTCCAGCTGAGGAAAGGCTACTTGGAGCTACTTTAGCTTTAATGTCCTGGATATGGATGTATGAGGGCTTCCAAGGCTTTTGACCCGGTTTCCAGCGTGAAGGCGGAGGACTGTCACTCAGAGGGATCACAGGGACGCTTTCAGGAGCCGGGGCGGGCGGGAGTCTGGGGGCAGTCGGGACTTTGCCATCTGAGAGCTTCTCAGGAACGTGGATCAAGGCGTCAGCTTTGGGCTTGCTGGCTTTCCTCTTTCTTGGCGGTCTGGATGAGCTCCTCTTCCTGGATGAAGATCTTGATCTGTACCTGGATCTAGATCTAGATCTCGATCGTGACCGAGAGTAAGACCGACATCTGGATCTAGAAAGACTCTTGCTTCTAGATCTAGAAAGGCTTCTGGATCTTGAATAAGACCTGGATCTCCCTCTAGATCTGGACCGACTGGATGTGTAGGATCTGGAGTAGGATGGTGAGTCCCTGAAAGACCGTGAAGACCGCCTTGGTCTCCTTGGTGATGAATGATGCTGATTGGAGGAGGAGCGGGACGGAGAGCGGGATCTTCTGGACTTTCTCTCGGAGGACGCAGACCTCTCTCCCTCTGACAGGTGCTTCTCCTGAGGTTTGTTCTTGGAGCTTTTCTTCTTGCCCTGTTTCCGTTTTTTGGCCTTCTTCTTGTGTTTGGATTTCTTTTTCTCTTTCTTCTGTTTATGTTGCAGGCTGGACCTCTCCGAGCTGCCTGCTAAGGACTGTTCTGCTGAGCGGGACCACGCAGAGTCGCTTCTGTCGTCCCATCTGCACGAAAATAATCATTCCATTTTTAAAGTCAGAAGATGCAATAAACCAAAAACATGCATCTTCAGCTGTTTTCACACAAATTTTACCCCGGGGCTGGAAGGAGAAAGTCCGGCTTAAGTTAGGCTTGTGTTCACACATGCAGCTCACCTTGAAAATGTCAGGAATTGTTTCAGGAGTTTTGTGCATGAGTGAAAACAGCTTTATTGGTTAAAAAAAAAAAAGAAAAAAAAAAGAAAAGAAATAGCCATACTTGTCTCCTTTGCTCCATCTTTCAACGCTCGGCGGCTGATAAACTTTTGTTCGCTTCATCTCTTCTTTCCAGTGTGGCGGAGTTTCACTGCTTCCACGCTCCTCCACAGACACAGAGCGCGACTTTGACCTCGTGGGGGTGTGATATCTCTGCAAAGAAGAAAATGTACAGAAATAGATGTTGTCACTACCATTTGCACCAAAGCTGGTGAAAATGATTTAAAAATCACTTGTGCTTCCTAAATGGACAGATTGATATCCCTGAAGTTGAACTGATTTGGTGTCATACTGTGAGGATGAAGAGTTCCTTTCATTCTTTGAGCAGTGTATACTACTACTACTACTCAAACAGCAAACAAACATCTGAACACCAAATCTGAGATGTCAAGTGAGGTGAGCTCACCATTGTGCCTCTGCCTTTGATCTTCCGTCCAGACTTGGAAACGGCCGGTTTCTGGTCGGCTGAAAGAGGAGTTTCTTCTTTCTCAACTCTGGAAAAAAAGAATGAAAAGTCAAATCTACTGTAATTATTTAGACGAGTCAGCTTAAACAAACACATAAATGAAGTCCAACTTCAAACTGACATCTGTGTTTTATCTTCCTGAGATGGCATGTCCCGTCGCAGCAGGAAGCGATTCTCTGGCACCGGGGGGATTTCCTCCGGTCGGACGATGGGCTTCTCTCTCTTTCCACTCGGCTCCTTCTCTCCGTCCACTTCATTCTCTCCATCCAGCGTCGCTTCATCCACAGGGCTGTGAGAGCGTCATGACATGGACGCATGCAAAACAATGCTTTGTTATGCAAAGAAGAAATTCTTAGCTCACACAGCAATCGTGTTATCGCTTCCATTTCTACCTGGAATCACGGATCTCAAACTACAGCAAGGACAGGTGAGTAACTATTGAAGTAAAAATATGATTTAAAAAAAGATACATTATAAAAGTACCTCTGTGCTGAGTGCAGATCAACAGTTTTCTTCCTCTTTGTTGATTCCCTCCTTTTCTTTTTGGGCCGTTTACTTCCATGTTTCTTGTTCTTAACTTGATTCTCATCTGATTCACTCTCAGATTCCTCTGAAGACGAGAGCGCAGAGGTGGAGTCGAGGGAATTTTGGGATGACTCAGCAGAATAGGAGAGTCGTTTCCTCTTGCCTTCAAGTACTGAAATCAGTAACACAACAGCATGTATGTCATAAAACAAAAATATAGCTTTTGTTCTCACAAAGAAAATGAGCACTGATGTGTTGAACGACTCATACAAGAAGAGTCACATGAAACCAACACGGGCTTTGTGTGATTCTTCTCTGTATGTTGGAGGCCATGACAGCAGGCCTGGCAGTGTCAGGTGGGCAGATGCCAACAGAGCTCCAGAGAGATCACTGATCCTCATTAAACAGAAGATCGGGTTACACGCCCCACGTGAATGTCAGTGGGGGTGGGTTGGGGGGGGGGCACTGGCATCAGAATGCCAACCTTTTACAGCATGAACACAAAACACGACCCAGTTACAATCTCAAGCTAAGCACTTTATTTCACACAGGGAAAAAAGAAGAGGCGACAGAAGGCATCTTGAAAAGATAACTTAAAAACATTGGTGAAAATCTAAAGCCTTTGTCTGACATAATGCACACCAGATATCTGTATTTTTTTTTAAAAGAGTCAAACTCAGTGCATTAATCTGACTTACTATAGAGATCCACTTCTGTACAAAAATGAATCCAGACACATAACCAGAGGCAGAAATGATTCCCCAACAAAACCACAAAGTAGTCCTGTTGAAGTAGTGTTTACTACTACCTTTCTAAATGCAAATAGAAATTGAAGGAACAGTTGATAAAAATGACTCGTATTTTTGACCATTATTCAGGATAGAGATGGCAGCCTTCACCTTTTCATCAGATTTGTTGACATCAAGATGAAATAACAAAGATACCTGAACTTAAAGACAAGGCCGACGAGTTGCTGAGCTTACCATCATTAGCAGACTTTGTGAAAAGTTGCCCGCAGTCCATCACTCTCACGTCTGCGTAGGGTCTGCTGGCCGAGTCAGCCTTCAGCCCCTCGATCTTCTTAATCACCTCAAAGCCCGAGATGACAACCCCGAAGACGACGTGGACTCTGCACAGAGACAGACACCATTACAACTTTTGAGCAACTTGACTAAAAGCGGATTTTCAGACTATTCCCAATGAACAGCTTACTAGCAGTGAAGCTGTCCCACACAAACCACAGTTTTATGTCAAATATAGTAAAGTCCTGATGAAGAAGATTAGCTGGGCATTGCAGTGTTAAGACGCACTTACACTAGGCAGTCTGTACCGTGCCCAACCACGTTTGACCCTTAAAGTCCAGTTTGTTTGCCTAGTGTGAGTGCTCCGTTCTGTGCTCAAGCCCGGTACACTTGCTCAAGCCCTGGCATGGATGGAAGAGGTGTGCTTCGGCACGGTACAGCTGCTCATGCGCGAGCACACGGAGGGCACACAATGTGAACATGAAGTATAATCGATCCCAGCCTTCCATTATCGAGATAGTGTTACGGATGAATCTGTCCTAAATGACTCCACAAGAAGCCACAAAGACAGTAAATGCAGTCATGTTCTCCTGTGTTGCTCTCCGATGTGCGGACATGGACTCAACTTTTTCTTTTTTTGAGTGTCTTGTAAACTAAAAGCCATGCATGTTTCGTATTAAGACATCATGTTTAAGAGGTAAGTAAGAGGTACATTCTGAGGCCCGGTTTGTCCTGGAGCAATGTGCATGCAGGTCAGCATGGGAATGAGGAGTGGGGACAATTGTGCTTCAGCACCGTACAGATCAACTTTGCCCAGTGTGAGAGCGCCCTTACACTTTGACTTTTTTTTGTAGTCACTAAAAATTAAATACAAGTTCTCAAAGCCTTTGAGAAGTCCTTTTTTTCTTGTACATTCATGATAAACTTTGAACATGTTTTTTTTAAACTCCTACAGGTGTCAAAGTACAACTACTGTTTACCCATCAAGATGAGGCGCCATCTTTGTTGTGCTGTTTGTGGAAATTCCAGCAAAGAAGCCAGGGAAGGTGGACCAATGGCAGGGACACGGTCATGTAAAAAAGAGGAGAATGAGAAAAGAACGAGAATAAGTAAGTCACGTCAACATCCTGTGAATGCTACAGTGCCTCTGGGAAAATTCTAAAAAATAAAAACATGAAGTTTGCCAGCTTCTGTTTCATGATATTTCATTTCAAATCAATCTAGAAAAACTTTCAATTCTGGTTGATGACGTAAAAATAACAGGAATGAGAGTTGGTAACTTTATAAGAAATGTTTGAATCATCAGCCTCCTTTAAGTTACAAGTATTTAAACACACAAAGAAAACTTCTACCTTATAGTGACAGCATGTCATTGTGATTAGCAAAGTCTACATAGTCAAATAAGACATGTGACTTTGGCAAATACTATCCAAACAATCCAAAGTAAACACTGTACTCGTCAGAATATTTGCTCATAAAAACTAGAGAATGATGAAAACAGTCAGGAGAGAGAGAAACACAGCCTTGGAGAAACATTACCTTGGAGGAGCAGGATGCTAGAGTTTCTGTAAAATGTTACACAAAATGGCAAGAGAAGAAATGTAACACATTTGTAGGAAAAAAAAAAAGAAAAGAATGAATCTATGTTTCTCTGCACTTTAGACTCTAACTGCAAACACAGCGGTGACTGTCAATGACTCATTCTACAGTTTTAAAACAGAGAAAAGTGGAAGAGTGCAAAATCATTCAAAAAAGCAAATAAAGCTGTCAGTTTAGCAGGAAAGTTTTAATTACTCAGTAACTCACATGAAAAACTGTGAACCGTTGGTGTCCTTCCCTCGGTTGGCCATCGACAACAGGAAGGGTCTGTCGTGTTTGAGAGTGAAGTTCTCGTCTGTTAACATCAGAAAAAGACGGATGGAAGTCTTGGAACGTGTTTTTGTAAACATGAAGACGGAAATATTCAGGGGACAGCAAGTCAAAGGGGATAAAAATGGTGATTTATAAAACCTAATCATTGCCTCACCATCCACTCATTCCATAATGGCACTGATTCGTTTTTTTACTATGATCCTTTTCTTAAGTACAAAATGTGTGTTTCAGTCCTGAAACTAAAAATGAACATCATTCTGACTCGGTTCCAAAGTATAGAATCATGGTTTGCATCTATTGTAACATTTAACAAGAGGCTTAGATGTGAAACCGGCTTCATTACTGAGTGAAGGAAAGCCAAACACATCGAATGCTTAGAATATTTGTGCATTGATGTGGAGTAAGTGTATGTTTACAGAGAAAAATGTAGAAAGAAATTGACTGGAAACATGCTATGAAATATAAGAAAAGTAAACAAATACAAGTCATCGTTATCATCAGGCTTTCTAAAAACATTGAAGTTGGAAACTTAAAAATCGAAAAAGTGCTCCAATTTTTTTTTTTCAGCATCTTTTGATGAACCAGCGATGCAAGGCAGCAGAGAGCCAATGTGCTGCTCTTAATAAGTCTTCTATTGAGCTCAGGAGCCTGCAGCCTGCATCTGACTTGGTGTCATGGACGTCATGTGGTTATAAATACCACGTAACATAAAAAAGTAACATGAGCAGCTCGAGGCTCTGGGGCTCTAAAAACAGTGAAGCTGTTTGTATAGAAGAACCTGTAACAAGCCTTTCACAACAAATTTGCACCTGCATCATTTGCAAACATTCGCACAGTTTTTTTTGTTTTTTTTTCAGAGGAAGGTGGTGGGGACAATGTTGACATTGTGTTACTGAACTGTGTACATCTCTTACCTTCTCATTTTGCAAAAGACCACTCTATAAATAAAAGAATATGTTGAAAATTTTAGGCAGGAAGATTGTAGCTTTCAATAAAGAGAATGCCTACTCTCCATGCTGATTTGACAAAGCCTTCTACTGTACAATAGCACTATACAATGGAGAAGTGAAGGTCAACAGTCATATGTAGGAACATTCACAAGAAACCCATTATTAACATTAGAGTGACATGCAAAACATTTCACATGCAAAAGGCGTTACTTTGCTTTTAGATTGACTTTTAGAAGACAACAAAATGATATACTGCTTTTTTGGTAGTTTGAAATTCCAATTACCTTCAAAGTAGCCACCATATATGGACTCTCCTCCCCTTCCATTTCCTGCAGAGATCAACAGAGTTCATTAAGATCATAAAAAAAAAAAAAACCTCTTGAAAAGAACTCTAAACACACCTGTCAGAGTTTCAGAAATAAGCAGAGCGATGCATGTGGCTCCCACATTCAGACAAAAGTGTAGTGTCTGCATTTTGTCCACAAACACCCACATCAACACAACAAAGCAACCCTTTGATTAGAATATGGTGTCTACCCTCGCTTCATCCCCCCCCCCCCGGTGATTTTGTAACAAATTGATGGTTCTGAAACAAGGATTGGACGATATGTTGGGGAAAAAAAATGAACTAGTGTGACTCATATCACAAGTGCATTACTATTACAAGGAATGTATGTTCGCATTAGAGTTTGTATTGTCACTGAAAAACTTTTTTTAAATAATGATGATTGGACATTTGTGTACACCCGGAGAAAATTGGAAGGCCAGTGCATCTCTGCAGCATTTAGTGCTTTGTTATTATTCTGTATGTTACAAAGTCAAATTCAAACAACTCTGTTCATCCATCCAGGGGAAGTTTGTAAAAAAAACACAGTGACGTACAGTAAAGAAAAATAATTAACAAAAGAGTGACGTTTTTTATTAAAATGTTAAATGAATAATTATATTTAGTTAACTGATAAAATGGAAAAATAAGACTGAAAACAAACAATCAAAAGATCAGTCAGTCAATTAAGAGGACAGAAACACCATTTTCTAGAAAAAGGATAAAGCGATACATAAAAAAAATAAAAACCTCAGAAGCGTTAAGTACGATTGTGGAGGTAAGAATGATTTTGAATAGCGATGAGTTCTACAACCAGGTAAAACACACCAACACCTCTTTTACTTTTTCTTTTTTAAATTAAAGGCTCTATGAGATGGTAGTTGCACCAGGCCATATTACAAAGATCATACTGTGATTATTTGTGCAGCTGTTTCTGGAAACGATGCAAAAAATAACCATTGTTGAAAATCCAGAGAGTAACTGACTCATTCTCAAACAAACTGTGAAGGCTACATTTCTTCTACAAAAAGAAAGAGTTAACACAACCAGTTCGATAATTCGATCAACTTGATGAAACACGTCAATTTAGGATGCAAAGAGGTCCTCTGTCAGACATGATTACCTTCAGTGAAGTCGCCACCCTGGACCATAAAGTTCTTTACAACTCTGTGAAATGTGGAGCCTTTGTAGCACAGCTTTTTCCCTGTGATTTTGCCCGTTCCCTTTTCACCTGCAATGAGAGACATGTTACACGAGCCCTCAAATGCGACACGTTCAACAGACGACCTACTGTGTGAAGTGCTTTTGTGTATACCAGATGCCTTAAGGTGTAAAGTAATGTAAGCCGAGAACGTTGCCACAGGATTTATTCTGAAACCACATGTGGAGAACGAATGGAGGAGAATTTAATAAAGCACATGCCTTTATTCAGGCATCCTGTTGTTAGTGCTCTGACACGTTTCAGTAAGAAGTTTTCCACTAGAGTGAAGCAGACAATGGGCCAAATATTGGGTTTACTTCCTAAAGTAAAAGGAGCCCTACAGGTAGAGATTTGATTACATGTGTTGAAGTGTTGAAGTGTGCTTTCAGGGGACAGGGGGTCTGGCCATTCTGATCACCTGCTTAGGTTGCTAATCTCTTAGTATTTTGATTCCTTTTGCTTCAGTATTGTTCCATTGGTTTGGTTTCTAATGGTGGAGACTGATCCCCCTCCGTAAAGGACACAGTAGTGACATTGAGAAAGCCACAGCAAACTGCTCAGTCAGACACAGTACGTCACTGAGCAGTGTTGTGTCTGCGTGTCCAGGAAAAGGAACAGACTAGTCAAACCAACCCTACTACAGTACACTGTGTTCTACTCTGTTGGACGATGTATGTAGGCAGAGAGACCAGGATCCCCTCTGTCCAACCAGTGAGTCCATCTGTCATCGGATAATTTACACATGCTCCTTTCCTCAACATATCAAATGACCCAAGAGGAGTGTCCGAAGTGATACTCGGGCTCCTATTGGCAGCCTCGTTTTCTTACTCATTATTATCTAGAGGGGACAGATTGGAAGTGAATGATACAAGCTTGATTTAATCAGAGGAAGTTATCGATTTACTGAAGTATGTGGCCTGACAACCTCAACCATTTTCAAACAGTGAAATGGATCACTACAGCACATACAGGTTTCATGAAATGCACTCACACGGCGTACTTCATTATTTGGGTATAAAGAACACAATGAACAAGGATGGAATAGAAATAGTGTGATTACTAACCAGTGCACAAAGAGAGAAAGTTCTTGCTTGTCTTGGGACAGACATCGGAAAAAAGTTGGAAGACTATACGTCCAACTAGAAAACACAGAAGAGAACAAAGTAAGCTTGTAGCTCCTAAAAAATGAAAAAAGTCACAGGATGATAAGAGGCACTGTCAGATAAACATGATGTTCATAAAAGCAATTAACAAAGGCTTATAACAATCACCAGGCCGTGGATACATTAAGAGGTACATTACAGGAGTATAACACTGCAAACATCAGCATATTTTTAATGGGTTTCCAACAATTAGGAGGATCCTGTGGTGAGGCCGAGACATTATAGAAACTTTCCCATAGCTCACAGCAAACCTGAAAGCTCTCTGATGAGCGTAATGAAGGTTGGTTTGTTCTTTCTTATCTAAATGTGTATTTTTATATAGCCTGCAGCCGCTGAACTGGTCCTCCTGTCTTTACATTTACATCATTTGCACTTAGATACAGCTCCTTTGGTACACAACGCTAATAGCTACCCAAGGCTAGGCTTCAACCAAACTGTTCACAACCACTCGCAGTGACACACTTACAGAAAAAACCTTTTATACATGCAGATTATGTTTTTAATTATATCAGTTCAAAGCAACCATGTGTGAAAATGAACCACTTCTGTTTACCTGTAAACTGATTTTAAATTCTCTTACCTGGCTCCCGGTTGAGCTCCACATCAAAGTAGCACTGAGGGCGGTCTTTCACCCCCATAGTGATCAAAGTCTAGTTGACCTAAAATGTAAAAAAGGGTAAAGATAAAAACTCTGTATTAAAAATAATCAGGCTACAGTCTCTTAAAGAGCCACATTCAGGTTGACTTCCTCAGCTGTCAAGTGTACACCTATGGACGACAACATAGCAGAGTGTGTTGGAAAACAATGTGGGGAAACTAACAGACAGCAAGGGAGGTAGGAAGAAGAAGAAAGGGGAGGGGAGAGAGCGATGGGAGGGGAGTGAGGGAGAAGACTCACTGTACCAGCAATGCGAATCTAAGCACGGCTTCCTCCCAGCACATTTTTTGAACTCCACTTCAACATGTTCACTGACTTATCACTGAGTGTGATGGTTTACAGACACTGATATGGCACACACTGCAGATACTACAGAGCCTGCAAAAACACAGGCAGAGTCAGAATAGACAGAAATGTCTCTTTAAGGTATGACGGTGGCCTCTTGTGAACAAGTTTACATCAAAAGCAGTACAGGCAAACGCACATCAAACACTAGTTAACCCAGAAGAGTCAACCCAGAATAAAGTAGGTTTATTACTAAGGAATCATGTGGACCAAGCAAACTCTATTCTGAACCTGAACCTATTCTGGATCCTTTAAAATGGACTTAAAATACCAACTCACAAAATGTGTTGGAACTAATTTCAGTCTAGTGACAGCTGCAAACCACAAGGACTGGGATGTCCATTTCCCATGAAACACTATATATAGCCTATATGTGACACTGCACAGACAACTAATATATACATTTACATTTAACCTTTCATATTTCATTTACAACCATTTACAACTCTCTTTTTGAACATTTACATTTAACCTTTCATATTTAATTTACAACCATTTACAACTCTGTTTTCACACATTTACATTCAATCTTTCATATTTAATCTTCCTATTTAAGACTAGTAATGCTTAGTTAAATCCTGGTTGTATATATTCACATTCTTAGTTTAGATATTTTAGTACTTATTTACTTTGTATTTAATATTATATTATGTTTAAATTCGCTAACATTGTGTTTTTTTTTTTTACTCATATTGTGTGTTTGGATAACCTGCTGCTGTAACGCCACAATTTCCCAGTTTGGGATCAATAAAGTAATATTATATTCTAATATATATATATATATATATAAAATATCATATAATCTACACTATTTAATGTAATGTAAAAATATTACAGTAGGTAAATCTGACCCATCATTTCAGCTAATCCTAAAGACAGCCTCACCCTCATCATGTCACATCACCTGTCTGTCTCTGATTCTCTGAGAATTGCATTGTCAATCAAACTTCCCTGTTAAATGTACACAGTAATAATCCACTTCAACTTCATAAATCCTACTTATGTCAAGCCAATGTGTTTAATACATCTCAACAAGTACACGCTCAAAGTGCTAAACGCCATGCAAACCACAGCAGCCAGTTTGCCTGAACACTTAAATGAGGTCAATAAATTAATTGATTGAATCAGGAATGTTGATGATAACAGATTAAAATTAACATAAACACACGAATGACCTACAATATAACGCTATAAATTATTTTACATTAACTGGTATAATCACGTATATCAGCTCGGTTGTTAAAGGTTCCGCATACTTGATGAATAACAGGAAAGGAAACAATCACATTTAACTACGTTTACTTCCATGTTAGCGCAGGCGAAACGGTCGAGCTAACGAGCTAGCTGCCGTTCGACTTATCTCACCCACAAAGACAATTCACATAAAAATAATGACGATGAAGCTGAAGGCAAAGAGCTTGTTCAGAATTGCAAACAAAAAATAATTACCTATGTGCAGTAGCTAGCTCAACAAAAAGCTAGTCACTGGCGGCCGACAGGTAGCATGCGCTAAACTCACTTTTATTTGATGAACGGGTGTTGATGCGCTGCAGAGTCTGTTTCTTTTTTGTCCCTGCCGAGTTTCCGTAGAAGATTTGTTTTGGTGTATGAGGAAGAAGCCTTCAAGTTAGCTCGGTGGCTAATTTTAATGCGACTTTATTCGCATTTAACATTACAAATAAGTGGGAGTGTTTGTATAATCGCTGGCAGTTAAAAGTACCAAACTTAACTCAGTATGTGCATCTGAAGCTGCGGATGGCTGGCTGCAACTTTTGTATTTTTATGATATGATGGTGTAAGCTCGCTAACCACAAGTAGCTAAGTTACAAGCTGCAGCATGAAATCCATAATAATGAGGTGAGTTATTCTCTACTCGTGTCTGTGTGACCCTCCACTGGAGCAATATGTTTTTGTGAGTGGGATTTAACTGAGCAGCGTTCATATAAGAATAAAATCAACACAGTTAATAATAACATTCAGTGTGCACATGGTTAAACAGATGGCGGTATGAATAACAACAAAAGGCTTCTTATAACAATTGGGTTTACAAGTTTTTTATACACAGGTGTATGTTAATGTGTATTATATATATGTAAATTGTACATATAGTAGCCTATATCAAATTGCATATAAATATATAGATTGTATTAAATGTATAATTGTAAACATACTGTACTAAGCTGTATAGATATAAGGATTGTATAAATATATAAAATGTAAATATAGTACAAATAGATATGTATATATGGATTGTATAAATATATAAATTATAAAACATCATAGTATATCAAGTTGTATATATGTATGGAAAATCATTGGATTGTAAATATCAAATATAGTATCTTAAATATAGTAATATAGATAGATTGTGTATATATAGAGAGATTATAAGGAACACATTTATTTAATTTAATTTAATAAATATTAATTATTGAGCTGTGGAAAAGGGGTAGGATTAAATAAGTTTTATACTTTATACCTTTTCAGGCATATCAGTTGAGTATGTGTAATTTGCTTTTTCTTTTTCTTTTTTTGTGAAATAATTTGAACATTGTTTTTTTTTTGTTGATTGTATTTTCGTGCTGTTCATTTCGTTTTGTAGTTTTGATGTGTTTGATTTTATTTGATATGTCTGAAATAAATGTAATCAATCAGTCAATCAATCAATCAATCAATCAATATGTTCAGTTTCAGTCACAATTAAAGTTTGAGTGCAGTAATTTGTATTTATTTAGATTTTAGATGTTTTAGATGCTTCAACACCTGGATAAAACTGTTTTTTTTTTTTTAAAGTGACATGCTTCATAAAAGTATGATGTATTTACATAGCTCTTGTATCCCACTTTAAAAGTATTGGTGGAAAATGTGTGTTTTTTTACAATTTCAAGAGCCACAGTTACCTCAATGTATGTCAGAAAGATTCACAATTGGTCTTGAATGAAAGCCAAGAATGTGCCCTTTAAAATGATACCAAACACAATAGTATTAAACATTGACAAATGTCCTGAACATGGGCCTAAACCAAGATATGCACCAGCGTCTAAAATGCATTTAAGTTTGGGGGGGGGGGGGGGTCTCTTCATGAGCTTGTTTCTATGACTCAGCTACCACTCAGGGAAGTCTGTCATACCAAAATATAATCTACAGACATGGACATTTTCAAAAATCATCACTAACCTTTGCCACCTTGAGTGGTACTGGTTGAACATCTGGCCCATGGACTATATGGGTACAGTGTGCTTAATAAACTGGCATCTAAAATGATTTTGGTATAAATAAACAAAGCAGTGTATTTGTCGTATAAAATAATAGTATCTCAAATAACAAATAGGTGTATGAAAGACAACACAATTATCTGCAACAACAAAAAAAAATCAAGTGATTGTCATGCCTCTCTCTGTTCTCTGAATGTGTTTTGGATATGCATTGTTGTTGTTTTTTTTAACAAACAAGACAGTGTCTAGAAGTGTTTATTTTGTCTCTTAAGGATTATCTTTTTACAATTTGTAATATACTACTGACACAAATGAATTGATAAATCAAGAAAAAAAGATTGTCAAATGATGTAGTTGTAACCCTACCATAGCATTACAAATAATATGATCTTTCTCTTGACCCCATGTAGGCATTGTGTTCTTCATGGACCCAGTGGATCATGTCTCTGATCCTGTTTGCCTTCGTGGTTCGAGTCAGGGATGGACTCCCCCTGTCGGCCTCCACTGACTTTGAACACAACCGAGAGCTCCAGGAGAGGAAACAGCAGCTCAGGACCATCAGCAAGGCTCTGCCCTGTTTCCCTGACAGAGGGAGCATCAAGGGCCAGGAGCTCAACATATAGTAAGGAGTGTGTTCTCTGCCACCATGCCCATCTGTAGTGACTCACAGTGTGTGTTTTTTTTTAAAGCTGAAAACAGACAGAATGTTGTCCATGTGACCACAGGGGTGTGCATGTCATGTTTCGGCAGGCGGTTTGTTTACTAAACACCTTTTCTCCTGTCACCTGTTCAGCTTCGTCTGTTCGGAGGGTGTTTCCTACATGACCGTGTGCCACTGCAGCCTCCCTGTTGCTAAGGCCTTCTGCTTCCTGGAAGATCTGCGCTGGGAGTTCACAGCATGCTTCAATAGCACTGTTGTTGCCTTGGCAGCCCGGCCGTATCCATTTTTGGAATTTGGTGAGTTTAGTGAGATATAAACCTGCAGATTTACTCGTGATTAATGAAATTGCAGAAGGTGTTTGTTTGAATAGCAATAGTACTTCTTGAATATAAACCACAGCTCCCATGTTTACTTTAATACTAAACAGAAATACAAAAATCACATACAATAAAAAAAGAGATCGCCCTAGAGTTTTTTCTTATTTCTAAACACATTCTAATATTACCCTGGATGAAAATCCACAGATGGCACCATTCAGAAGCTGAAGCAGCAGTACAACCAGAGTGGGGGTCCGGCCCTGGAGGTGACGTTGGCAGAGGTCCAGGAGGATCTGAGGATTAAACCGCCACAAGTAATTAACTTAGAGGAAGTGGATCTCACTAACGGCATTGCAAACGGGCATATCGATCAAGGTCCTGGATCAGGTAAGACTGCTGCGCATGGAAGTTATACTGTACAGCAAATAAATGACATTTTCACTGTAATATTTGTTTATTTTTTGTATTTCATTATTTTTGTAATGAAACAGTATTTTCAAAGATTTGTCCGTGTTTTATTATAGTTACTGACTATTTCTTTATTCCCTCTGTTTTGTCAATCAGGTCAGAATGTAAGACTTGAACCTGTGACGGCACCAGGCATCCTCTCTCTGGTCCTGAATATCATGTGTGCATCTTTAAACATAATTCGAGGTGTTCACCTCATCGAGTATACATTCCAGGTACGGCCAGAATCCTATCCCAACTTCTTCAAATGTGTTTTGTAATTTAAAAAAAAAAATAGTTTACATGAAGTATTTATACAGCACAGCCTTCTCACCTCATATCACAAAGTCATTTTCTTTATGTGCAGTCTGGGATTTTAGTTCTGGAATCAATTTAGTGCTTTTTAAAATGATGTACACATTAACCGCCTTATTTGTCTGGTTCATTTTCTGTCTGCAGGATGATTATGACGGTATTTGGAATGTTGTCGCGTTTCTTCTGGCGTTTATCTGCTGCGTGTTTCAGGTAAACGAGCCTCACATTTCCAAAGCACAGCTGTTCACTCCTGCTGTAAGAGACATTTGTTGAACTCCTTTTTGACCCTCTTCTCTGCATCCACAGTGCCACCTCTACCTGTTCCACTCATCTCGAAAGAAGCCGAAGTGCTTCACTCTGTTGAGTATCATCTTCCTATGCAACCTCTACCTGTTTGGCCTGAGGAACGCCTGGCAGCTGATCTTCCACATTTCAGTCGCCTCACTCTCCACCTTCCTCATCCTCACCCGCAAACTCCAGGACAGATCCGGCGACTGTGGAGTCTGAGGAGCAGAGGACACTCGGATGGTGTTGCTCCTCTCACGGCTTGTGTCTCCAGTGTTAATGCAGGTGAGAACACGAGGGGAGAGCAAACAGTTTGATTCTCATCATTTACAAGGATGTTTCATGGATTTTCAACAACAAATTCTCATGAACTTTTTTCTGAGAACAAGTTCAAATGTCTTGTATACAGTATGTACTTGCACTTTGTGAACATTGGTTGTGGATGCAGTGAAATGTAGTACTCACTGGATCCTTTTAAATGATCTTCTCTTAAAATTGGGAGACTAACAGAAAAGCTTAAAGGAGATGTCTGTGTTAGAAACATGATGTCAATCTCAGTCAGTGCCACCTGCTCCCAGAACGTTTTTGAAAAAACAATGAAGGACTTTTTTCAGTCGCTCTTATTTTTCATAGAAACGATAATTCTGTCTCAGCCATAACTTTTGTATCGCTTCATGCTTTTATAATTAAGATGCATTTCTGCTCACTGTCACGTTAATGCAGCATTGATCTAACTGAACATTGAAAACAGGCACACATGACTAGAGCCCGACCGATTAATAGCTTATCCAGAGACTATTGGCTGACTGTTATTATTAGATTTAGTCACCAGTCAAAAAAGCATTTAAATTAACTGTTGTTGTATTTCACTAGTAGGTCTCTTTCTGGCTGTCACCAGCAGAGGGTGCTATACGGATTATAACTAGCATTATCACCCTCCAGAGTGTTTGATAACTGCATTTGGGGGATCGACGCAATAAATGTATTTGTCTTCATCTGTCTGTCTCTACAGATCGATCAAACAGTATATCTAAAAAATATTGATAAGATTGATATCGGCACTAAAAATCTCATATCGGTCGGGCCCTGCTACAGACAGGCAGGTCTTCCGTCCCACACTGGTGGCCATTTGATACTTTAATTATTTAGAGTAGTTTGAAATCTTTGACAGTCAAATCAAGTGAACAATGTAGCTGCTTTTCATTTGTACATAGCGTAGTAAAAACATAATGCAGAGGTGTGTTTGTAAAGCTGTGGGTTGTTTCATGCCTTACTGTGTTGACTTCTATACACCGGAAAGTGCTCGGCTAGTCTTTGCAAAGGTGCACATGTAAGGGCTCTGTTATTTCAATCACATTGAGGGAAATAATAGTCATGTTAGGCATGATGGACGTGCATATTTTACATGATTTTCACCTTGTGATCAAAGCAGAGTCGTATCAAATTCACTCCAATTTCAAACCAATTTTTTTTTGTATGAAAAAGGTAAATGTAGATGTTGAAGTAGGTCCGGTTTAGGTTTTTCTCCTGACCTCAGCATTGTTAGAACGAACGCTTCGGGGGAAGAAATGAAAACACTCGTTTCATGGGTAAATGTTTTACTGCACTAAAGCGGTGGTTAAATTATTTTTTTTGTGGTGACAATTGTTTTTGAATGTGTCGCAGATCAGGTTCAGTTAAAACAATATTTATTTTGCGGGTTTTGTTAACTTTGTTTTTTTTGTCTCCTTCGTTGGGGTTTAAATATCGCTCTGTAATTTTTGTCATCAGATTCTTCTTGACATAGAAATCATGTGGTCTGAATCTGTGTTTGAATATAGAACACCAAACTGTAGTGCTGCTAAATAAATAGATTAGCTTTGAGTCTTCTTTTAGTTGAATTAGTTTAATTTGTGGGGGTTTTTTTTGCACTGATGATGGTTAAGTAAAGAAAGTCTGTTTTTAGCATCAGTTTTGAAGGAATGCAATCCCAAAGTCCTTAACTGTGGTAATTAGTGCCGTCAGCATTAACTAGTTAATCACAATTAATGAAGGTCTGAAATTCATGCATTTATTTTTTTTTAATTGCGATTAATTGTATTTTGTCCCTTTAGGCGCACGGTGGATTAGCCTGTGCAGTGTCTCCCTGTAGTCACAGAGATGGAAAATAATATCTCTGCTGCACCTTTGAATGTCTCATTTCACTTTAAAATCTCCAACACTCCTCAGTAGACGAGCCAAAAGTAATATCCACCTTTTGACGACAAACGTTGGCCTTTTTTTTTTACCGTTCCTTGAAACTGTTTTCATTTCGTTTTTGATCAGTGAAGAGTTTCTTTTTCTGTTAAGTTAATGTTGTAACCTTCAATCTACCGGAAGCTCCTTACTTGATTTCAAAATAAAAGCACGGTTTAATTCAAATGGCAAGTACTTTCAGCTTAAGACGGTACAAAAATTCAAAATAAAAGCCGAACAATTTTTACATTTCAATGCAAAATAATGGAATTTCAAAACATGCGATAATTCACAATTAAGGATTGAAATTAAATCCTGAAAAATGTAATTGTTTGACAGCCCTGGTAGTCATGGAACTGTATAATGAAGTCACTTTTAGCTTTTAGTTTACAAAGAGTGAAGAAACTGATGTTTGACAAATAAAACGTAGTTAAGCTGCATAAAAGATAGAGTCTCTAAATGATACAGTCGAGTTTTAGTTACCTTGTAGGTTGTGCTGTCTATTTGCTCTACACTAAAGTGAACAGCCTTGTTCTGCTGTGTGTTGGCATAAGAATGAGGAGTAAACTCACTTCAAGAGCTTTTCTTCAACAGGGTCGACTTACAGACATTTTGAATACAATCAGTAAAGAAAAGTATTTTCTGTGTCAGACGTTGGTGATGCTTGTATATTTTTGATACAGAGGACTAACTCACTATTTACACTGTTCACTACAGGTTGTTGACCAAATCGATTGTACAATAATGTTGCCAACAACGGTCTGAAAGTGTAGATCCAAATATAATGGAGGATATTTGAAATTAAAAATGAAGGATTATTATGTGTATGTGCAGGTTTACAACACAGGAGAAATAAAATGTACAACTGAAACATGATCGACCTGATGAATAGGACATGTTTAATACAAAACAAAGTGGGCATCTGTTAGTTATTTGTTATCTTGTAAGACTTGCATAAGGGTGGTGGAGTGCTTTTTCTGTATGTGTAACCCTTGTTGTGACAATGAGAGGTTAAGTAATACTATCATTCATTGGAACTGCCAAATACACTGGAGACTGCAGGGCTTTAATTTATCTTCTTGGTGGTGAAACTGACATTTCATTAATAAATATTGTCTTTTTTTTTGCATTTGGGTTCTTTGATTTGTTTTTATTGATCATTATTCCAAAAATGAACATGATGTTCAAAAACATTACTCCATTTATAGATGCATGTATCTAACTCACCACTAGATGGAGCTCTTTTACAACGTTACAACCTTCTATGTTTGTGTCAGTGTCAACAGAGAAGGGTTGCTGTTGTCATGTTATCGGCTGATTGATTTAACAATATGTTATTAATGTGCCTAATCTATACTGTATATGATTTTCTTTTTACAGTCTCTGGCCTAATCTTATAGATGAAAACTTCCTGTAACCTTGAAAAGAAATCCTGAACAGCACTGAAAAAACTTCACTTAACTATTAAAATTCGGATTATTCAGACAGAAGAGGTCACAGGAGGTGAGAATGAAGCACTTAATGGTCTCATTAAGCAGCAAATTTTAGCATTTATAAAAGTCTCCACTTACTCCCCTTTACCTGCTGACCCTGTTTGACATCGATTACATGAAGTTTTAAACAGCTGGAGCGCTGACTGCTAGTCTGACTTCAATCAAGGTCACATTTCACCTTCTTATTTGACCATGTGTGATAGTCTCAACCAATCACAGTTTAAGAATAACTTTCAGAATAAATATTTACAGGTGTTTCAAACTTACATGCATTCTTATATGATCAACAGTTTGAAGCAGGAAAAATCTCATGTGAGAGGAACGTTGGGAAATTGTAAAAACGTTATGCATGCATTGAAATAATAGAATCTTTTCATGATATTTCAAAAAGGACATATGGAAATGAGAAGTGAATTTCCTGTGCCTGCCTTTCATCTTTCAGGTTAATGACTTGTACATAAAAAACTCGACCTGGCTTTTAAAAGAAGCTACATTAAAGAAGGCAGTCTTGTGCTAATGATGCGGAGGTTTCAGTATACAGTGCCACTCGTGTGTTTTTCAGATCTTTATGGTTTACAGTTACAGTTTAGGCTTAAAGGACAAAACCTGCATGGAGGCTAATGGATCACATCAATGGAGTATAAGGAACTACTAAGTATGAGGAGCCACAATAAAGAAAAAAAAACATCAGAGATTTCCAGAAAGAATAAATTTGTAATATTTTGAGAATAAAGTTGTTAGAGATCCAAGTCCTGATGTGAAAATAAGTCGTAATTTGACAAGGGTAAATTCATAATTTTATGAGAATAAAAAGGCTTTATTCTATTCTCTGGTAAGCCCATTTTATTTTGAAGGGAAATGTCAGAGGCGCAGCCAGTCACCTTCACTTTAATGAGGAATGTGGAGCATCTTATGTAATGTTATACTTTGGTAAAGTTTTCACAAATAACTGAATACTTAATCATTTGGCACATTGCACCATATAGTCACAAGTATCAGAACTCTGAAAAGATTTAGTGAGAAACTGAGTCCACTTCAGAGAAAGATGGTCTTATAGGCAGCCTTGTAATATCACAACATTTAAAAAAAAAAATGTATTCTATCGAGACCTTATTCTTAGCATCTGAGATTTTTTTTCTTCAACCTTCATACTCTGTGATAAAAAAGTACTAATTTCTGGGGGGGGGGGGTTTCAGCTTATCCAGGGGTTTGCATGTGTCTCAGTCATAACATTTATTAAAGCTCCACAGCATGGATCCCACTGATAGGATGATTCATTTTTCACACAAGGAAGCAACACCAGGGAAGAATGAGAACTAAATACAACAAGGAAATCTAAACTCTGAAAATCTACAAAATAAGAAACCATTTCATGACAAGAATAAGCAAAAAGCAAAGTTTTGATTGCACATTAACATTATTGTGAAATCCTCTTTTATATAAGGGGCCCCATGTAAGAAATCGATCACATTAAGATTTGAGAGGTTGTTGATTATATTTGACTTTATTTTCCTACAGACTTTTAGGGCATGTGACAAAAACAGTTGGGTACGAATGTGTTCACCCTGACTGTGGCTGCATCAAAACCCATAAAAAGCCATTAAGCTCTTATCTGATATTTAAATATTATGGCAGGATGTCTATTGGATTTCTCCCCAAGATTGTATTAAATTACTGAGCTGTCCTATATTCAATTTTCATCCTCTTCCTATCAATTAAGAATTAGTTTTACAGGAATACGCATTGACCTTTCATGGCCTTTAACCTTTGCCTATATTACTCACTCACTGCATTTTGCTATAAATAGGCTTCTGTGTAATGTCTAGAGACACCCATTAAACCCTCCCATAAACAAGGGACTCAACTTACATTTTTGATCACAGACAGAGTAATTAGCTGAGTAGCTTTCTGACTGTCAGCATTTTCCTGAACATCAAAAAAGGAAATGTGTTGTTGCAGCAGCCAGGAAACCAATACAACATGTCTCTAAGAGCTCCAAGTGGCATTATAGATCCACGGTGCCCTTAGCTCTGCTACAGTTCATCTTAATTAAAGCATCAGCCTCAGTGATTCTCATTTGCAGGGATTAACCTCTTTTATCCTAATTGGCAGGAGCTCCTGCAGATGAGAAGCTGGCCTCTATCCCTGAACAAATAGGCTTAACAGCATGGGTGGTCCTGCTCAAATGTTTATGGCTCACATTTCTATCGCTCGCAGTCTAGCGTGTCCTTTGCTCTTGCAAGTACACAAAACAGCCGCACTGTTGCTATTATTCATGTAAACGTTTGCCTTGTAACCTCTGGGTAGCAAAAAAAAAAAAAAACAACACAAAGAAAATGAATTTCACAGGTGATTTAATACTGTGTCTACTACCATTTTATTTGTGTTTTAAAGAAGATGATAATAACATGACACACGCTGAGCTTGTTCCTGCCTCTGTGGAATTTGTCACTGGCAGACAGCTGCTCACAGGCATGATACCGCCTCCACCTCAGTCACATATTTATAATAAATAGTTAGTTTAGAGCTTTCTTTTAAGTCTTGCAGAGTTAGAAATTGAAGGTTTAAGTCTGACAGTTGGGGCACTTGTCTAATTTAAATTTACATAAAGAGGTCAAGCCCAGATCACAGAAACACACCCAGAGATGATGTGTCACAGATGGTACAAAGGCAGTCTGGCATGTGGTGTGTGTCCCTAGCCTGTCTACAAAATGAGGATTTTCATTTATAGTTATGGTCTTGACTCGGTCACGATCCCTAAATGTCTTGATCTTGTCATGGTCTCGGAGCACTCTGGTCTTGAGTATGTCTTGGTCTCAGTTAGTGTGGTCTTGACTACAACACTACTGTTCTGAGCAGGGCTGAAATAGAGGGGTTCAAGGCAAGATAAGATACCGTATCAGAGTGGATTTTTTTACAAGAAACTTCACAGACATTCAGATTTATTCAGACTGGTTGAAAAGGAGTATAACGTGAACTTTAAAAAATATAAATTCCAAGTTGTATAGAAAAATAATGTGGCTGTAACACACTGCATGCCGTCAGCGAGATAATAAGCAAACGGGTTAGCAAGCTAGCAAAATGTAATGGAAATCAAAAAGTTCAAATAGACAGCCTAGCTTAAATCATTGATTGCTGAAAGTGGGTATATTGCTGAAATGGTTCATGTTTGAGACGCCTGGCCTATATAAAAATAGATAAAAACAGGTTTAAGTACATTCTTGAAAGAGTTATCGGAGTTCTGTGACTAAAAACATTCTTGGATAGCCTATATGGTCGAGCTGTTTCACTAAAATAAATGGCTAAATCCGTTAGCGTCGATCGGTGGACAAAGATTTATAGTTAAGGTTCATATGGTCGGCTAAATAGTTAAGACATAATACTGTGGCTTTAATTTTATTGGTTAATTCTTAAAACTGGCTACAACACAGTTAGCTAACATCAGTGGCTAAAATCATTAAGTTTAATGATCGAATATTAGCTAAAAAAGCTACTGTGTGGTATGCTGAACGCTGCTTAGCTATAAAACTATTGAATGGTGAATTAGCTGGGTGCAGGCTAGCTAAACGACTGACCGTTGAGTTTGTTTGCAGATTAAGCAGTTGAGTTTTGTTTGGAAAGAAAGTCAAAACAATGACTTAACAGGTAAAACAGTCTTTTGTTTTCTGGTAAATGGTTGAAATAGTTCGCTAATGTTTGTGGATAAATAGTGAGCTAATAATAAGTGAATAATTGTCATGGTGGTTGAAAAATAGAAACTGAACCCAAGTGCAGAATCAAATTAAAACTATTAATTTTAACAAAAAGGCAAAAGACCTACAAAAACTTACTTTCTTCAAAAAAAACAACAACAAAAAAACAGGGAGTCACAAGGACTGATACTGGGGAAACTCTGACAGCAACTGACACCTGACAAACAATGATCTGACAAAGAAGGGAAGAAACACAGAGACTAAATAGACACAGGGGTAATCAGACACTGGTGAGAATGACACAGGTGAAGACAATGAGGGCAATCACACTGGAGGGAAACACAGAGGCAGGAATAACACAGGACAAGAAACACTTAACACAAAATAAATCATGAAACATTGAAGACAAAGGACCTCAAGAATGTAACATCAAGACACGCCAGAACATGGAGAAACACTAAGATAACAGATTACAAAATAAAACAGAAAACACTAAAGATTAAACTAGGAAACATTAAAAGGACACAAAAGGAAGCAACAACAGGGAAGAAAGAGAACTAAATACAACAAGGAAATCTAAACTCTGAAAATCTACAAAATAAGAAACCAATTCATGACAAGAATAAGCAAAAAGCAAAGTTTTGATTGCACATTAACATTATTGTGAAATCCTCTTTTATATAAGGGGCCCCATGTAAGAAATCGATCACATTAAGATTTGAGAGGTTGTTGATTATATTTGACTTTATTTTCCTACAGACTTTTAGGGCATGTGACAAAAACAGTTGGGTACAAATGTGTTCACCCTGACTGTGGCTGCATCAAAACCCATAAAAAGCCATTAAGCTCTAATCTGATATTTAAATATGATGGCAAGATGTCTATTGGATTTCTCCCCAAGATTGTATTAAATTACTCTGAGCTGTCCTATATTCAATCAAGGTGAGTCACTCTGGCACCCACTCTGATCTATTTAATCTTGTCTCAGGTTCAGTGCCCATGCCAATTGCTGGCAGCCCACACTTTTGAGTGTCCATTAATTTTGCCTGCATCGTTCATCTCTTTTCCCCAAGGCCTACAGTTTACCCGTATCTCTGTGGAGGTCTCTCAATATTACAAATTTGAGATTAATAACCAAGAAAGTTCAGTCTGTGTTTTTTTTGTTTTTGTTTTTGTTTTTTACAACAGTGGGCATCAATAAATGTTGTCAGTTGTATTTGTGTACTTGAAAATGCATAAACAGGTGTTTTATTTTTTAATTTTTTAATTTTGCACTTTGGGGCATAACATCACAAGTCACATCATTACTTAGGCTATACACAGCATATCGTCACTGCAATAAAGTTGTTGTTTCTGTGAATAATCTGATGACATTATCATCTAGTTGAGGCTTGTTTTAGTATATTATTAACTTTCCTTTAAGCTCAGTTTTGGTCTCCACCATTTCTTGAGGTAATTATCTCACTCTATACCTTCAAAGAGTTCCCCAGCTGATTGATACACTGGTATAAGTATCTACAAAGTTTAATTAAAGACAGGATGACATTCTTTTAAGGGGGAATAAAACAGTTTTAACCCTGAAACCTTCACTTGTCTGAATTGTGGGCTTTCAACATTTTTATAGCGTATTTTCATAAACATGTCAGAAGTACTGGAAAAGCTTTTAAATGAGCAATATGCAATGTGTGTTGATTCTCCTTCAGACCTTGAGGCTATACAGCATGTCCCTTATGCTTATTAGGATGTTCAACAGTTCATAGTCTCTGATGTTCTCTGCTCACTGAACAATTCATACAATCCTAAACCAAAGAAAAATCAAATGATAAACTAAATTACAACATAGAGGAACATGTTTTCTTGCCTCAAGAGTATTTCTGACGGTAAAGTCTTGAAAATGACTGGCTGAAATGAAAACAGTTCATTTGATAGATGTAATGTTCAAAATTGGACTTTTAGATTTGGAACAGCAGAAGAAAAACACTCACAGAAAGAAACAAATCCAAATCCTACTCTGCAAGCCTTTCCACCCAAGATTTAGAGGCAACACTGCTTAAAAAGTCTAAAAAGCTAAACATTTCACAGAAGAACTTTTCAACCACGTAGTGATGAACCGAACCGTTTCTTTGTTCTGATGTTTGAAGTTAAACATGCTAGTGTCCTGTACATGTGTTTGTCTTGATGTGACATGACTGTGGTTCATGTTTCATGTTCTGCAGAAACAGGAACCTGGAAACCAGTTTTTAAACTGAGTCAGGCCCGCTAAACTGCAACTTAATGTTACTTTCAAACTTTCCTGTATAATAAATGGAAAAAAAAATTGAATATATCCTTAAAGAAAGTACATAATTCAATGATATATTTCTTTTGCATGTATCCAATTATTCCCACTCTTCTGAAACTCAGTGAACACAGAGATAGTCTGAAATTGACTCTGCTATCAGTCCAAAAGTAGCTGCTCCTTCAAGAGCTATCTATGACGCTGCAAGCTCCAGAATGAAAACATTAGTGAGAGAGACAAACGGATGAAAGCAAAGTCAAGGTTATTTTCAGACGCCTGTCCACCATCTTAATTTCAGACTTAGTCATGCTTCTAAACATGCATTTTATTCATTGAAGTCCAGTGGAATTATTATTTCACTATGAGCTTTAGTCAGTGGAGCCGCTACATTTAATATACGTCTACCTCACAGATAGAATAGGCCTATAAAGCTGCATATGCTATGCACTTGGACTTTGAAAGGGATTGAATAATGCACATGCTAATTTTTGCACAGACAGATTTTTTCTGTCATTATTTCTGTTTGATTTATTAAAAAATCATTATGCATAAATATTAGGGCTGTAAGTTTTCTCAGTGTCCCCTGTAGAAGAATGTAAGTACACTGCTGAATCTTTGCACTCTTTAGTTTTTGATCCATGACGAGCTCCTTTTTCCGTGGTGAAGTTAACCTTTGATCTCCCAGAAAGTCCTTTATTTTGAAAACTTAATTTCAAAATAAAAGCAGGGTTGAAAAGTTATCTCAAGGCACTCTACAAAAGAGCAGTGCTAGACCTACTCTCTGATATATCAATTAGAAACACACAAATGCATACAACATGATGAAGCACTTGACAATATTAGGAATTAAAAACTTCCTTTTAAAAGTCCAAAGCTTGAGCAGAGATAGACTAATAGGTGTACAGTCCGTGGGCATCGCTGTGGGCCAAATTGTGGGATAGAGGGAAAGTCAGAAATAGAGAGAGAATAGGGCTACAGATAAACAAACTGAGAGACAAACAGGCATTTGATGTTTGCACATTTACACAGATAGGAATGAGGTTTCATTTTAAGGCTAATCAACAATCGCTGTTCTTTCCTTTTCTTTACAACACACACTACCAGCTTCAAACACCAAGCGAGCATTCTCCCTGCCAAACCAGCCCAGACCTAAATACAATGCAGTCACTTCACCCAGTCCAGGCGGCACTTTGTAATCACCACACGACTCATATTTTCCCACCAACTGAATTATGTATTCATGTCAACGGCAAGATCAAGCATCCTGTCATTGTGTAAATGCGCTAGAACAATTTCCCTGAGCTTGTTTACACCCCGGTTAAACATGAATCAAAGAGCGTGGCGTAACTTTCTTCTATAGTCTGTGTTGGAGATGACAGATCACTTAAATGCTGATTGTAAGTGCACACATTAGAGGAATGGCGCTCTAATGAAGTGTGTTGCGCATTCATCACGACTGAGCGTACAACAATGCACTATTAGGAGCGAGGAACTTAAGTAAAAATAACATCTCTATGAAGCTGCTTTCAATAACTGATTTTTTTCCTCTCTTTTTTTTTGGTTCTTTTGGGCAAAGTGGGACTGGATGAATCCAACTGAAAACACAGGCGCCATAAAGTCGTTGCATCTGAATTAAATGAAAAACCAGTGGGTTCTTTTCAGTGTACAGCGGGGTATTTTAAATCCCAGTGATATTCTATCGTACTAAATACTCTTTTAATACTTCACCATATAGCACAAAGTTTGTCTATATTTGTTGGTTGAGCACTTTAAGTCCATGCTTCTTTTGTTCTTACATACCAGCTGACATTGGATAGAAGTCAACTTCCCAAAGTCTACAATTTTCATGAAGTTCAAGGTAATACTTTATACATTCTCTGTGAAATGCAAATGTGAAGATAAAAACTGACTCGGATATATCCCAGCTAACCCAACACTGTTTCTCTCTGCAGTGAAGTATTAACTGAACAGGTACGGGAGCAAATCCAGACCACAAAGGTCATGAAATGAATGATTTATTCCTCTAGCTCTGCCTGTGAAAAGTGGGAAAATCCTCTGATGTAACCAAATCTAAGTGTCCAAAACATAATCTGATGGCAGAATATGCAACATCCAGAATTTGTATGTCTTTGCTCTGCATTTTCAAACACATGGGCCATGAGGTTTTCAACACTTAAAAATCCCTCGATTTACAATCATTACAGTTTCTATGAATAGTTAATCATATAATATGCATTATGCTCATTCCCACCTCAAGCGGAAAAAGAAGTTCAGTTTAAAGAGCAGCCGGTGGGGAAAAGCAGGCATGACAGGGTGTGTTTGTTAATCTGTTTAACGCAAACACAGCTTTGACCTGGCTAAATTCACTCTTCTGAGCTCACACATGAAGAGCTCGGCTGCTTTCAAAAGCAGTGAGTGAACGTGTAAACCCCATGGACCATATGGATTCACTCAAATATATATTTTTTTATCACCTCAAAGCAGACTCCGGGGGTCAGTCATACCTTTAAAATACTGTCACTGAAGAGACAGTGGAACTGAGAGGAGCTAAGACGAGAGTTTGCTTTGATATCTGACCTGTCAAAGATTGATTTAGAGCTTTTTTATTCCGTGGATCAAGAAGCATTTAAATTCTTATTAAAAGCACTAAAACACTTTAAAGTTAAAATCTAGCTTTATGAAGCTCAGCGTAAGTTGAAGCAGGAGGACTGTTGCATTGTCGTTCATACATCAGTCATCATTCATTCATGTCACTCCCTCTCTTCCTCTCCCTCTAAATTACTGCTCAGGTGATCAGCTGAAGAGGGGCGTTTACTCTCTAAGTACTTAACCAATCAGATTCGGCCAAGGCCTCGATGGACCAACTATCCTGTTGCGGTAATCAATCAAGAATCTGCTCCTCTCTTTCCCTGTCGGTTTGTCACTTCAGTTTGATCGATGTGACCCACCTTCTCCCCAGTCACTTCCATTCCACCTCAACAGTGTCCAGGTCCAGCTCCTTAGAAGTCCACTCCTCTTCACATCCTGCATACTTCATCACCACCACCAGCGTGTAGACATTGCATTGCACATTTTCTCTTTTCCAAACTTGTAAATGAAATAGTTGTTCATTCATGGGTAGGTCTCTCCTGATTGAAACCCTCAGGCTAAAAGGTCTCTTTTACAGCTTTCTATTCATGACTTCAATGTTTGAGCTGTGGAGCTGAGGCTAATATCAAAATTTGAATACTTCATTCTTTTTAAGCTCATGCGTATTACAGGTCAAATCCAGTCTAACCTTCAAAGTAAAGCTAGCAGTCAGATTTTAGCACATCATGTCCCACTCAATTAAACGTACACTCACCATTTGCTTCACTTGCTCTAAGTGAAGCAAATGGCAACAAAACTTTCTTTTTAAATACTTTTTTTCAATCCAAAACTTTTCAGAGCAAATTTTAAAATAATTTGCAATATATTCACATTTACAATCAGAGTTTCATTTCAGATTCCCATTATTGTTGCAATGTGTTTACATGATGTTGTAACTACACCGATATGGCAATTGTCATTTCTGTTATTCATGTTTTACTTGGTACATGTAGGTTATTCATTCATTATTCTGTACAGAAAGAACCTTAAATCACTCACATCAATTTGCAGAAGAATGACAATAATTCTCACGGGGGATTTTGGGTTAAAAACAACTCTCAAAGTGTATAGAAAAAAAGCACTGAAACTGAAAGGTCATTTAAATGTCCAAGCGGTTTGTTGTGTTTCCTAGCCCAGCGAATCTCCAGACCTGGGACAAGAGTTTTTGCCCTGGTTAGGGTTCACTGGAGCACATCCTGATCAGCTGCCCACAAGCTCTTGGAGAGGGCCGCTACAGCTGGCAGCATTGACCAGGTGCTCAAAGCAGTGGCAGAAGCCGTCTCCAGAGCAGTGACTAACAACAACATTTGTCAGACCTGCAGAGCAACCACAGCAAAAGAGTACCAGCAGCCGGCCTGCTCACATCTGCATCGGACTTTGAGCTATATGAGTTGACTTGGGCAGGCAGCTCAAGAATCCAGACCATGTTACCTCACCTTCAGATGCTGCCACCAGATGCTTACATCGGTCTTTTCCCAGCAGGTCCCCTGGGACATGCATCGAAGAGGCGAATCAGCGCAAGCTGCTCAAAAACCAGTAGCTGTTAGGGCAGTGCCGGATGAGGGGCTGGAAAGCTTTCTGCGAGCCTGTCGAGGTGGGATGTAGAGGCTTTGCAGGCTACACATTGTGCAAGGTCTTTACATCGCAGAAGCTGCCAAATGGAGAGCTATCAAGACCAACATGCAGAGAGGGCCTTGAGGTGGCTTTGGATCATGAGGTCATCAACCCTGATCAACCCTGCCTGGGTCACCCCCTGAGATAGGATGTCTGATGTTGTGAGACCCCTAACACCTGTTATATTCAGGATACATCACTGATGATGTGTCCCAGTGCATCCTCGGATGTTTCTTCAAACCAAATGATGTAAAAAAGAACTGCTCCAGCAGCATCTCCAGCAGCTCATATTGAAGTGGAAGCAATTCATTTGAAAGAAGTATTTTAAACTATTGAGCTGTTGAAAACACACTGTTTCTCAAAGAACTTTGTGTGCTTCTTTCTGGTATTACACTTAAATATAGCTGGAAGATCGAGCCGTATGCCTGCATGCACAGACATCTGATCTACTATTCATTGAAAAAAAAGGCAATTTCAAATGACTGATTGCAACTTGTTGAATAGTTTTCCACCAACAGGGATTAGCATATTTGCACAAACAAGTTGAATCTACAGTTTAGATTAGCTCCTCTGGGGGTGACATGAAACATGAATCAGCATAAGGCCGTGCCCTCGTCAAGCTGCAAAAAGCACTTATGAAAATAAGCCTCATTTGAGCAACAATATGTTTCCTGTAGCTGTCAGTGAGGACAAAATTGTTCTCTTTGTGCGGAAAGTCTTAGAGCATGACCTCACTGTATAAAATCAAACTTCCACCATTTAGTATGTCTCTCATTTATTTCAAACAGGTTGAGCGTAACATGACAACATTTTATGGCAAGTTGAATTCCTGTCAAGAAAACAATCTTTACATACACTGTACAGCAAATGACTTACAATAATAATAATAATAATAATAATAATAATAACAGTACACAAAAGAAGTCATATCAAATCAAGAGGTGGGTTTTTTTGTAGACATCTCTGAACTTACAACTATAAATACTCGCCATACATTTGAAGCTTCACAATGCAGTGCATTGCCTGAGTGTTCTGCCCACTGAAGACAAACCATAATATTCAACTCTTCAACCTTCAATGTACACAACACAATGTCCAGTTCACAAAAAAAACTATATTATATAAAGTCTACTTTAATACAGAATACTTACTGTAAGCACACAGAAGAATCATCGTCCAACTTTTTTATAAAGTATCATTGATACAAAGATAATCATGCGAGGTCACCAGAACACGGTCAAATAACATCAAGCAACACTTGTGACTTTAAAAAAAAACTCTGTACATTTTTGTTGTTGTTGGTATGTACAAATCTATTTACATTCATGGTTATTGGAGGTAAATTAGCAAATTCACAGAATAACATTTAACGTCACTGACAAGAGAAGGCAGACGAGAAACAATGTAATGAGATCTAATGGAAGTGAATTCTGATACCTGAATGTTACATGTGTAGCTACAGTTGCTAGTCAGCAGAGCAAAATGACGTGAAACTGGCGAAGCAGCTTTCCAAAGATTACAAAATATTGAAATGAAAAAACAAACGTTTTATTAAGAAGGAAAGTAGCAGGTTTACAGCGTTACTATATCGTGTGCGGGATAAGCTAGTTTTGTCATCAGAGGAATGTAATTTAAGGTGTATCAATTAGTACATTTTCTATATATGCAGGTGGATTAATAACTTCATTAAAGAGTCGTGCTAGCTGTTTCCACTGGCTGTAGGTCTTTATGCTAAGCTAAGCTAACTGGGAGCTGACAAAGACAGCTATGAGAGCAATCCTTACATTCATCACTCCAGCAGAAAGTGAATATGTTTTTAGCCCACCAACAAAACATTCCATATTAAAGGCCTTCAGAGGTTATTATGTACTGTTGTTTATTTCCCCATGATATCACATGGTGGGTCAGACCCTTTAAACCAGCACTGGTGTGGCTGAGTTTACTCTTTCTTCCCAGGTAGAGCTGGTCTTGTGGATGTCAACACTTCGATGCACATGCAGTTGACTTCCAAGTCTCAACCTGTAAGCATTAAAAGCACAGTGACAGCATTGTTGTGACATGGCCAGTCATCCCTGTCACCTTGCTTTTTTTTCCCCTATCAAATCCAAAAGACTCGACTGACTTATCAGGTTCAAACTCCTCTGGTGGAGAAGATTAAACCTGACAAGTCACTGGAGATTTCAGCAAATATTTACGATTTAGGAGTTCAAGCTCCAGTCAGTCTCCCACAGCATCAACAATAAAGCTTATCTGCAGTGTAATGCAGTGCCTCTATTTAACTGTTAACTAAAGCCACAGATTGCTACATAAACAAGCTCATACAAGAGAATTGAATGTTCCTGGCAATGCTCTAAATCCCACATGTTGCAACAACAAGAACAAACAACAATTACAGAGACGCATTACTTATATTACTGCCACTACACAATCGCTCTGGCAGGACAATCAACAGCAATTAATTTTCTATACACTGTATATTTGTCTGTTCAGTGTTAAATGACTCCTTCCATGTTAATGTAAACATTCAGAGACTGGATTGCTTCAAGGTATTTCCTCTCCGGGGTTACTGTGCAGCCCGAGAGCCAGCAGTGATTTGATTGAAAGTATCACTTCAAAGAACACTGAAAGCAGCAGCTCACAAGATTGTGGAACAAAACTGCATGAGCAAAAAAAAAAAAAAAAAAACATCAACTCTGTTACCAGCTCAGAGTCAAACAAAACAAGAGGGAACTGAACTGATAAAGGGAAGTCTCTCATGAGGGTGCAGAAAAGGACACATCTCCAAACCATGTCACTGTGAATCAGCAACACACTGGTCTTCTAGTCTGAAGTCCCAAACTGTTTGGCTTTTCTCGTCTTCCTACAGAGTGAAGAAATTGACATTTTGCACACTGTTTTGTTTGTTTACATTCTTTTATGTTGCCTATATTAGCTTTTTTTCTAACAAAAGATAAACTGCTCTTTTTCTCCTACATGCTGTGTCTTTGCACCAGCCATGGTGCTGAATGAATCCACTAAGTGATGTTTAATCGTTCATAATTAAATCAGGTTAAAGGTCTGCTGGTGGAGTACACATGTGGACCCCTCCTCCAAACTCCATTGATATGTGACATGTTGCTCTGCCCAGTGTCTGAGAACACACAGGGAACCGATGTACAATTGATCAAATGATCCATGATGATATGACCCATGAGTTCACCTGTATATGTGCAATGAATCATCAAATTCAACGACAGAAAATGATTGTTTTCATTCAAATGTGCACATACCTGCAAACACATGCTTAAAGAGCATGATAACCTGCTGATAATGGAGTGTGTGAGTGTGTGTTTTATGTCCTTAAGCCTAAGTATGCTTCATCTTTTCCACTTATAGTTTGGCACGAGAGTGGGTATGTCCTAATCACGGTGTGTTTTTATATGCTGGACAGGTCGTCGTGACATGAGGATGAGCAGCGGCGTGTTTTGGGGCTGCAGCGCGTCAACATGGTTATCTGGGTGCTGAAGTTGTTGCTGCTGCCGATGGATGGATGCTGGTATTTGGTGTCCGAGCGCATGTATCTCTGCAGGTGCCATCTCCGCCACTTCCTCTTGATCTCTCCTTGGACCTTTAATGTAATAGGAGAAAAAAAACCCTCTGAGATGCAGTCCTGATGTTTCCTGCAACTCTGATCAGAGTGCAGAGCAACATGGTTATCTTATGTAACAGCTTTACTGTTAATGAGATCTTTAAACTCCCAAACATAACATAAGCAACAGCTATAGCCAACTAGATACAACACGTAATATATTCTACAATTCACTGAGCAGACGCTTTTATCCAAAGCGACGTACATCAGACAGTAAGTACAACACAAGCAAGGATCTAAAAAGATGGGAACAATGTCAGTAAGAGCAAACGATCATCTTTGAGTCCGATTGGACACACAGGTGCTGACAGGCATTGCAGAGAGGCAAAGCACAACATTGAGGGCAGTTCTTGAGAGCTCTAATCAGTATAGAATAGATGGGGAAAAAAATAACAAAATAATGAAAATGAATTCTATTTTTGTATTTCAATTTTGTTGGGTCATCATAAAGTTTTAAATACCCAGGGATTTGATTCATATTGTCAGGGATCATTGGAGCTCTAAACACAGCACATACAATGAAGAAATAGTCCATGACACTGCTCTAAATATAGGATGTACTGATTCAACTAACTATTCAACTTTTAATAACGTTATTACTGAGCTAACTCCTTGTCTAATAAAAAAAATGATAAAAAATTGATAATCACCAACTTTTTCTATTTAGTTTCGTGTACATGTGTGAAAAGTACCGCAATTTCTGTTTGTTTTTTCTGTATAACATCTCATGTGTTTCGCTGCAACTTAATATTTTGCATCAATATTGAACTTGATTACAAGACAATGAACCATCCTTTTTTATATTTAATTCATACTTTGGTCTTTTTTGCCTTTATTGTTAGGACAGTGATGATTGACAGGAAATACAGCAAAGAGAGGTAGGATGAAATGCAGGGCCGAGGGTTGGAATCTAACCAGGGGCTTTTGCATGGAGGACTGTCAACCTTTGCAAACTGTGCTTGAGCCGCCATATATTGTTCTAGACTAGAGCATGCATTCATTTAACAGCTTTATTATACTTCGGCACTGAGACTTAACATTTCACAAAGGACACCTGAAAATTGCAGCAGATTAAAATTCATGCAGCATAGTGTAAAGGCTTGCCATCCAGCCCATATCCGGGATTCAATCTGGCACAGCTCCGGGAACATAACTAATGCGTCCACAGAGAGACTCTGTAGACATGACTGAATATCTCCCTGCCCAAAAGGCAGCCCTCCCACCCTGCAGGCAGAGCGCAGGAAAAAAAAAAAATGCCATGGGGAGGTCCAGGGGTGGAGAGACAGCCTGGCCGCCTAGCAATGATGACTCACAATCACATTTCCACCCACCTTTTTCAGGACTGAGTGTGAATGTAAATCATTTACCATTGGCGACAGAAAAAATACAGATTGACAGCATTTTCTGAGAAGTACTACACGAGACAGTGAGCTATCTGTGAAGGGAAATCTTGTAATCTGAATGGTGTGTTTATACAAACAGTGTTTACATCCCCTGTGAAGGGGGTGGGGGGGGGAGACCTACCTCTCCGTTGAGGAAGCAGTAAAGGACCGCGACCACAAATCCCTATATGGAAGAAACACACAGAAAAGAGAGCATTAATGGTGTGGGTCATTAAGTTATTCTTTGTCTTTACAGCTAGTGCTTTTGTTTGATGAATTAACAAATCACATTGAAAACATAGCATATGTGGCTGGTTTATAAAAGAAAGACAGGGAGGAGGATGATGGGAGGAAGTTTCCAGACATGCTATTTGTCTGCATTCTCCTTCATTCCTGACTGTGCGATGGTATGAAATAACTGCAGGTTTTACAACAGTAACACTGTCACTGATTCAGCCCACAAAGTGCCTGGAGACCTGCCACAATTTTCTGCAAGGGGTTTCTTCAATAAAGACAATCAAAGGTCTTGGCTGACAGGTTGCCAAATCATTACTGGTAGAGGTTCAATTTAAAAGTGAAAAAAAAACCGTGTTGAAGTTCTTCTCATCTTTGAGGAAACCATTTCACAAGGCACTGAATTCAAACTTTTGTTCATAAATGCTGACATCATACCTGAAATGACCCGAGAATCAAGTCAAAAACTAGCCGTAGCTCAGTCTTCACCTGCTCGGGGATGAATGCAAACACGATAAAATTGATGCCAAACAAAGGAATCAAAAGCAGCGTTGATTTCGCCAGTCTCCTACAACGACAAAGCAAAAAAAACAGATTCACATGTCTCCCTCCTCTGAAACCAATTTTCACTCTTTCTCTATACGCTGATAATGGAATGCAACTGCTGAGTACTTTTCATTTCACATTTCAGCACAGAGGACCAGAAATTTGCAACAAAAAAAAAACACCTTTCATGAGATGCTCTCCATTACAGGACAAAATCATACACTGAGCTCTGCAATATATCTCTGTGTACACCGTGTCTTTCTTTACTGAGGTCCAAAAGGATTTTATCACTCTGAGTTAAAGTTTAAATTGCTTAGGAACTTGAAGAACTACAGAAACATTCAATTTTACATCACCAGTTGAAACCACAGGACAAATACAGTCTCTGCTTTCTGTGCTTTTTCAAGATCATCTTTGTTTACAATTTTAATACACAAAACTTTATAAAGAATATGGACCAAATTGAATCCCCTGCAGAGAGGTTTTTCCTATCACTCTTATAAGAAATTATTATATCTCATCGTATCTTTCATCTCAATTAAAAACCATTTAGAATATAAATAACAGGAATTTATACTCACGAGTACTGGTTGGACTCATTTCTTCCAATATCTGGACAGTTGATTTTCTGACGAAGTATTCTTATAATGCAGATAAACAGTATAAAGTTCATCTGTGGAGGAAAGGAACAATATCAGGTGCATTTCCCTGATATAAAACAATAGAACCAGCCTTGCTCGAAATTAGCTTCAACATGTTTTCAGTGTTTGATCTGATGAATGTAAAGGAATGTTTCACAAATGCTTCTCATAACAGAGTCCTGCTGTTGTGTTTCTTCTTGCACGATTGGATTATTTTGCTCGCCCACAGGAAAATGAGCATCTCCAAATACTAAATTTGTGTCAGACCCCTGAAAGGGCTACACATTTAAACCCCCACTCACATCACTCAGCTGCTAGAGAGAGAAAAAGACGGGTGACAAGGAGACGGACAAGAAGATATGACAGCCGAGCTGCTGATCCTGATCTTAATCTGAAGGAACACGAGAGAAAAACAAAACATGCTGTGCTAAGAAATGCTGCCAAGAGCAGGACAGAGCTGGGAAGAGGCCTTAGGGCCAACATTATCTCAGAATTGTCCATTTTGGGCATCACTTTAAATTCAAATGTTATAAAAAGTAGAAAGTTATTTGTTATAACTATAATGAAAATGTAGATTAGGGACCCTTTGATTCATTAATATGTCGTTTAGTTGAATAAAGAACCATTCTTCAGTTATGCTTGCAGTTCATTGAGCATGTAGCACTGCAGCGCCTAGAGTTTACTAACACAGTAAACTAAAATGCTCTATGCTAACTCCCGAGGTTGGTATGTCCTGTGTTGAGGACATACCAACCTCTCAGTGGTGTTGACATACATTATGAATTTTAAAAAGAGTTTAAAGGCTTCATGTTAAATACTACACTGAATATGACTGATGTTATTCTGTGATTACTTGTGCTGTGGAAAAAACTGACTTCAGATGTTGACAAACTGGAATTGTTGAAAAAGTACTCAAAGCTTGTAAACCAACCAGGATTGATGCCAAAATAGGCGTTTTAATGATCCACCAGAAGACATCAGTGTTCTCGATAATATCCCAGCACCTGTGGCAGCGTGAAAAACAATAGTCGCCTTAAAGATGCAGCAAATCAGGGACTAATTAGAGATTTTATCCTCGCCTCTAGTCTGGCAGTCCCGTGTTTTTTTTTATCTTACCCCACGTCGTTATAATAAGCTTTGGCGATGCTCCAAGCTGTGATGAAAACAGTGGGACCACCTTGGGACAAAAACAGATATAAAAGTGTGCATTAAAGTAACTATTGTATCCCTTAGGTCTCACAACCTTAGTCATCAGAGGAGCATGAAAGAGGAATATAAAAGGTACATGAGGAAGAGGTTCTCACCCCAGCCGATCAAGATGTAGGCCCAGAAGTACTTCCTCTCAGAGAAGAAAGAAACAGCCAACAGAGCGTGAAGATAAAGACCTTCCACCAGCAGCCAGAAGAAACTGGCCATTATGCAGTACTGGAAGAACACAATTACTACTTTGCAGCCAACCTGATGATGGACACAGAGCACAAAAGGGATGAATGTCACAGTGCTCTCAATGGATACTGTATATGTCGAACAAGAAGATTACCATCTTTTGAGGGTGCAGTTTGATTTCCTATAGAAGCAGAACTGCAGCAACAACAATTAGAAAAATGGAAAAATGCACTTATTGATTTTCTTTTCTTAAGGGGCGAAGGCTGTCTGTATTCAGAAGTGTTTTTGCTTTGGGATTTGGCCATACATGCGACAACACAATGCATACATTTGCATGAGTTCCTGTCACTTTACCACGAGAGCACCGTTAACTCTGCGGTCCCATGGGGCCAGGGCAACACGCGTTGAGCTGACAAGCATTCCAATTACAGGTTAATCACACCCAGAACACCTCTTTGTCCTCAGTGAATAGAAAACCCTGACGGGCTGATTGTAGCGTGATATAAAAAGGTTAATCTTCATATTAAAATAAGTCATTTAATGGGCATATATTAGATGTTTTATTGTCTTTAATGAGTCTAACAGTATAAATGTCTCCAAAGCCATTCCATGACTCAGCCTGAATAATATGTCATCAAGTACAAAAGTGGAATATGATTTGAACATGCTGAGTGTCTTTAAAAAAAAACTGAATTCCTTAAACTGATGCATCTGGATACAATTAATGTCAATTAGAAGATTTTCATCAGTACCACTACACAAGCGTCCCCTTATATAAAGTGTTTAATGGATTTTTATTGGTTTATAAATAATTGAATTCTTTAAAGGTCAGTTTTAACGATTAAGAAGAACATCCTCTGGGCTGTTTGGTTATCTTCCTACGTATCAAAACAACAACTTACATTTACATCTGCAGACGTTGCTTATAATAAAACGTTGATTGATGTCTTAACACTTGCGATTAGTGTTTTTTCCTGTTGGCTGTGAGAAACTCATTATTGCTTCATCTATTATGAATCCTAACTTGATGTTTGGAATATTTTATTGATGTCTTATAAACATTTGTAACCGCATATTTTACAGCTTATTAAACAGTGACGGGCTCAGCACCACAGCTCCTTTCACTAATGAAATCGAATGACTCTGAACTTCATCCCAGATGTAAATCAGTATCATAATTCATATGTTGCTGTAGACTTTGTCACAATTATTAGCCAGAGCCTGTTAATAAGCACTTATTCATAAAGTAAACCGACTACAGCAGCCAAAAGAGAAGTTTCAAAGTAGTTGAATGAGAGGTGGTGATGTACTCCACATGACAAATATGGAAACCCTCAATCATGAATGAATGAATTAAACTTTGAGTTAACATATCAGATTTCAGGGCAGAATTGTTTGAGTGTGTTGAAAGATTATAAAACTATAATTTTAGGACAGGTTTGCTTATCCGAGTGCTTTTAGCGTCATTAGTGTTTGTTAATTTTTTTACTCTTTAATGTAAAACTCGCTTCATATGATGGTAAACTGGAGTCTAATCTACTTTTGTTTCAGGGATAAAAAAAATATAAACAGTGAGAAAATCTTGATCTAAAGATTTATGGTGCGTTTCATTTACCTCAGAAGTCGGAGCTGGGAATTACTTCACCCCCGAGTTGACCGCGTTACAGTTACGAGTTGGCAACAAGTGGAACAAGCAACATGAACGCCTCCAGTAGTACCTGTGGTTTGTTAGCACCAGCCGATAACACAATACGTGATAGATTGCAGGCAAAAGCAACAAAACAACATGTCCCATAATATAATTTTTACAATGCTATTGGTTTAATCGATTTAATTACAAAAGAAAAATAAAACGTGGTTGGCAATAAACACGAACGCATAGCTGTAACTTTACTGTTGATGCACATAGCAGCCATGTTGGATTTTAACTTGGGCCACTGAAGTTCCTCCGAGTTTCTGAGTCATTATTCCGACTTCAGCGGGCGTTCCTGATGATTCATCAGACTGGCAACTCAGAATTTCCGACTTCTGAGATCAAATGGAATGCACCATTAAACTCTTTTTACTTCTAACTTCTTGACTTCCAACTAATTTACAACACATAAATAAACAACGTTAATCCATTGGTTCCATCCATATATGCTAACTTCTCATTCTTATTTTGTTCAACTTTATCATTTCTGAAGAATTTCAGAGTCTTTATCAAACTGCGTTCAGTGCAACATAAACTATATTTTGTGCTATCAAAGGCAGAAGATAAAATGGAAGCTCAATCTCTATCCCACCAATGGAAGAAAAACCTAAAATATGCAGAAGTTAAACAGACAAGAGAGGGTTTCTGAAACAACCTGGTAGGATAACACAATCGGCTGTACTCTGGTTGTGCCGAGCGTTTATAGCATCCATGCTGCAAGAATCTCAAATACACGTACACGGTTGATTTTTCTAATGTTTTGGGTGGGCTTAGATGATGTCTTTGGCTCTCTCACAGCCTGTAATTCATTGTGCTCTCACTGTGTAGGTCCGAGGTTAGCCACAAACAAGCCGTTTTGGGACGAGCACCCCAGAGATCCTGCAGGGAGGGCATCACTCAGAGAAAAATCAATACCATGCCCATTAAAAAATGACCCTGTGAGAGTGAATGTGTTCAGAACTTCAGCAGCTGTGGCACATATGAGAGATGGGATGAATAGGGAAGCAGGTGAAAAGCACACAGTGTTGTTAGGAATGGTCTGAAGCACATCATGGACATTTCTTACATTTCGAGGACAGAGTGGTGAAGAATGAGAAAATAAACAAAACAGTGTGAATATGAATGCGGCTAAAAAAAAAAAAAAAACTGCAACTACAAACTGAGCTCAACCCACAGACACTAAAGCAGGACAAACATCATGATGTAACAGCTAAAGTGCCTCCCCATATGTCTCATCAGGAAGTGCTAAAAATGACAGATGAGCAGACAAATGCTGCATGAATAATGAACTCAGGTGTACGAAGCCCGAGCCCCGGCAGAGGAGCAGGACTTCTTGTTACACGAGCTTCATGAATCATCGATGTAGACTGAAGAACCTCAAACTACTTCTCATTCACACTTTAGTGCAGAATATTTCAACGTTTTCCAGATGATACTGTGGGTCCTGTCAGATAATTTTTTTCCCAAAGGTACTATACTATTAAACTATACTATCAACACCTCTATTTTTTTTACATTTGTTCAAATCTATCCAAAGTTAGATCATGACACATTCAATTTAGAGCACATCTAAACGGGTTTCCTCATAATATATTTATAGTGACTTAACTAAGTCCTAAAACGTTCCACATTTTAGAGGAGGATATTGATTTTTAACCCCACAACAATTATTTAACAGTTGTTGTTTGCAGAGGATCCAATCTTTCACACAATTGACTTTTAATAAATCCAATGAAGGATTAAAATTCTTCCTCAGGGATACAATACATGCTGACAAAGTACAGCATTAACATTAATTATTTAACATCATTAAAACCAAAAAAGTGGGGCGGTCTTCTTTCAGAGGAAGACATGAACAAGTATTTTCCCCTCTTAACTTTTATTCAAATCATAGATGTTAATGAGCTAGTTTGTTATTCAGTTGATCTATATTGAAGTAGTGCCTAACAGTTATGAGAAAAGCTTATATATAAATATTGATACAGTATAAATATTGATACAGCACATGTACAGTATAAGTATTGCTACATATACATAGCTGGAAACTCTGCATACTTCTCCTGCAACTGATATAAGGACGAGCCTTCCTGACTCCTTCAACATCTGCTCTGCTTCTTGTAAATGTTTGCTTGATAAATGAAACACGCCTGCAATTCCGGTGAAAATGGACACACACTCGATAAAATAACCTCCTGCATTTGTTTTGAGAATCTATGTCTTTGCACGTGGAGTTTATGTTTCAGATGGCTTGTTACAGCAGCTGAGGCTGACAGGGATTTGGAAGAAAATACAAGTTACACTTTCATGTTGAGGGATGGAAAAAGGACCGACAGTGTCCGACAGCTGCCCTGACTTTTCTGATAGTTGTAACATGTGCGAATAAGCACACGTTGTTAGCAGGGTCCTCATTTTAAATTGCCTGCAAATAGTGGCATGTGGGTGTATGATGTAACACACACATACAGTGTGACAGAAGCACATGTATCTATAATAATGCATTTGATATGGGCTTCCAGGCTTCCCTAAAATACATTCATCTTATGGGTACTTACAGCACACGTCCAACTGTAGAAGATGAATAATAAACCATGCATGCAGAACACCTAAACAAACATGGACACAGACAAACAGCAGTAACTCAGCCAACAGTTGTAATGAATGTAATGAGCTTCGGGGTCATGAGGAGCACTGTAGGACTAAAACATCTCTATAACATCTTTTTTTTTCAGCCGAGGAATGACAGCAGCTGGCTCCTGTTAACACCAGCACTTGTATTAACACAATGGAGCTGTTCAGACAGCGTGCTCATAAACACACTGTGAGGCTCCTCTGGTCATGTGTTCACATCATGTAAATCATATAGACCTCATGTTCTCATGCCTATCTGTGGCCTGAGGGGCCTGCGATCTGCAGTTCAACGGTTTAGTGGTTGGGTGGCCAGGTAGAGGTGGAGGTGGAGGTGGTGTGTAATAGCTGATAGGAAGACGTCCAAACATTGTGGTTTGACATAACTCCAAATATAAACTTCCAAGACAGTCATTTTTTTAAGGACTTTCTTCCACATTGTCAGCGACTGGTTCATGTAGTTCTGTCTTTCGTGGCAGTTTTATAGAGTCACTTGTTTTTTCACTGGAATTTGACTCCAGTGTGCAATGCTCTCTGTGTACAGACACAAACATACAATACAGAATATGCATCTGGATTGCTTGTCAAAATATATGAAGATGGTTCAAAAATATATACAGTATTTACTGGGTAGTGTTCATGAGAACATTTACTTTTTAAATGATTATTTGTTTACCAGAAGTTTAAGACCAGTGTGTCTCTTACATTCAAAAATAACAGTAGTTTCCTTTCACAGCCATTTTTGAGATTCCCCTTGTTTAGTTAGGTTGCTTGCTTTTATCCGGCTGAGTTCAACATGGATTAATATTTTTACAGAGCTTGCTACAAAGTTTTGGGTGCGCTAACCACAGCTGCGTGGGGTGCTTGGGTGAGGAAGGAAGACGTCCTGTAGCAGAGTTTATTCAGCATGGAAACAGTCGCAGGTGTTACACTTTAGGTTTAATTTGATGCATAATGCTGATGAGTTTGGCCATGGAGGTTGTAATACCCCCTTGAAATAAATTATTTTGCAGAACAAATTGCATTTCTCTTCCTCCTTATTTTTTGCTTTGGTAAAATGGAGCCAAATTTTGGACCTCTGTGCAGATTCAACCATCCCCACAGGCAACTGAACACCAGAATTCTACCCTGTTTACAATACTTGCTGGCTGGCAATTGGCATTTGAATGACAGGACTGTTTGGGTAATATTTGTTTGGGTTGGAAAGTAAAACTGGTCCTTAACATGATTTTAAACCCAATCCCTGCCACTGTGTCAAATCACAACTAAAGCGTAGTCACAGAAACTAAGCAACAGTAACAGTAATATTTGTCCCATGGAGTTAAAATAACAGCATCAGACTATAGTCTGTAATACTGAAGCGCAGACAATCTTTTTCAATCAGCGGTTGTGCAAAAAGAATTTCAGAAAATAATGAAATCCCAACAGTTATAAGCCTCAAGATATCCTTTGTGAAAAGTTCAAGCTGTTACAAATGAATGGGCAGTGTGGTCCAGAGTTTTGATCCATAATAAGAAGTAAAAAGTCTTACTCTGTCATAGTTCTTTGATCATATCGTATAATATGCTTGAAACTGTAGTGTAAATGAAGAAGGCATTCACTGGCAGTAAAAAGGAAGTAACAGCAGAAGTAATCTCGAGGTGCAACATTCAGCTTTTAAAATGTCATTTGTTTTTTCTGTTTTTTTTATTACTTTTATATTAAACACCTTATTTTAGGAATATAAGGAACAAAACTTTGATAATTGCGGGCTCAAAAGTCAGTTTTCCCCATGGAGACCCTCCTCCAGACAGCGCCTCCAGGTAAGGCAACAAAGTAGAACCAACCTCAATACGTCAATCAATATTATACTTCTGTGCTGAATATTCCCAAACTAAATTAAAGCAAAGACAGATGGGTAATTGAATGGCCTCTGAAGTTCTGATTACCTGGGGCAGTTTCCAGCTTCGCATTGTGAAATTGAACTAATGCTTGAAGTTTGTATGTGCAGTGAAAACTTGGTAAAAAAAATAGTAATCTAAACCTTGACTTGATTTTGTCCTTAGTGGATCAGTGGATATATTTATAATTCCATCCCCTGTATAGATCTCTCATTAGGGGGTTTGATGCGAATAATTAGCAGCTCTGCAACACGCCGGCACACCCTGTTTGTCACACTCTCCTGCTGAGCTTGTGCGAGAGTTTGATTTCGTCATGGCTCAGGGACACCAAAAAAAACAAAAAAAAAACACCTGAGTCATTCATCTGGAAGCTCCCACAACAAACAGCGGCGTCTTAGATAATGAACTCACAGAGCCCGTGGAGCAGTTGTCCACCTCGCCGACCTCGTACAGAACAACGTCCTTGACGAACACAGCTATGGCCTTCAGGATGAACGACACAAACAGATGCATGTGGATGTAGTTCCTCGTGCAGTGAAGTTTCCTGCGAGGCACAGACAGAGATACAAGAATACAGAACAAGACCGAGAGAGAAACACAAGGGCACTTCATGCTTATTACCCAATGTCATTGGAGTTAATAGCTTAAAACGCCAGACAATAACAGAAAGACTTAATCACAATTATAGCCAATTAGTTCCATTTATCGTTGTGTGTGTGGAGCAAATTGGACACTATTTATGGCCATTCACACACACCACCAATAAAGACAAGATGATTGGACTTCAAAATGACCAATCAGAAACATTTAAAAAAGCATCTATTTTTAAATTACTGCTTGACTTCCCAATTCCATTTTCATACTTGATTAAATGATTGGGGACTTGCAAGCGTTTACAGAAACTCATGCTGCTTGTTCTCAGTGCGAGTGAATAAATATCCTGCTGTGAAGCAGCATGTGCCCAGCCAGTTGATATCGCCTCCTGTTTCATTAAAGTTTCATCTAACCCCATCTGACAGCAGGGACAGCATGTTCACATTCTGTCACTGCTGTTTGAAACGACTACTGCTATCTGCTGTTACTCAGATTTTGACCTCACAAGGTTACTTCAATAATTAGTTCAGCTATAATAGTGTTAAATAACATTTAGAGATTGCTTTTGGCTTAATATGAATATGAACTCAGTATTAATATGAATAAATCAGTGTTGAAATCCCAACTGTTTTTATTTGTGTTTCCTATTTCAGACGCAACTGTGAGATTGAATCTCAGTCAATGTGTTGGTAATGTGAGCATGTGTTATCACAGACTGTCATTTTCTGATAAATTTGTTATTGATTATTTAATGCCAGCAAATCACAGGGATCATAAAAACATCACATTTCGTAGCTTGTAGGCCTTGTAAAATCATTCTAGTATTTACAGTATGTATTCTCGAACACACAGCGTGCTATTTTACAGCTTAAAAACGTATACCATAAACTCCAACTGTACATAGAGAGCCAAAAGTGAAACCAAACTGCCAGGTCCTGTTCCAGAAGTCAACTTAACTCGTTCAAAATCTCATAAAATGTTTAAACAAAAATCTACCAGCACTAAAAGACCTACTCAACATTAAGCTGTCTGGCGACCCGCACATTCATTTACTTCTGCTAAGAAGACAAAGAAATTAATGTGAGCAGAGATATCAGAGCACAAATGTGGGGAACTGTGCAGCAAATCAGATATCTAGCTTGTTCACACGCGCACAAAACTCCTGAAAAAATGTTTTTCAGGGGGCGAGCCGTATGTGTGAACGCAAACAGCCGACTTTTTCCTGGCAGCCCCGTAGTTTTTTTTCTAGCTGATGTGAGAACACAGAAGGATGTACTGTAATTAGGAGAATTCACCTCGAGCCAGTGGGCGGGGATGGTGACATTTATTCAAGCGACTGGTGCGATCACTTTGTATATAGCAAAACTGCTGTTGTTGATATTTTCTGTTGGCCGGTGTGCTCTTCTTTACTATTTTGAGGAAATCCCGATTCTGTCATTACACATAGCATTTATACAAAGGCCAATATTCTCATTACAGTGTCTTATAACGGACTCTGTTGCGTCACCTGTCACTTTCACATCTTTTTTTTTATGTCAGCACCTCAGGAGACCCCTGAACGACCAGATCAGGAGAATTTCAGGGGCAGTCCGCCTTGAATTCTGTAGAAATTTTCAGGAGTGTATGTCAAAAAGGCTGTTTTAATGTTTTCAGTGACTAAAAGATGATCAGAAGAATAAATATATTCACAAATCTGCACAATCAGTCTTTTTTTTTTACATTTCATATCGTCTATCAATGTTGTGTTGGGTTCAAAGTTTGAATCTAATCCATCTGACTCAGAGAAATTGCAGATAATAAAGAAAAGTGTTTTCCATCCATAAGTCTTTAAAAGATATGCACATTTATATGGTCTATTTGTGTTCTTTAGGGTAAAGTATATACAGTCTTAAGCTGTGATCTCTGCCATCAAAACTGCCATTGTCTTTGAGGAGCTCACAATCAGTCCCTAGCTTGTCAAATTGGAAACACATCTGTCACCTTAAATCCCACCAAACTTCAATCCCATCATCTCCAAAGCGCCTCAGATATCTGCTATCAAAGGATCAAGACACCCAAATGGATCAAAGTAATAGTTAGTGTGATTGATTTCATTCAGAAAGTGTGTTGTATATTTCTTCTTGTCTTTAACAGTTTTACATAATCCTTCTATATGTGCCCAGCACCGATCAGAGGTCATTCAATCCCAGTGTTTGATGTGTGACACTGAAATTATTAAACTGTCATGTTGTCCTTATCACATCTCCCAGCAGGAATAATGTCAATGTCAGTGTGCGTTATGGTAAATAGCTCTCCTAATGCTATACACGGGGGGTCCTGCAGTGCTGTCTCTCTTTGTTTAATGTTCTTTATTCTATCCCTTTTCTAAACACTTCACCGCTTGAGGCGAGGAAATATCACTAAAGTCAATAAAGCAAATTCCAGCGCAGAACTTCTTTTAGCCAGATTTAAAACATACATCACTTTTCCATTTCAAAAAGGCTTTGTTTTTGCATTGGTACATACCTGAAGATGCAGAGGATCACGATAGCTGTGGTGAGAGAGATGAGGGAAACACTGTGGCCGATAGTGTAGCCGATCTTCACCTGCCAGAAAAACTTGCCCTAAAGAAAAAAAAACATTGATATGAGTCCCTGTATGTTACATATTTGTATTGCATATTTGTCATAAAAGGGATGGATCATTTATTTACATTTGGCTCCATTAATCCTACAGATATAGATTGTACAGTGGATAATGATTTGAAATTAAATTCATAATTTGATGATGTAGTTAAAATGATCCTTATCTCAAAACATAAACAGCATCAACACACAACGTACACATGCTCAGTATAATTAAAGAAAGTCCTTTCATTTTGGTGGGCTGCTTTTAACACATTTCGCTGATAATACATCCACATGTCCACTTGAGGCTGTCTGCAAAGTCCCAAACGGTCACATACTGTTCACACATGTCTGCATGTCTATTTCCTACAAGTAGATTTATTTATTTTTTGCATATTTTATTCGAAATATATATGTTCATGTCTGGTAAAAACAAAAACAGTCTGAATAGCTCAGTTGTTTATTGGCCCACACTGTAAAGGGTGTGAACTTATTCTCATCTGTTTTTAAGATATTGAGGCAAAGAGTTATTCATAATTAGGGGCGTTGCTGAACTGACTGATGGGCACGTGTAGCTGTTTGTCAGGAGGCTGAAGGTCCGCCTCAGCTCCACCTCTTTTCCTCTTGCTACTAGGTGGACCGAAAGTTTGATAGAGACAGCGTTTCAGTGGGTCTCAAAGAGTCTGCTTCATAAACAAATGGGTGGTTTCACTGAAACTACGTCCATGCTTTATACAGTCTATGGGTATGGTGCATGCCGTCGGATCGAGCCAAACTCACAGAATGCATGCACACACGTGAGGTGGAAACAAAAACTTGGTACAAAAAAATCCACCTGCTGATTCGGATCATGTCATATGATCAGAAACACCCCCGTAAATACCACGGGGAAGTCAATGTGAGTCGATGTGAGTTAATATAAATTTGGAATGCAATTGTTTTTGTTCAAACTTACTTCAAAAATAATGGCTCACTAAAGGACGCGGTTTACTAATAAAGTAAGGTAACACTTGCGAAAGGGATCAAGAGAAGATCAGAAGCAGGAACAGTTTCTCCTCTTTCAGTACCTCAGAATCTCTCTCTTGAACTTTATTCACTGAAAAAAACACTTCAATGACTTTATGAGTTGTAAGTAAAGACTTCCTGAAGAGAGATCTCTTCCTTACCCCCCAAGAAACCAATAAAATCATCTACACCGCCCAATGTGATCAAACCTAACAGCTGCTGTCATCGTAAATAGGTAGATACTCTGGGTTTCAGAAAGCTCTGACTTTGAACATGTGGAGTCTTTCAGGATAGCTCAACAATGTTGCTGCCAAGACACTGCATGCTCCGTGCTTGATGAAAATGTAGATTTAAAAAGCTCTGCCTCCTGCAGCACATGCACGTATCAAGTATGTGGAAAGACGGACATAAAATTCCTTTTAGAGAACTTCACCAGCCGGGTCCCTGCTGTGCTCCTATGTGGCATACTAATGAGGCTGAATCAGACAGAAGGCAGTAAAGTGCCTACAAAGAAAGCTTTTACCACCCTGCAGTGCACATCATCCACTTTTCATCCTGCTCCACCTTCATCATCAGACTAAACTAGCTCTCTCTTTATTCAACTTCCAAAAACAAAAGTAAAGACATATATAAAGACATATTTATTTATATTTATTATATATTTATTTATTCCAGACCCTTAAGGCAACATGAATAACCTCTAGTGACCCATAATTCCCGATGACAGAGGCAGGAATTATAAACATTGGTAACAATGTGCCGAATTGCTTTCCTACCGCTTTTGATTACTTGCTTGCCTGCAGGTTCAAAAGGCTAGACGATAGTTATAAATACATTGTGAAGTATCTTTGTCTTTTTTCAAATAAAGAGGAGCACTTTGCTGTAAAGAGGAAGATCTTTCTAACTGGGAGTTGTGGAGCAGAACATGTAGTTCTAGGTATTTCTGAAGATTCATACAAAAATATTTTTCTCTTTATGTGCTATACAAACTGCGTTCAGATACAACATATTCAATTCTGTTGCTTTTAGAAAAAGAAAAATATATTTCCTGCTTAAAAGAACTTGCAAAAGGATTGAATGAAGCCAGAAAGGGAAAAAAACAAACAATGGACGTGGTCATATTGTAGATAGCCTCCCTCTGACACACACACACACACACAAAGAAAATGAAACTTGCCCACTGGCTCTCGTGATGGTTTCCCAGTGTCACACTGAGCTGCAGCGAGTGCATTAACAAGGTACCACTGGGTTTCTCTCTCTAACATTTACTCACATCATCACTAGTGCCGTTGAGATTGTACCCACAGTTCACGGCGATGTCGAAAGGATGCATCTCAGTCCAGCCGTCTGCTGTGCAGGTTTTGGAGAGGTTACCTGGAGATGGGGAAGACAGAAAGGGGTCAGGGCCACCCAGGAAATACATCATATCTGTTATCTGCTCACCAAGCCACTAGAGAATTTCACTCAGCACTCCAGGCACCGCTGCTGTGAGGCAGAGTGACATTGTCAGTGACCTGGCTTCTTGTGCAAACTCCTGTATGACTCTCTCCTACTACTCTGTGCCATTATTGACTCGTACATTATCTGTGCCTGCAGATAGTGCTCAGCTGTGACAGATATTGACATTCTGATTTTCATCTGCTCTAACCACAAATAAAGGTTAAAATGCGCGTTAAAAATCTGGCTTGACGGCCCTGTCTCCTAAAGTAAAAACTACATTTACTTACAACTAATTAGCTTTCCTGATTTCATTTTATTGACATGTGCAATCACCTCCTAGATCTCACAAGAGACCCGGGATTTACATCCTGATTCTGAATGTGTCAAAGTTTCCATTTTAACAACACTTTTTCAAGTTCACACTTTCAAGTGTACACCTTAAAAGGCACATTAACAGATATGCACTTTCAAGTGCTCTTTTAGGACGTTTTCACATTAGGCACAGACTTTTCGTTCCATGCTTGAGCACAATTGCTCCTCCCTCCATTCTCCCCCTCTGGTATGCGTTAACATTAGTTATCATCTGGTGCCGGTGTCCACTTATGTAATTACATAATCTGATATAGCAGGTGGCAGTATGCACAGAGTTGGTCTACAATTCTGCCAAAAAGCAAAAAGAATAGGCAGCAACCATGGCAACAACTCGCAGGCTCCATCAGACTAACTGTGTATGTTTTATTATTTCTTAGACACCAACAATGACCATCTTCCTACCTCCACAACTACCGTTCACCTCAGAGGACAAAGTTGGCTTCCGTGTCCTAAATATGCAACCTGTGTGTGAGTCTAGGGAGGATGTTTTGAATTTGGACTGCAGTATTCATTTTAAACGCGATGTGTCAGAGTTACATATTGCTCCTTTAATGGTTAATTTTCTGTCTGTGTGTCATTGAGCTCTGACTTTTTGTGGTGTAAGCAGTAAAGAAAAATGTGATTTAACCCTCTGATAATAATAACAATGCAATTTCTTTCCAATTCAATGTTGAATCCAAAACGTGTTGTCGCAGAAAGTCATAAGACATGACTATTTCTTTCACTTTTTAACTGTAGCTGTAGCTGAACCAGGCTTTGAGATGAGCACCAAAAACAGTCTTCTTTTTTGTTCATTCATCTTTTGGTGGCATCAGAGGTTCCTTTAAACAGCTTAACTAAAACAGGGCCGTCACCGCAACGTTGGTGACAGCAAAGTGTAAACCTAGAAAAGGCCAGCTAAATATTATCATATCTAGGCGCTGAGCTGTGGAGGGCAGCACGAGCAGCAGGATGCCGTTAATGCAACAGCTAAGTCAGAGGAAAATGTTTTATCATTGCTGCTATCGATGCATTTGAGCCTCATGCTGGGAAGATGTTTACTGAATTCCTCCTTATTTCCTCCATCAGTGGGTAATGTTTCCTGTGCAATGGGCCCAATTTTATTGTAGCACGGGCCAAGAAAGAATTTTGGACTGGAAGCAATAATATCTGATCCAATTCATGAACAAGCTAAATATTGACCTCATGTTCAAACTAGTGTCTAAATAATTTCAGATTTGACACATTCATAAGAAAAAATGTATTGTCTTTTAACATAATGCTTCAACATTAAACACACAGTTTGTCAATTCCACTTCCAGGGGGTTCTCATTCAAAACAAAAATAAAAGATGACGTAGAGGCTGTATGGATTTAATGGGAGCGAGTCTTCTCTGTTACTCCACCCATAGTTGAGTTGACCGTAGTAAAGACAAACGGCTGAAACAGATCGGAGGAAGAGAATATGTTTACCGGTGAGGTAATGTTTCCACGCATTAGTTGCTGAAAAGTCTTTTTCTCACAGTAGCCCATACAGCAACAGTACGGCAGCTTTCAGGAACAGTTCTCGCATCCTTATTGGTGTTTGACATAACAGCTGGTGTTTCCACGGCAACGATTAACATGTTGCTGCTGCGTGTCCCGTTCAACCATAAAATGAAGGATTTCTCTGGCTTTGATAACTGTTGGAAATATTTATGGTAATAAAGTTTTTTTTGAATAATTGGACACAGATTCAGCTAGGTACCATCATATTTTGACACAAATCCTACAGTTTTGTGTATAGTCAGATATAATGTGGTTAGGCTTGAAGACATACAAAAATTATTATTTTGGTGCTTTCACCCTTATTACATAGACAGAAAGTGGATAGTGTAAGAAACCCTTAGTATAGTGCATGACAGTGGATAATGTAGGAAACCGGGATGAGAGAGTGGGAAATGACATGCAGCAAAGTGCCAGCTGTAACAATTCAAAACTCCACTCAGAAGTTCAGGACACAAAAAAATAGTTTGTAATAAAAAGTTCTTTACTTAAACATTCGTAGGTCATACACAGAAAGACAGTCTGTGAGGGCTGCAAAATCCAACACGGGCAAATCCACGATATCCCCAAGAAAATCCAAAGAAAGCTCAAAACCAGGCAAGCAAACACAGGGAGGAATAAAGGTTGGAAAGCATGAACACACTAAGGAGACAGTCTGACAATCTGACATGACAGTCAGAGACAATCTGGCAGAGGGCTGGTGGAAACACAGCGGTATACATACAGGTCAGACTAATTGCAGGTGAGACACAGGTGTGTGAAGAATAAAGGAAGGAAACAGAACAAAGGCTGGAAGTAAGACAAGGGGTGAATCTCAATGTCCTCCCTAAACCCTGAGCCCTCACGGAATTAATTGACCTCACCTAGAAAGTGATTGAATGCACGAGGCTGCAAGGGCTCCAATGGTTTAATAAGAATGGGACAGCACTTAGCGGCTTCTCTGAAACCATGACTGCATGATTTCATGTGGCATTCACAGCCATGGCGCTTATAAAAAGCTCTTGGGGATAATTAAAGGGTTATCTTATCTTATAGGCTAATATGCTCTCTTGTTTTTGTTAAAAGACCTGCAGTAGTGTTCTGAATTAGCTGTAGTTTCCAAATGTACTTTTCTGGTAGACTGTAGAGCGTGGTTTGATCTTCCTGCTTTTTATCTGTTTCTCAATATCATTTTTTTTTCATTTTTATGGCGTTTGTTTACCTTTCCATTCTTGTGGGTTTCCCCTGGGAATCAGAAGTATCATGTCACAAAGCTATGAACTATGGGTAATTCCCTAAGTCTGCAGATATGCCCACTTACAGACAGGGTGCATAAAGGGCTCGAAAAAGTCAGCGAGAGATTCCTCACGCGCTTGATGATTTGAGCGTGGACATCAAGATTGGGCTATAGGTGTGATACAAAAGCGGTAGACTACAAAATAAAACAGGAAGAGAACACAAAACACATGAAAACAATATCCCACCCAAGGGTCAGAGTGGCACCTTGGGCGCCTAAGAGTGCAATATAAACGCTTGGCTATCTGGAGCCCAAGGAGGTGGACATTTTTAAAGTTTTGACTCTTATTTTACTCCGAGTTAATCACACTCTTAGGGATTGGAAACAAACGTGGCATCAGTCTCTTAAACGCAACCTCTCCACACCTTTTCAGAGGTTTTTGGAAATAGTTCATTAGGATGGAAAGGGCTGAATCCTGAACAGAGGCAATAACTAAAGTAGGTGTAAAGTCGTCTTTTAGACAGAATAAGCATTCATTTGTAGTCTGGGTGCTAAGAACGCCGTCTTTTCTACATATTTATGACTGCATCCCAGAACATTGCAAAGTGGACGGACAAAGGCACATGAAAGCAGAATAATTCTCGCCTGGACTCAAGGACTGAGCAGACAAAGAGAAACATTTTTTTAAAGCTTTGACAGCTTAACACTGAAAACATGAACTGTCCCCTTCCTCTTTCTTCTTAAGCCTTCATGTTCGCACTTTACAACTCTTTAAGTTTGGCAAATGAGTCATTCTGTATTTTTAAGGAGAATACCAGTTTTCATATGAGTGTTCAATAAATCAAGACACCACATAACAGGAACGATTCAACATAAATTAACTCTTTCATGAGGTCCCTTTGATGTTCACTGTGAAGAACACTTTCCAAGTTATTATGAGGGATAATAAACATTTAAAATGGAAGTCTGTGGCTTAATAAGCGTTACACTGTCGCTTTATTATCTTAAACATGATTCATTTTTTTCAGCACTGTAATTCATTTTTGATCAGGCAACATACACACTAACAGCACCATAGCTGTTATAATATTAAAACCATTACATCATATTGTTGATGCCAAAATATATAAAAACATGAAAATCAATCCAACCCCATGTCTAATTCGGTTCCATGAAAGTTTTTTTCTTTTTCTTATGTACACACAGATTGTAAATAACAATCCCATTTCTGTTTTTTTTTTTTTTTTGACAACCTATCCCTTTGAGGAAAAATGAAACAGTATTTTTACTGCTTCATTATTAAAACTATCAAAATGGTTCTGACTGTAGCTAGAATCCCATATCTAAATTGTTGCAACAAAAAATATCCCAATTCAAAAAGTTAATTACACACATGCGGTGAACCAACACAAAAAAACAAAAACAAAACATAAACAGTCATGTTCTGGTTATATTTGCAAGGCCAGGAAAATTGATGGGTAAGATTTAGTATCTTTGATTTTTCAACAGGAAAATGATCAATATTGTCACATAAACAGATGTGTATTGTATAGCCAGCCTTTTTTCTACACAAGCCGAGAGGAACCCACAATATTTCCTCCATTAAAAAAATAAACATAGCGCTGACTCTTTAGACAGCCACCTCCTAAAGTCAAGTTTCACACAATGAAAGATTAATCTGTGAGTTCTAAATGCGTCAGGAATGTCTTCCTCTGAATGTTCTTGTTGGTTCTGATGCAAGCTGTCTTGACATGCTCTTGGTGCAGCGTCATCATCAACAGCGTCAAGCCATTTTCAGAGAAAAGCTGGGGTCGGGGTAACCTGAGACAACATCTCTTTTCCCTGCAGAGAGAATCTTAAGTCGTCATTTACTACTTAACTTGAGTTAAAGAGTAAAAGAAAGGTCATTCCTGCTGTGAATCACTGACCTTGATAATAAGCAGTGGAGGAAACATGTAGAACTGTTTTTCATTAAATTCTTCATGATTCAGATGATGGGGACTGTTGATGCTTAATGGACTTTTTGTAGTAGAGGATGAGTGACTGTGTTTAACTAGTCAAATATTGATCTGTCTTCATCCAGCCCTTCTCTATCTGTGCTGAAACTGCATAAGTGACATCTGAAAACCCCAGAAATGCTGGTTTATATGTTTTCTCTCACTTTTCAGTACCCATGTTTGTTACCAAATTAGATATTAAGTAATTTTACTTTGATGGAGAATTAATGAAGCAACTTCCTCATAGTGGACAACTGTTCAGTTAATCTGAAAATTATCAAACTTAAGAGAGTTTTGGTCAGTCTCATGGCTCTGTAAAGTAGAGCTCATGAGATGTTTGGATAACTACAATGCTGATATTTATTACAAACCAAGATTTAAGATCCCATGAAGTTAAAATATATAGTTCAGTGTTTCTTTTTATTCATGTGGTCACCTTCATATAGTTTTTGGTGAACAAATGACCAGAATTCTATTTTAGCTTAGCTATGCTATTTGAACATAGAGCTCAATATAAAAGATGATTGATGGTGTTGAAGGGAATGTCAATCAGTACAAAGATTTTTATAGACAGAAAAATGGTAAACCAATGATCATATAGAGCTTTAAACCTAACAAGCCTCCAGGAGATACTCTTAGTCAGCAGACGAGTGTAAGCAGATGAGTACATTGTCAAGTTGAAAAAATTAGATCATCTTTATAACAGACATGAAAGAAAAACATGAATAAAGGAGAAGCTGGACAAGGGATATAGAAGAGTTGTAGAAGTAGAAGTTTCGAAATTGTGGATTTAGAGAAGGTTTTTCTTAGAGAGCGACTGTCTTAGCCTCTTAGTAGTCAAGCTGTGTCTGTCTCATTATATCTGCCTTGGGTTTACAGCAAAACCTTGCAGTATTTGCATGAATTATAAGAGTCTTGTTTGCGGAACCGTCTTCATCGTCTTCATGAGGTGATCCCATTACGCTTAAGATTGAGACTTCTTTTCCATTATGGAGATTTTATGAAACCGTTTATTTTCACAGTAAGTCTCTTAATTCACACGTCACTCACTCAATTTACCTGATTCACCAATCTCCTCTTGAGTACACTATTTTTATACTTCCTACTTTATTCAAAATTCAATGTGTTTATTATGAAACTTGAATTTCGGCTGAGTTAAACAGCTTTTTAGTTTCACATGTGGCAGAGGTGATAGCACGGCTTCCGTTCTCAATTTTCTCTGATTCACAATTCCACGGCAGGAACTAAAACTACTTATTTGAAGATAGATGGTTGACTGTGAAAAATAAATGCACTTTCCTGGTTCTTCTTTGACAAATCCCTTAAGCAGCAGTTGTTCTCATTTAGACAGTCTCAATGTACATGATCCTAAACTGCAACCCTCCATAGAGGAAAGATTCCAATACTATCCCTTCCACTTTGCTATGATTGTAGTCATAGTAACCACTCTTACAGCTGTGATGTCTGCTTTGCTGAGAGGTCTTTAAGCTGCAAAAACGGCACCAAATGGAGGAAAAGACTTGTGCTGAATAAAATAGAAAATAAACTTAAATAAAATAATTGTGCATGTGTAGGTGAAACAGAAAAGCTCTGTATGTTATCAATGGTATAACATGTCCAAAGCACATGGTTTTACACTTTTAATTTAGCATTAAAGTCAAAGTCAATTTTTACAGTTTAAGTAGGCTAAGGAAAATTAATTTAGCAAATGTTAAGAGTAGCTGCAAGTATACAAAAACAACAAAACCCATCATCTATGAATTCAGTTCTTATATATGTAATTTGGACAGAAATATACAGCTCCACTGATTGGTTTGTCCTCCCAACTCCTTTGGTCAAGAATGTGTGTGTGAGAGAGTTTTGTCACTCTGGATGGATGGCTAATTCTGTCCTTATCCAAGAAAATGGATCAAATCCATCAATGACAAGGGACATGTTTTAAATAAATGTCTGGATTGCTTAATTTTTAACATTTTATCCTCTAATCAAAAGTCAGTCTTATCATTGTGCAAGTAAAGCACACTGTATTTATGTGTATGTCTCATTATATAATAAGACCAGACCCAGACCCATGTGACCACAATGAAATGTGGATCATCTCCTACGGTTTTAAGTTTCTAACTTTGTATCTTGCTCTGTAATGTCTTGGTACATACGCTGACTGTGCTGTACCTTTCATAAAACGCAGATAAAATGAATCAAAGTAAAAGCTATTGTTCCTCATCGTTTTTCCATATATAAAGGAGAAGCCCTCTCAAAGGAAAAACAGATAAAAGAAAGTACTAGTGCATGAGACTCAATCAAACATCAGTAAAAGTTCACGGACATTATTTGTTCACAGTGAAAATTTAAAAAAAATAAGGAAGGAAGATAAATGAAGAACTTCAACCAAAGCCTTTACATGAGTTTGAAGACGTCTACTCCATTCAGTCTGACGTGAAAGCCTGCTCGTGTCAATGTATTTACCACGGTGAATATTAGAATGGTAATCAGGTCTCAGATCTGCTCAGCAAATAGCCTCTGATACTCATACGTTGAATAAAAAATGTTCAATTTAGATTACAAAGACTCAACCTCTAGTGGCTCGCAAAAAATAATTCAAAATATTTCAGTGAGAAGATAATAATGATTAGCCGCAGCCTTCTTTTTTTTTTTTTAAAGCATTTTCAAAAGTATGTTCATCCATCCAGTCTGCTCTGACAATGAGCAGGTCTAAGTTACATGTCTCTGACTTTACCATCAGGACTACATGTTTTCTGCATGCTGCCATCAAGTGCATTTAGAGTTTCCAAATGCCTGCCTGTCTAAAGTGCTAATGTTTAAATACACAAGTTTTATACCATATTTTTAGTTTCCACTGGCTGAGTTGACTTTCCTTAGACTAAAAACATGCAAAGGTATGAATAGCAGCAGGATTTTTGGTGAGGCTTCAGAATACAACATTACTAAAGTTTAGGATTACTGTTGCAGTAAGACTTCAAACACTTCAATTCATGAGAGAAGAGCTGTGAGTCAAAGAAGGTAGAAATAGTCTCTCCTTGAAGTTAAAATCCTTATAATAATCAAACTGAGAAGACTTTTCTTTTGCTTCGTATATTTCACAGCTAAGTGAAAATATAATGCAGCAGAATATACCACAATGACCACATCAGTCCCATCGCCCCAATAGTTGTAATAGCTGGATATCAGCACGTCCCGCAGTCAGTGGGGGGTAGAATGGTTTTGACCTGCTGGGTCACAGACACAGAGGCATGAGAGGAGGGGGTGAAAAGCTGAAGGGGGAATGACTCAGAAAAGATGTTGAAAAGATGGAATAGATATCCTCCAGCAGAGATCTGAATATATTTCTCTGGGAAAATGAAAATAAGGACCTGAGGGAGAGATTCACCAGCATCAAAGAAAACATGCAAACAGGTGTCTGTGCTGATTTGCTCCACAATCAGCCTCACTTTGATGCAGGTTCAAATTCAATAACCTGATGTTTAATTCAAACGGGATACTAGAATTACCACTTGGAGGTTGTATCTCTCTCTTATGGTTCCCACAGGATAAAGTGAGGAAATATTTGAATAAATCAGCACCTTAATACAAAACAACATTAAACAGGAGATGTCACATCCTGGTAAAGTCTGAGGAAGAAGATATTTAACACTTTTCTACAATTTAAAAGTTTGACCAGAACCTGCTGGACACAAAGGGTCTTTTTCAGCCTCTAAGTTAAAATAGCTCCTTTATGTGTGTTGTGTTTAATGTGAGAAAAACATTGCTCTCCTCTGTTTTTTCTCTCTCTTCTTTTCAAGATAATGAAGGAGTAGGGGGAGGTTGAGCGAAAGCCCAAATGGGGCTAGTCTTACTCAGGGCATCCCACCCTCTTTTCTTAGATCACTCTTCAGACTTTTTTCTGGGTCTTGCTATTTTCTCTTGTGTTCTCTTTGCCGTTCTTGCATGTGTAATGTTGGCACCAGGAATAGTTGCATTTTAGTTGTGGGGGCCATTAGGGTCCAGGGTCCACCTTCAACAGACTCTGAGCCTGAGTCTGTTGAAGGTGGTAATGCTTTTCTGGTTGCTGTGGCAACAAAGGGGCATAAGGTATATGTAGCTTATCAGTAGGTAATAGGAGCGTAATTGGGATGATGGGAGTCTTCACTGAGCACTTTACCTTTCATCAGGGCGGATGTACCTTGTGTTTATTTCAAATGTTTTGCTCTTATGTCTTTTGAATGACGCACTGATAATGTAGTCAGTACACAAGAGATGACGGAGTTAAAAAATTACGAGAGCTTCAAATTATCTTGATGCTTCTGAAATGACTTGAAGCGTCGACCAAGTCTAATGAAAACTCAAAGAAAGAAATCATTAACAACTTTTATTTTGAAATCTTAAGGCCAGTTTCTCAAAGACTAAATTGCACTTGTGATAACAACTTACATTTCACACCACAGCCTCATTGTGTCACTCTTCAAGGTCCTAGACACAAAATATGTTGTGGTGATATTTCAACACAAACACAGTGTCCTAATGTTTTCTGGCTGAGTGCAGTTTACCCTTGTAATGCATCTTATACCTCTTATCCATGTTAGAATGAATGAATAGAGGCTTAGCCCCAAGAACATTGAAGGCAGGATGACAGATGCTAAATCTAAAAGTGAAACTCTCCTTGGAAATAGCGAGTAAGACCTATAGTAAGAGCATGACTGGCATTATGAGTCCATCAACTGTCTCCAATCAATGCTGCAGTCACTGCTGCACAAGATAAACAAAAGTCCCTTAAGAGCCTTCTAACTCAATCTACCTGCAGTTTGCTGTTGCACAGTTCATTCATTTGCATGGAATGCACCAAATGAATGTTTATAACCTTCTTCAAACATCCCAATTGATGGATATTTTCTTGGCAATGCAGTAAGCCGTGCATGTTGTGGCTCTTTAATATAATTTTGATTGTGGTTTTAACTGTGGAGGTTTTGCTGATGCCAAAGTGTTTTCAGGCAGAGGAGTTGAAAGAGTGCGACAAACAAGGACACAAGGTTTTGTTGGAAATGCAAGAAAAACACAGAAATGCATCAGAAAACAAAAACCTCAGTCAGAAAAACAACATGCAAGTTTAAAAAAAAAAAAAAAAGATAAGACTGGAAGATACAATTTTGAATAGAGCCCATAACAACATTCCACAACATTGTTGAAGAGGAAGGTAGTCAAGTACCGTGCCTTTAAAAGCTGATTCAACAAAATGCAAAAACATAGTGCTGTTTCTCTTTCTTATCTGTGGTTAGTGATTCCTCTCTCCTCCTCCCCCCGTTTCGTCTGTGCTGCTTCCAAAATAAAGGTTATAGAGGATGAGCTGGATTCCTTGTTCCTTGGATTCCTCCGTGTTTTCTTAGACCCTGATTATAATCTGTGACTCAGCGCACATTTTAAATCATTTGGCTCATGTAAACGCTGTACACGGCTTACGGTTACCCTGGATCTACTTTTATCCTGGGTTTAAGGTGCCAGGAGGACTCCCACATATCTCCCTGAAACAAGTTCACAGGGTCAACATTGTTATTGTGGGTTACATTTTTCCCAGAGTATTGATTGTAAGGTGCTGTTTAAAACTGCTTGAGAGAACAGTCTTGTCTCCTCGCTTTGTGAAGTGATGAATATTGACAACAAATATTAAACTATTGTATGAATAAAAGTTGTGAAAATTGGTGTCTGGTCCTTTGAATAACAATGATATAATGATGGTTTTCACTATAGCATCATGAACTAATATACAGTTTGCCTTGAGTTTTCTATCTCAGGCTCTCTGCAGGGTTTCTAATATCTTTCTAGTGACTGTAAAAACAGCAGTTTGATGACTCTAAATGTCCATTTGCAAGCAGCGCAACACATTTCCTCTTCTGTATCTAGTCCCACAGGCTTGGCTGTGTGCAAATAAGCTCAAATATCACAACACTCAAAGCTGATGTAAATATGAATAAATGAGGCTATATAAATGTGTCTGCCTGCCCTTAGCATATTTAAAAAATGGCAGAACAAGATCCTGTAGGCTTCAAAATTAATGATTCCACTAACACAGCATGATAAAATTTCACATACTCAATCTGTTAAACGAGTTCTAGAAAACACGATTTACATAATTTCTTGCTCTCATGTGGAAAAAATCTAATTTTGAGTGGATTTTGCAGAACCTTTATTCAGCTTTGATGAGCCAAACAGAGCAGAGGTTTTGACGCTGAATATGAAAACGTAATAGCATGTTGTGTTTACATTATCTGAAGGTATAGGCGTGCTTACCTCTGTGCTGGTCATTGAAGTAGCTGAAGTAAGTGGGGCAGGTAATTGTCACCACCTCTCCCACACTGGCTGAAGGCCAGCAAGCAATGATATCCCACATGCCCTGGCAACCTGCCCGGGGGAGACAATACCATTAACATGGCATCACTCACTTTGTGTCAGACACAACAACACACACACACACACACACACAGGCTCGCCCTGGTAAAATTCAATCATTTGCTTGACAAGACACCAGTGACACAATCAATGCTGTGCAGGGTCCACATGTCATATAGGATCAATAATAAGCAGAAAAAAATACAAAGGAATGTAAAGAATTAAAATAACCCTAACCCTGATTGAGAAATTCAGGGTCGATATTGATACCAACGTTTAGAATAACAGTTTAGCCGATGTTTAATCATTATTTTTTTGTAATGCCAAGTGCCTATTTTTCAAATGAGCTGTCTTTGCATGCATTTAAATCGCTGCTTGTAGTCCCTGCTCTTGAAATGTCACAGAAATGTGTCTTAAAAACAGATGTTGTCGATCTAGTAAGACTTGTAAGACTCCCGCACTGCCGACATTTTTCGACAAATCTGAGTTTTTCTAACAGGTAACTAAAAAAAAAACCTTTTCTCTGAATCAGCAGTAAAGTGGCCTGCCAGCATTGAACTGATGCAACACAACTCATACACATCAGCTCGCTGCATGCCAAATATCTTTCAACAGGGCTGATATCTGCAGATGACGGTGTTCAGCTGATACATTTGTCCATCCCTAATTTTAAATCATGTTTGTAATGGCCAGATTTAATGCACAGCAATTGGTACATGATTACTACAATTCAAGACCCAAGGCTTAAAACGTACGGTCTCTCACTGAGGTACACACACGTATTCATTTATTAGGGATGTGACCTCAGAGCTGCTTTACCTTCCTGTGAGGAAGCAGATAGGGAAGTAGAGAAATGAGGCTTACTCAGAGATAAGGAGCAAAACTGTTACAATACATGTAGTTTATGTCTAACTAAATGCACAATGAATAATCAAAAGGTGTTTTTCATTTAAACAAAGCTGAATGAAGATAGCATAGAGGGTCATAGAAAGGAGAAAACACATATTGTATTGTGGAGTTTGTCACTGCAGCTGTGTTGACTTGAGTCTTAGCATGTGTGTTTAACTTCTTCATATATCTCGACCTCAGTTTGTCAGGCTTAATAATAAAAGGCCTGAGATTATCTTAACCAATGCAGGAGCTCCACAAGGCACAGTTGTATCTCCCTTTTTATTCACACTTTATACTACTGACTGTAGGCATGTCCAAAGGTTTTCAGATGATAATGCACTAGTGGGTCTCCTTCCCCAAGGCAACAACCTTGTCTACAAAAAAGAGATTGAATCTTTTGTCAGCCAGTGTGTTGCAATATTTTTTAAATTGAATGTTTGAAAGATTATTGATTTGAGGAGAAAAAGGGAAGAGGTCTCCACACTAATCATTAAAGGTCAGCAGATTGTCCAGTTTCATAAATAGCTTGGTGTCTTCCTGGACACTAAATTGAATTGGAAAAAGAAACACTGATGGAGTATTTAGTCAAGACTGTTTTTCTGAAGGAAGCTTAGATCCTTAGACATTAGCAAGAACCATCTTCAAATTTTTTATCAGGGAATCTTGGCACGTGTCCATGCTGCGCTGGAGGGCCAGTCTGTGTGGGGGATAGAAAATAGGATCAATAAGCTGATCAAAAAGGCTGGCTCTGTGATTTGCATTACCCAAGACTCACTTACAGTTACCTTAGAGAAGAAAATGAGGACCAAACTGAAAACAGTTCTGATCTTTGAAGGCAATCCTTTCCACAGTGTTATTAATGGACTCTGAAGCTCTTCAGTGAGCGACTAGTAATGCCTTAGTGTTCAACTGAACGACTTAGAAGGTCCTTTGTTCCAGCTGCAGTCAGATATTTTAATGAACATTGTTCGTTGTAGCTCTGATTCATGGCTGTAAATGATGTCTCAAATGGTTTCAATGGTGTTTGTTAATGATTTACTTGTTGTGTGTGGTAATTGTTCTGTCAATATTGTTTGTTGTGTGTATGAATTGACCAGGAGACAAATAAGTTTCCCCTCTGGGAATCTAGCCCTTATTTTAATATTAGTTGCTCTGAGTTGAATATGATGATCAGCTGACGTCAGACTTGTTCATGATTGAGAGGTTACTGCACATAAAGTTAACGCCGCATGTGAACGCAGTTAGGGAAACTCTGGGTTGACTTGTCAGGCTGATCACCAGCTTCATGTGACTGTTAAACAGGATCTCTTAGGTGTTAATGGTTTATGACGCTTGTACAGTGGTATAGGCCACTGGAACACACAAACACAAGATCAGGGGCAACAAGAAACAAACTGTCACACAGACTAAACACACTGGGGTGGTAATCAGACAACAGAAAGAAGACGAGCAATGTAAAAAAAAAAATGACAGAATACAACAGGAAATGATAACTGAACAAGAAAAAATAAATGAAGTCAAGAGCTTTTCAACCAGTTCAGTCGCCTCCTGGCCATTAGAGAGAATGCAGTTGTATAGTCTGGATTACTTTTAGTGCTTCCTCACATGTCTTTACTTTGGAAAACCACAAGGCTACATCCACTTCTTATTTACAGACTATGGGTTCGACCGTCTCTACTGGTATAGAAATGTAATCAATCACTAAAGCCGAAGCTTTCTCTGTCCCATGCCATCCATAGTGAATATGATGATCAAGTGTTTATTCTTTAAATGTCAATCAATCACTCTTATAAAGCTCTTACTATTATATTTATATTTTATTTGTTGAGGCAAAGTCCATTTAGGAAAAACTACATTTCTGCCTTTAGACTCCCACACTGGCTTACATTACATCACTATTTATTCACTCATGCTGTTTCCCATTTCCTCCGAATGGCCTCGTGCACGCCCCAAAAACAGTCACAGAGAGGGAAATGAGTTTTAGAGAATGACCTGAAGTGAGGTTCCCGAAAGTACTATTCTCACAGTGTTCCTTCTCCAGCTCGATCTGGTTCACCACGTCACACATCTGCAGCGTGGACACCTGTGGAAGAGGCAGAGGAGAGCACATTGAGGTGTCAAATGTGTTTCATTCACAGCACAGTTAGTCCGCGGAAGATTTGTGTGAACTAAGGCTAAGACTGACAGACACTCGGTTCCCCTGAATATGCTCTTTTAAATAATTTAAGCCAGCATTTTTCTGCACCACATTCCTGCAGCTATGGCCTGTCAGTTTATGTGTTCCAATTACTTTGGCTAATAATACTGCAAACACAGAAATGTTCCCCCAGTAATCTAGCCCGATTGTTCATCTGTGGCAACAAAGGCTGAAGAATGGGAGCTGACAGCTGCTGGCAGAGAGCCAGTGGGTCAATGAAAACGTGGAAGACGATCAACACGGAGCTCGAGAAGGGCAGCGCAAATGAAGAGAGAATAGAGAGGGAAGACATGTCAAGACCGGTGGAAGTGGAGGTCATGATGAGAGAGGCAAAGCACATGATATATCAATGTATACTGTCTTTTATGGTCCACTTGATCTGTTTGGTGCGCTTCATACTGGAGCTGTCAAACATGAAATCATCCTCATCAGTCATCCACAGATACCCCTTTAGTCCGACCTCCCAGTTCATCTGATAATATTGTAAACAGCAATCTGCAGCTCGCCTCAGACAAAAAAAGAACTGTTGTTAATAAAAAATAAAATCGACAAAGCAACAATACAGTTCTGTACATTTTTTTTTCTCTTTGTTCAAGTATATGCGTATTAAAGTGATAACTCAATGCAATGAGACAAAAAAAAAACACTCAGAGGAAAGCTGTGTTCATCCTTTAAAGAAGGAGTACGGACACTATCTCCAGCATGTCGTGTGCTCGGCTTTGTGATGTCTACTTTCGCAGGAATATTGAAGAGCACACAGATATGAATACAAAATATGATTTCTCTTGTTTCAGAGTGCTTCAAAATTACAGAACAATAAAATAAGTCGCATAACAGAGCATCAAATACGAGTCAAATATTAAATCTGAAGTGTTGCATAGCAATAATAAATACCAAAGAAAGCTGAAAGCAGCAAAAGTTGTATTGACTTTGAAGTAATATTGACAGTAGTATTGGAAGTGTTAATGACAGGCATGAAAGTGAAAGTAAAGGTTATATTACACCTGAACAATCAGGTCAGATCTCATAATATTCCAGTCAAAGTTGATGCATGATATAATCTGCTTAGGGTCTACAAATCCTTTAAACTAGTACCTTTGTGTTTGGGGGCGTTTCATTGCTCCCATGTCAACTTACTGCACAAGCAGAATAAAAATGATTTTCAGAAATGTTACATTTGACAAAAATTATGTTTATGACTGTATATGACACTGTAACTGTATCTGCTATAACAAAGTATGCTATGACAATAAGGTTTAATTTCTGTGTGCACTTTGAATGTGAGGTTATTTTGCAACATTATAGATATATTTTTAAAGCCAAGTATTGTCCAATTTACTCAAGTCTGATATGGACACCTAAAGCCTATGTATGGACATGTGGAAAAAAAACCGGGGAGGACTCGTGTATGTAGTAGTATAAGCTTTAAAACGAACATTGTTGTCAAATCTGTATTTCTGGAGAGAAAGCAGAAGTCATTTAAAGTTCTAACCAGGTACTCAAACTTTCTTGAGTAGTTACAAGTTATAAATTCAGAGTATTTAAGATTTTCATGTTTGGAGGGTAACTTTAAATCCTACTCAAAGGAGCTTTTACGTTTTGGCTTAAGGTAAAGGTGAATGATGTCATTAATACTTCTTAGCACTGCTGTAGCTACAGCTCAGACCACAGGAGTTTAAAAACCAGTTTAAGAAACTAAGTTGTATCCTGCACTTAAGAAGAAACTTCCAAGATTTTTTTCTCCAATCTCAAACACACACTATACGTTTTGGAAAAAATATGGTGCATGACACATTACCAGATATTATCAAGATTATTGAGTTTGCCAGAGGGGGCAATGAGGATTTAATCCGGTATAAATCACCCCCAACAACTCTTTAAGTCTAACTCCAGCAAATGTCTGTCAGTAACATCCAAATGTGCTACTCTTGACTTGAAAGCAGCACATCAACACAAACATGAAGGGTAAGAGCTACCTTAGGGAAACAACCATGGAAAATATGATAAAGTGTAGACCACACATAAAGTGTTGTGAAATACGTCAATGCTATTTACAACCACTTCTCCAAAAACCCTCTCTCCCTCTCTCCCTCTCTCCCTCCAGGGATGAGGTTGTCCTGACACTCTCAAAACCCAAAGTACTATGATCTCAGGAGTTTTTGCCTTCAACTGATAACAGCTGAAAAATCCGACATATCCTGAAGTAAAGGCAGCAGCACATGGCTGGAGGCAGGAGATTCAACTGCTCACATGCTTCTGTGACGAGCAACATGGATAAAAGAGGAAGAGTATTGAATGTATCTGTTTTCAATGAAACAACACCGTATCCCAGGATGCATTTGATAATAGTGAGCTTAAAACATTATACAAGTGATTCAACCTGGACTGTTTTATCATCATGTCTGGTAAACATAATTCTACTATTATAATGTTTTTTTAAAGTAAGTCTAATTCATGCAAAATTAAGTTTGTTGCTGAACTGTTTGCCACAGGTATATACAATTTTACAAAATTATTTGCACTTGTAAAAAAAAAGCCTCTCTTCTTTTTGTTACAGATTGAGGAAATTGAATGAACTGATTTCAGTTATTGGCTTCTGCTTTCAGTAAACCCACAACAACAGAGCATGTGTCAAAAACTGCACTCATCAGCATTTTTACATTTCCCTTTACCCACTGTTAAATCCCCTGTTATATCAATGAATTCTCTAAAAGTGACTGCAGACTGCAGTTCTTAACTCCAGAGAGTGCTATAACATCTCTCAGTTCAGTTTCTTAGATCACAACTTGATTGTTGGTGCACGTACCTCACAAACTGCAGCAGGAAGCTGTTTTCAGCCAAAAAAAGAACTCTGATAAACCCACCGTGAGCTGGCAGACAAGTCAAGCAATGAGCTTTTTAAACACAGTGGAGCATTAGTATGTTATGTGATGTTTCCATCAGGAGTAAATGTGGACCGCAAATACAGACCTAAGGATTAGTAAAACTTGAACCAACATTTGAATGGAGGACAAAACATGACAAAAAATGTAATCTAAGGTTTTTCCTTTCCTCTGACTAATTGCGGCTTGATCATTTACAGAAGAGAACAAGTACAATGGTATCCAAATAATATCAACTGAGTCCAATTAGCTGCCTTAGTTTAAGATTCTTGCTGTTGTGCATTGTAAGTCAATAACTCACTACAGTGATGTTTCAAAACTTAGCCAGATGCTCAGTTTAATTTGGATAGAAAGTGTTTGGGTTTCTTGGCACACCAGTTGCAATAAATCACACAGACCATTAATGCAACATAAACAGTGGAGAAAATGGTCTTCTTGTAACTTAGATTTGAACCTAAGGCTGCTAAGATCAAGCTATCTACATTGCATCGAGGCAGTTTATCAGATCTCGGATTACTCTGTATAAATTTGTGACTAGAGCCAGATTACACAAAGAGGGAGACCGTTCATAACAAAATAATCATCAGAGTTCAGGAAATGGCAAATCCACTTACATTTCCTAAGTCATATAGATACAAGATACAAGGGAAAAGTTTCTGACAGCGATTTATGCTTGAGCTGAATATACAATATTATCTGCAACTAAGAGACCTGAAAACTTACTGACATCTACTCTCTAGACAGACCAGCCATTAGATTGCTTTTGTAAGCAATTAATCAAACTGTCAGTCTACAAAGCAAAGCCATTTACACCAGGAGAAAAAACATCAGATTAATATCTGTCACATTTGAAAGTTTGTTAGCGCAGAGCTGGTCACAAGGGGAAGAAGCTGTTTCTTCAATTATTAAATGGTGAAATGGTAAATGGACTCTAGCTTGAATAGCTCTTTTCTCATCTTCTTACAGCTCAAAACTCTTTTACACAGCGGGTCACACCATATCCTTTCACACACTGATGGCAGAGGCTGCTACATAAAGTGTCCATCAGTATTAACTTGTCAATTCATACATATTTATACACCGAAGGAACAGGAGCAACTTGTGGTTAAGTGACTTTCCCAAGGACACATTGGGCACTGTTACAACTTCTTTTAAAATACTTTTAAATAAGTTTTACACAGCCTTGCTCCTACATACATCACTGATCTTCTTCTACTAGCCTGGTTACAAATGCTTCCTTTTTTATATGCCTCATGAGACCCACATAAGCCCCAGGGAGAGAGCTTTTTGTTTTCATGCCCCTACACTCACTGCCTCTTTGTTGAATGTTTCTGTCATTGTTTTAACTCCGGTTTTTATTTTGTCTTATTAAACTTTTTACCATGCTTAAGTTATTATATTATCACTTATATATTTTTTTAATTTATTGATTTTATTTAATTGATTCATTACATTTTCTATTAAACTTTTATTCATTGAAATTATTGTATTACCTTCCTTTTTGTTTTTATCTCGTTGTTTATTTTTGCTTTCAATTCTATCTATTGTGATCAATTTATGTTATGTCCTTCTGTTTTTTGTGAAGAACTATGTCCAGAATGTATTGGTGTATGAAGGGTGATGTACAAATAAGGCAAAGTTGAGTAGAGCTGATTGTTCTGATGATACCTTATTACCTATCAAGATAGACTGATGAAACATGTTATCTTGTAATTGTACAAAATTGTAAAAGAGCATTCCTGTTATAGTCATTCCAGCTATAGGTTGATCCCTGACATGACTTAAAGGAGAGAGAGGAACAGCTGCAGAGCACATTAGACATTTATCTATAGCAACAAAACACAATGAAAGTCCAACATTCCCCAGGACTACAAAGAACAGGCCCATGTGCTGCTACATGGATTCAGTCAAAGGCTCATAAGAGTCTTTTCAGAAAGTCCCTTTAAGATTTCTTATTTAGTTCTCAATGTAGCTTCTTAGAGATCTATAATACAACACATAACTGCAGAAAAGCCAATTTGTCAACTACCCTCATGTGTACACTTTACACTTGCCATATTTACATGCAACACTGAGGCACTGAAAGGTAAGCCTATCATCATGGGGATATGCTCAAAGGCTTTCCCTCCAACTATTCAATTTATCCAAATTAGAAAGGGAAAACATCTATGAAATGTAAGACCTAATTGGTGCAGCTATTTAACAAAACAGTAGAAAGCCCTTCTGTTGATAACTGACCTAAGAGGATTTCAGATTAAAGCTAAAAAAGGAAATGAAAACCAACACTTAATCTTATTTGATTCAATTCTAATGTCAGCAATCAGAAAATGTGTGCTCACCAGCCTCAGTCTGAACAGTCTAATTTGACTTCTTCTGTCCTGATTTTTGTTGGCAAAGAAAGCGTAGACTTCTGTTAAACAAAGTGAGCCAGACATAAGGGCTTCAATATGTTCTTTAAAGACAGGAGTCCATAACGGAGACTTGCCCATAGATTTTTCTTAAACGAGTAAAAATAAATAAATAAATCAATGTATATGATATGTTTTTCATAAAATCAGTTGATTATGATATTATTCAAAGGTTTACCAAAAAACAGATAATTGCACAGCCCTTTATCACAATAAAAAGCCTAATGGGTATAATATCACTGTATGCGTAATTAGACAGATAGATAGATAGATAGATAGATAGATGGAAATTATCCTTTATAACCATAAAAAGTGAAGTTTCCTTGACGAAAAATTACGCAAAAAAGATAACCCACTTACTTTTGGCAGATACCCGTAGAGCAGCAGCACAAAGAACAGCTGTGAAGCATCCATTTCGTCTTTAGCTATTTAATCCAAGACTGCTCGATGTTGTTAAAACTCCTGGAAAAAACCTGTATGAGGAACGCGAGGTTGTATTTTTAAGTGTTTACGGGTGTTGAGAAGAGCTGAGACGCGGCTCCGCTTGTATTGAATGGTTATTTGTGCAGACAGCGCTGTGCTGCTGCCCCCATCGGACTGCAGCGCTTCTCTCTGTGAGCGCTCCTCACTACGGAGAGCTGCGTCTGTTTTACTGTCCACCCCAACACCTCCCCCCTCCTCCTCCTCCTCCTCCTCCTCCTCCTCCTCTTCCTCCCCTTGCACATCCACCACCCATTCACAATTCCAGCCCACATGTCCCAAGGGTCAGTTTATGAACAAGTCTGTCAGCCCGCTGGGGATGGACTCATTTGGGTGTTATAGGAGGAGGATGATCTAGGCAAGAAGAAAGCTTATGCTTTGTGTTTCGTTCATAAGGATGTAAAGCCCAAATCGTACAAAACTTGTTGCAATTAACACCACTCCTGCTTGGAATTGATTCATTGGGGTGATTAATGGCATGTAGGGGCGTAAAAAAAAAAAAAAAAAAAAAGCTTAAAGGCTGAACTGTGTTTTTTGCATCATAGAGGGTAATAGTTAAATTTGGCATTTGGGAGATATGATGATTCTGATTGTTGCAGCCAACAATTACAGTCAGAAGAAGAAGGGGTAACTATTTACCCTAATGTGGGAATAAAACTGCAGGCTCTGTAAAGCAATGGTGAAAAAGTGTTTTGTAAAAAGAGAAATCCATTAACAGATGCTTGCTTTGCATGATAAAAAAGTCCATTACCCAAATTGCATTGTTGCATCATGTAATGGCTAAAGCATAAAGATGAGAACGATGTAACCGCAAATAATGTGATGCATGTCCATACCAGTCATGAACAAAACACAAGAACAGCGGGCGGAGGAAAGAGAAGACAGTTAGTTTCAATGAATTGGATTCTAGCTTTGGAGGTGACAGGGAACAACCAGTTGTTTTGTTTGGGTCAAAGCAGGGGGGGGTAAATAATGATCTACAGGCCCTTGCAGCACCCCTGCAGTCACAGAAAGACACCCATCATCTCGCAGATTACCAGCTGCAATATCAGACATCCTCCCTTCTTCATCTTCTAAAGCCAAAGTGTCACACTCGAGCTGTCAGTGTCTCGTCTGATTGACCACCGCTCACACCTGACTGGACCTCACGGCACAGCTCTGTGCTCAGTCTCTGTGGCCAGCTGAGATTGCCCTGCGAGAATATTTCTCTGCATGAACCCACCCATTAATATTGATGGTAAAAATGCTTTGGACCATGAGCACACACACGACATGCATCAACACTAAGAACATACATTTGTCTGTGGCGTCACTTCATGGACAGGGTCTAATTTGAGCACGAATGCTATCATGTATACTTTCATTTGTATGGCTGTGCAGCAACCATCCTTTGACCCTGGTGTAGCAGCATTGATTGTGTTGGACCATGTTAATATGTGACAAGAAACTAGTGATGAATAATTTACAGAGAACACGATGTACGCTTGTGGACATGTCATGAAAAAGTTGCTGTGAAACGATAGTAGCAAGACATGATGATATTACAAGCAACTGAATGATGTAAAGATACATTATTAGATCACGTAGGATGAAATATTCCTGCTTGACGGCATGAAATTATGAAATACAGTTTTATTCATATTTAATATCACACTATAATATGTCACATCATATGATATATTAAAACAACTAGGAAACATAGATGTAATGTAACAGCATGATAGTGCATTACATTTTAATCCATTTATTAAGATTCCATCTCTTCATAATCTGGACACTTTTTTTCTTTTGACTTTTTAGCTAAATGCTATCAAAAGCAACAGACAGTTCATTCAGTGCAAAAATTAGAACTAAAATGTCTCAACTACAGGATAGAATGCCATGAAACGATGTGTAGATTAGTGTTGGCTAAGACTCGAAACCAGAGTGCTCCTAGACCGAGACAAGACCAAGACATTTAGGGATCGGGACCAAGATCAAGGCAGGACAAGATCGAGACAAGACCGAGACCACAAATGTGCAGTGGGCGTGTCACTCACCTAGACCGTAACACCGGGAAGGTTGCGGCTTAAGTTATTGGTTCTTTTAGAAAGAAACATTTTCCTTCTAATCGCAGTTATGAAGTGGAAAAATAGCCTTTCAGGGGTGGTCTTGATCGGTCAATATAAATCGGGAGTCCGCTCACTCCGAGACCAAGACGAGACCGAGTAAAAATGCTTTTGATTCCGAGACGAGACTGAGACCTTCAAAAAGTGGTCTCAGACCTAGATCGATTTTTGAATCCTGCAACACTAGTGTAGATTCACACAGAGTATGTTGGCTTTGTTGTCGTCCTTATAGTGCTCTCTACCACGAGGTGGAAATTTGTGGTTTGGAGAACTATAGCATCGCCGGCAGGTCAAACACTTCTATAAATACTGCTTCAAATATAACAGTATTCCCATTACACTTCACTGCACTAATTAGCAAATACATGCATCCTTACACGATATGACTGTCACTCTATCAAAGTCAGATCTGCTGGAATCGAATATACATTTGAAAATGATACTTTGTCTTTGATTCAGAACGCAATCTAATAAATCTTGATTTGTGTACGCTGAAGAGTTTATACTGTTGAAATCAGTCATACCTTTTTCCCCTTTCAGATGGTTAAAGGAGAGAGCAGCCTTTCATGTTGATGAGACAATTAGAGGAAAGGGATCTTCTTTTACCCTGTAGTATTTGAGACAGGTTTGACATTTACATCAATCCGGGTGATGTATTAAACCAGCAGACCATGGAATAAGAAACGGAGCCACACAGAGGATTTCTATCTTTGTAAGATCAAAAGTCTTTCTACTGAATTAACTTGAAACTACCTGTTTCCAAACTCTAGAAGCAACAGGCAATAATAAATGAAAGCACTACATTATTTGCAGGCGGGGTAAACTGTTTCCTTGATCTCAGTGGAATTGGAAATGAGTCACGCTGTAAGACATCATGCACTTTTTACTCGTGTTGTAGTCAAGACCACACTAACCTAGATCAAATCATACCCGAGACCAGAGTGCTCCGAGACTGAGACAAGTCCAAGACATTTAGGGATAGAGACCAAGTCAAGAACAAGACCAAGGCAGGGTGAGACCGGATAAGAACAAGACCTTAAATATCACTGAGAAATCCTCATCTTGTGTGCAGGGGGCGTGTCACTCCAGTGTTTTCCCTACCATATATATATATATATTTATTTTTTTAAGATTTATTTTTGGGCTTTTTGTGCCTTTATTGTCGGAATAGGATATCAGATAGAGTCGGAAATCAGGGAAAGAAGTCATTTCAGATACCTTTCCAATAGAAAAGGACATCTGTCATTAAAAGTAACACCAAGATTCCTTTAAGTGTTTGTGTCGGCATGTCGGCTTGTCCCCACCCCCCCAACACTGTAAAGCTAGGGGAAACACTGCCCTCCCGTAACCCCGCGAAGGTTGGGGCGTAGCTGGGGAATAAAATTAAACTGATGAATGTATTAGAAAGGCGCCGTTTCCTTCTAATCACAGTGATGACGTGCAAAAACAGCCTGCCATGGTGGTCTTGAGACCAAGATCAATTTGGAGTACTACAACATTACTTTTTACTGTCTCTGTTTATGTAGCGGGATTTCAACCAGGGGTTGGTTTAAGTGAGGGACTTTATAGCTGAACAAAGATTTAACATAACTACATTTAAAACATAGGGTAGGTCTGGTTTCAATGGCTCCACTGTATGCCATCTGGTAAAAAAAAAAAAAAAGAAGCAGAATGGCAAATTTAAGGTTACACTGCTGTTATGTGTGAAGGTTCTCAAATATATTAAATCTAAATGTATATGGCTATTTTTCTTCAGATCACATAGCATTTGAGAGGCCGGAAAGCCTATCGGTCAAATTGCCTGCCCCATATAGTCCTCAAAGCGGACTGTCCTGAGGTTAACAAACCTTTTATTTTTCAGAAGAAATATTACTCTATTTAAAAACTGTGTTCAGGGCCAAAGCTGAGGAACATTTAATTTAATTGTATGTTTAAACAATAGAGCAGGGTTTTAAACAGACAGATACTGGGGTTGGATATGACTGTCATCATTGTTGGATCCTCACAATCATTGTTTCCAGTGATACTCTTAACCACTGTGGTGCTTGTTTGTTTAAGCACTTGAACAACATGTTGGACTTGTCTGCCTCCATTTATACTGGCAGTGTGTAATACTGTGTGATTTTGTCAGAAATGTGATCCAAACACATATGAAGGAAGGACCACTGCCATGTGAGCCTGAGTGGGGTGGAGAGGAGAGAGAATAGGCGAGAGGAAACTGGAAGTGAGTTCCTGCATCTGAGCCTTTTGCTCATCCTAAATATTGTTGAATCAGGAACATCTCTTTGTAATCTGTTAACAATGGGGAGAAAATGAGAGGGCCATTGCTGATTCAGATCAAATAGCGGAAATTGAATTGAGAACCATCGAGATCACATGGAGGGGAAAAATGAATGGAAAGTGTGGAATGGTTTTTAATTGGCTGTTCAGGAGAGAGACCAAGATGAAGGCTGCAGCAACGACAATACAATTTGACACGAGACAGTTAAGTCCCAAAAGCAAGACTGAGCAGTTGTATATCATGACTGTTTTCCCCTTCCAAGTAACTTGATGCTTCTCCATGTTGTGACTGATGATTTAAAAGTTGTAAGAATAACTACTGCTGTCAATCACATCTCCATCTGCCTGGCTCTCTGTCTTATCTGGACTGCAGGCGTTAGAGCTGGCCAGGGATCTAAAAGCTTATATAAGGCAGGGCAAGAGGAGGAAGAAGAATCAGTTTTTTTTTTAATGCCATCAGTCCAAACATTGAGGAATTTCTAAACACTTTGTTTAGAAAATTGTTCGAGTAGTATTCACATAATATGGTTTCGCCTGAGTCGCTACAATCAAACTAAAGGATCACTTTCTGCACCGTCAAGCAATTCAAGAAATTGCTTCAGTGGTCAGGGTGCCCCCTGGGTGATCTTCACAGCCAGAACAGTGATTCACAAAAGTTGCACATATGTTTACATTCCTGGAAAACAAACACATAACATGTAATCCTGTTCTTCCTAGTGTAAATGGACTGAACACCTAAGCTTTGTCTGGGTTACAAAGAAGGTAGGCTTTTGTAAGTTTCCGTACATAAGACTGAAGGCAATTGGTAAGGCAATGGCTCTGTGGCAAATGCAGCAACAGATTGTTGAAGTGATTTACTTGAGGAGGCTTTTTGGACACAAGTATGGATTTATATTTGAGTGCCAAACAGTTTCCCAGCTTCCAGCGTGGTCTAGGTGTTGAGGATAAGCCCTGTTTCTTCAAGGCTCCACACCAATCAAAGGGTAGGGTGAGATTAACTAAACATAGCTTAAGCTGCAAGAAGAAGGTGAAAACATCATATACATAGTGCATCAAAAATGAAGGTACAGCAATTACATTTACAGCCAAGTTGTTTTCCTGTGTTTTTATATTTTTTTCTAATCTACCTGTGGCTATCTATCTGTTTTGTTGTGTTATGTTAACCAAACCAACCCTTAACCATATGGATAAACAACTCATTCTATTGTTTAATTTTTGAGGTGGTTCAATATCAGGACTCTTAATAAAGGTAGTTGCACAAGACAGGTTGTTGAATACAGTTAGCCAAGGTGTTGCACTCATTTCCCCAGTGTTCAGTCATGAACTTGTTCTGCACTAGAAGTGAGGCAGTTCAACTGAATGTGTTAAAAGGGAGTATAGCTTTAGCTTTTTTTTGCCAAATAGATAGTTTTGAAAGCAAGCTGTTTAAGAATTGTTTATTTCCTGCTGCACTGGTTGAAACCTCTAGATTTATTCAGAGGTGAATAAAGTTTGACAGGAAAAGTGAGAAAACATGCATTCACAGTCAGCAGAGACTTGATCAGCAATCAGAGTACAAGCATTTGAATGAGTGAAGAACCATCTCAAGGACAACCAAAGAGACTTTAACTGTTCAATTAACTTAAACACGGGATAATTTGGTACTTTGCAACCATGAAATCACTATCATTACCGGAATGATGATGCTGTCGTTAAGAAAGTGTTACTTATGTTATCAATGAGGTTTGACTGATAATCAATTGTACTTGCCCCTGCATAGGATGGTCTGCAATCAGTTGAAAGATTTTTATAAATGCCAGACAATTTCCTGATAAGATGTAGGTATTTGTCATGATGGTTGAAGGATTAGAAAGTTATGAAAATGAAAGCAAAATGAAAAAAAGAGCAGCTCCTCCCTCACAGCTCCCAGTGGGGAAATTAGTCTAGCTGAATGCTATTTCACAACAAGACCTCACCTTTAACCCCAAAGTAATAATTGTGGTTCTAGAGTGTAAAATGATTTTGACCTTCAGAAGTAATCGAATGACCTGTGGGTCTACAATATCCGGGACAATGGATATGGGGCAGAGGAAATTACATGACTAATGTTCATAGAGTTTAAGATCTTAATCTAAGCATTTTGTTATATTTTCAGATCCGACCCATACACCTAAAATTTTGAAATTATCCATTACATTATACAGATAAAAATTCACACAAATATTTCCAATGTTTTTCCAGGTCACACTGGCTCCAGTCTTTCTGGTCCTGGGGAATCCCAAGACGATTCAGGGCCAGATTGGATCCTTAATCCCTCCATAGTTTTCTTGTTTTTCTCCCAGTTTATGTGCCAAGAATACCTTCACAGGAAGACATCCAGAAGGATTAAAGACCAGATGCTCAGACCACCAACAGCCTGAAACAACTTGCCTCAGGGATGTGGCATATCAGACAAATAAGCATGTTGTTCCTCATGCTAGCAGTCTGTTGTTCAGCCAGACAGGCCATGCTTGGATCCTTACTGAAATATTTTGACTGAAAATTGATGCTTTAATTATTTATTTTTTTTGCAGACATCATTCTGAGAAGGGGATGAATGTTTGCATCCCCTTCTCAGAATGGTGTCCTTGATTTTAATTCGGAAAAAAGTCTAGCTTCTTACATTAAGACGGTTAACATAGTATTGACCACATCTGCTAAACATGAGGAAAGTGGTGACCCCTAGTTGGAGTTTAAAAAACTGCAGTTCCTTGAGTGTCCACCTGAGGCGGGTTGCAAAAGCCCGTGAAGTCCCATTAACACCCACATTAAAATGCCCATTTTGACAGCCTGGTTCAAAAAAACGTGTTTCGTCTGAAAAGCGTGCGTTGTAGTTGTTGGACAGGAAGGCCCGCCTCAGCTCCAACTCTTGCCTGTTGTGATCACTGAGACTACGTCCATGTATTGCAAAGTCTTTCATATGAGCATGTCCGCACTGATACTGTAAGCATGTTAGCATGTTGGGGTTAGTATATAGCTTAAGTCGTTGCTGTTGATGTAGTCTCACGCTGATGCTGGTATGCCTTGATACAGATGCTACCACGGTTTCACATAGATGCTAACATATAGACCTTAGGCTTTGTCACATATTGTAAATATTTAATAAATGATAACACTTGAGATAAAAAAAAGAAACCCTTTTAAAAAAAATAAACTCTTTCATTCTAGTTGATGCATGAGCCAGAACATACCTAACATCACATTTTATTAAATCAATATGTATCCAGCTATACAGACAGAGGGGTTTTTATCTTAAGTGTTTTCAGATAAATGTCCCACTCTTTTTAACACAGCATATCTGTTTTCTGGTACAATTCTATGAGTCTGTGCTAGCAGGATGATCTGCACTGAACACTTTGCAAGGACCTGAAGAGCTGCCTCTGCAATCAAAAACAAAATTGGTCAATTTTTAAACCCCAACAGTACTGAATAAGGGTCATTTTCCTCAAATGCTTTGCTCAACAGCTCTCATTTGATATTGACAGGTGGGATTGTTATATTATTATCCTGTGTCTTGTAATTTCACATCTCTGTGTGTAGCCTTTCCAACTCTTTGTCAACTGCAAGGAAAACAGAGATTCCAATTGCTACATATCCTCATTTTAGTTTCACAGTGTAAAAAGAAACTGCAGTAATATATTTGTTTCTGTGTCCTGGCATTCAAAATCAGAATATGTCAAGGTTTAAGGTAGTGTTGGTACAAATCTTAAATATTTAGTCCAAAATCTTAATGACTGATATTTTCAGTGGGACAGATCGAAGGGTGATCAGCATGTTTTTAACTGCAGCAACTGTGTAATTGTTCTAAGTGCGTCATAGCAGCATGAAACCACTTGAGAGAATCTGAACTGAAACAATAAATCTTGATCTGGCCTTGGTCTGCCTGAGATGTACAACAGCAGAGGACAAGCACTAAGGGGCAGCTTTGAGACACATGTATTGACATATTGAGACTATCTCAGTCAGTCACTGTTGGTCTATTTTCCTTTGGATCCTCTGTGTCTTACTTTTTCACAGTGTTTGCTATTGACTCAGAACAAGCTGAACTTTTAGCTGAAATCAATTAAAAGGAAATGGGAGCGAATATGATGGAAAGGCTATATTTAAAGGTATTGAATTTTGCCATCCAATATGAAACGTTCACACACACATATAGTGTAACAAATAATGTTTTTATAGATTTCAAATGTTTTCATGATTTTGGCCACGTTTCTTTGAAAACAATCTGCTGGAAATTGAATAGTTCTTTGTTTGTGTTTATAAAAAAGTTCTCCATCAGGTTGACAACATTTTGACTGCCGTGCACATGGATCCAGAAAAATGACTAAAATGCTGTAGTATGGATGCCAGGCTAATAGTCCATAGTGTGACTTTGTAATAAAACAACATGCACACATACTCTTCTTTTTACAGAAGGTTGAGGTGAAAACATGCCAACATGCAATAATGGCCTTTTGGCTGCTATTTACTAGCATTTAGGTAGATACAGTAACCGGGGCATGTTTGTGATGCGTCTCTGCTAATCAAAGTGATGGGGCAGTTAAGCTAAACTTCATTGAAGAAGCAGTCTTTTCATTTTTGGGCTCCAGATGCAGAGTGGGCAGCACAAACATTACTTGGGAGTCCATTGTTGTTGTTGTCGTCCACTTACTCACGCATGGCTGTTTACTGGAACAGTAATGTGCATCATGTGAAAAGTCTCAGTTTTCAAAGGAACTGCATATTACCAGTTTACACAAAGACAGAGACAACACTGTTTTCAAAGGTTATCCATCCCACTTCCAAAACTTTGCATATTTAAGCAACCTGAACATGGTGGTCTTGCAAGCAAAGAGACAAAACGCAACATAAGGTTACCATTTTTGGGTGAAATTGTTGGGGCCTAACACAGTCTTTTCAATTTTGGGCTCCAGATGCAAATCATTGACATGAACTCAACAGAAGAAAATGATTTAAAGTTTCAAGGGAAGAAGTGGAAGCATTAGTGTGCATGCGGTGCAGTTAGCGACTGTTTGGTTCCAGGTTTCAGCCTCTTCAGTGTCAAATCAGCACACTGAGTCACCTCTAGCTATATGTATCTGCATCCATCCGGCAGCATGAATAGCATGATATGTTCTGTCATACTGGATGTTATTTTAAATAACATAATTTTAAAGTGTTCCTCTGTTCTCGGCAGAGATGACCCAATATGCTTATGGGACTGTCTGCTGTTATTATATCACTGATGGAAGTAACAGGCTCACTTTTGGGCTGTTGGTGAAAACAAACAAACAAACAAATGAATATCTAAAAAGACATTAACAATTTTGACTACGGGCATGTTATGCCCCAGAGAGCTGGTGTGAGCTGAGGGCTAAGTGAGTACATTTTACAGAGAGACTTTTATTCTCTATGACCTGAAAATGAACCTCGGCTGTGTTTCCCCCAGCGTCAGCGCTGTCAGTCACAGTTTTGTAATGGCTCTTCACAGGCAGTAGCTTGTTCATTTAAAGGATGTGACCTACCTGCACACAATACAATACACTCAACTCAATGATACTGAATTCACCACACACTGTAAGTTAATCACAATTTTCTAATTATTATTATTTTTTAAATAGAACCAAAGTCAGTTAATGAATGAATATATTTTTTTTATTTACATTCTCTGGCCTTAAAGAATCAAAAAAAGTATTATTCTTATTTCTAAGCCTCCTGACCAACTTTTACATCACACCCACCTGTCAATCAGGTCAGCTATACACTGCTAACTCTAAATTAACATGTATTGTTCATAAAATCAAAACAGATGCATTATAAAAAAAATACCACCCCCCCAGATCTAATCAAGACTATTTCTTTTTTTGTACAAAAAAACAGATAGCGCCCTCTTGTGATTAAAACAGAGCAGTGCAACGTTTTTTGTCTCAGCGATTCAAATCGTCCATATTTATGTCTACTTTTAATTGTGTGGGGAGGAATCCTTACTGACAAAAAACGATTTCATGATAAAGGCAACAATCATGAACCATGCTTAAGTGGGATGTTCAGAAAACGACTATAATGGAAAAGTTCAAGTAAAACGGCAGAAGTTAAAAAATTGTGGCTCATTTAAAAAAAAATAGTAAATATTATGCTATTTGGTCAAATCAGTTTGTCATACTAGTTCCAAAGCATAAACATTGTTTGATGCTGTGCAGCCCCCGTGGATCTCCAAACCAATTTGATCAGCGGGACTATATCATAGATCAATAATGTTTGTGGTGCCCGAGAAGGCCTTGTAAACGCAACAGACACGGTTAAATATTTTAACATCCCTGTGGGGCTCTTGTAGACAAACACTGTGCTGGTTCTTGTATTTTCCTCTTGACATACATCACACTCTTTGATTATTGTCTGCAATGGAACCTATCCTGAGAAAAATACTTAAGCAAGAAGGGGCACAAAATGTTGAGTTACCAGAAAACAAATAAGGAAAAAGTAAGAAACTAACTGCATGTGACCATAATTCAACTGTTGAGGAACGTTTTCTGTTGTTTTCAATCCAACAGATCTTTCAATTTCCAAAGCTTTCTGCGAGCCAGATTTATTCAATTCAATCAATTCAATCAATTCAATCAATTCAATCAATTCAATCAATTCAATCAATTCAAAAATGTGTCAGGCTGGGAAGTTCTTTCATTTAAGCTCCAGCATCACAGCAGGAGCAGCTTCTGAACACATTGAGACGCTGCTTTAAAATGACAGACCTACAGCCAAACATGTACTCTGAATATGAATACAAATGTAAGATGCTGTGTGAATTTCAAAATAAATTTACAGCCATCTTTCCAGAACCTGCCGTTTACACAACAAGTCTCAAACAGGATACAACTTACCAAATAACATGTAGATACTTAAAAAAGTTACAAGATAGAAATCCTTAAATGCATTAATGCCATTTTTCATTTTGTATACAGGCAGTCAAAGAAAATGCTGCTGAATTTGTTCTGGCTTATCACTCCTCAGCCATCATCATCGTACCCTTAGCTTAACCTGAGGGCTAGACGACAGCTTGAGCTGCCTGTCACTTCAATTATAATCACACAGGAAGATGTGCACTTACTGGACAAACAGCTCCCTGATTCTGGAGGACTGCTGTGTATGTTAAAAACATGGACTGTATAAAACACAGACGTGGCAAAATCATGTAATTCCACACCTACTGTTTTAAAGAGCTTTAAAGCAGCATGAATCAATATTTCCATATAAACACTGGGTGGGTGCAATGACTGATGTCACTTGTGGTGACAAACCAACACAGAGTTAACACCTGACTTTTATATTAGAAAGGTTTAAGCATATTCTAGCGCTGTGATTTTTTTTTAATACAGTATCACAACTGTCATCAACCTTGTTTCCATCATCTGCAGTAGGCAATGAAAAAGCTTGAGAACTGTCACATGACCTGTACCTAACAGCAGACACAGAAAAGAGAAACCAGTGAAGCATTACTCTATCTTTTTTCTTTGTGCAAAGAGCCAACTGCTTTGCAAATGCGTTAATCAACGTCTGTTAATGTAGGTCATAACTTTCCAAAAGCACTTTGACAATTGGAAACAACAACATACAAACTGTGAATGTTTGATTTGTATCCCTTCAATGAAGGCACTGAAACCACCTAAAACCAAAAATGTTACTACACATGTTCATGCAGCTACAACTGATTGAAGTGCCAACATCATCTGGCAACCACAGCAACAATGCAATGATTTCCTATAATACAACACTCTACACAGCTTTGAACATTCGGTCTTAATGTGGGTGGTTAATAACAGCACACACAATAAGGACCACAGCCTGCTCATGTTACTCCTATAGCACCCAGGGGAGAAAACATGCATTAAGTCACTGCTTAGGAGGTCATTTACTCTTTAATCATAGTAAACCACATACTACACACACAGTGGTCAGTGGCCCACTGCGATCAGAGGACCCTGTGGTCACATCAGGTGCAGTCATTCACAACAGAGACAGTCAAAGCCCTCTGTGTGCCTTTCATGGTGGATTTCTGTGTTGTGACTTGAATGCTGGTGACATCAAGTCATATCCAGCTACTGTTGATCATTGAAGTCTTGTTTTTGGCACGGCACAGTGTCACACAATAATACAGTTTCCTGCCTGATTATCTGAAACAATTCCCCCCTTTCTTTATTATCCACAACAAAGGCAGCAGAATCAATACCAGAGATTTGAATGATTCTAAAAGGAATTAATGTGTAAAAACAGCTGTTTATAATTGTTCTAGATGCTTTGAATAATTACGTTATTGTACTTGTGACTCAGGACATGTTGATCTTTTGACTGAAATGACTCTATATTTTATGTCTGTAACTTGTTTAGTGTGTTGCTGCCCCTCTTGACCAGGACTCTCTTAAATCAGATTCTCAATCTCAATGCGGTAACTCCTGGTTTACTTAAAAAATTTGTAAAGGACTTTCCAGTTTCATTGCAGCCTTATTTCCTTTAGTATCACTCTCAGGTTGGGAAAATTGAATTCTGTCATATATGCATATACCGCTGTGTTCTATGTTGTAGCCTAGCCTCTTTTTAAATGTAGTGAATCAGACAAGTTGTTATCAATTCACCACTTCCTGATGTATCCTCACTCACAACTGAAAAGACAACAGATATTCAAAGCTTGGAAGGAATATTTTGCTATGTTTCAAATTAAAGCCAACACAAATATTATCTCATTCACTACCATTAGTAAAAAGCTCACATTCAACCATGCTAACAGTTTTATAGTGTAGGCTAATAGAAGACAAGAAAGGCCTGCATTCAGCAGGTTTGTTAGGAATTTACAATTTTTCTATCTATTCTTTTTGCAAGTCAAATTGTTAGCATAGTCAACTAAGGTCACAACCTAACACTTCAGCTAATGGCTGTAATAGCTGTTTATGCCTTTCCAGTTGAATTGTGAAACAGTATCAAAAAGTCACATTAGCTAGTTAGTGTTAATGCTAATGTGAGCTGATAGGTAGCTGTAGCACCTAAATTCTCTGAAAAAGCCCCACTATGACCGTTTAGAATCGAAGCATCCACTATCTTTTCAGTTGCTGGTTAATCTGGAAGCAGTGAAACATAAAATAAATAAATCAATTCAAGTTACCACCTGGAATGTAGCAGTACAACACTAAAAGCCTTTGAGCTTCCTAACCTGAACCTGAGGGAAAGAGCTGTCGTGGATATGGTGAATATTAACTAAAGTTTTGAATTAGAACAATTTTAAATGATCTTAATGTTAACAGATTTAATTATTAGTTCATGTGTATATAGCTTTAACAGATCATAATGCAACACACACAGAAAACACGGTGTATTCACTAGTAAGAACACTCTTTTGATCTTACCCCATGACTAACAACCCGTTGCATACAGCTTAAGGCAACATGCTGACATCGATCATTCAAGGTTGGAAAAATCACCACCTGTAGGGAAGAAATAGATAAGACTAACTGAGAGGAAGTGGGGAAAAAAACGTCTGATGTTACAGAGAAAGGTTGATGGAGAACATTGTAGCGCCCGCAGAGTCAGAATCCCCTTTGTACACACATCCATTCATTGCTTCCTCCGTCATCCAACCACATTCATCTCAAACTCCAATGAAAAACAGCCACAGTGCCCGCGAAGTCTGAATCCGTCCTCCATGAAGGGCATTTGTATAGGTACAAGTCACCGGTGATCGGCGCGGAGAGTTATTGGAAGAAAGTCAGTGAAGGAGAAGTGTTACCTCGGCATGGAGCGTGTTTGAAGTCCGTGTTATATCCATTTTGTGTGACATCTTCGTCACTAGAGGTCCGTTGCTGTCAGGCCAATTCCCGGTTGGATCTGTTTATTTCCCTGTTCCTGGAGGATCAGCTGTTCCCTGGAGTCAGGAGATGCCGATCGCAATGGAGCAAAGCCAACTCTGACTTAACCTACTGACTGACCTAAAAACTTTGGTACCGTGAGTACCTGCTGTGTCTTTTGTTGCAGGTTTGACAAAGTTTTAACTTTGGGGTGCCAGTCAGAGTCAAGTCTGATAGATAATATTTAAATGCAAACAAAAAATAGTCAACCTGCACAAAATATGACATAAACAAGAGCCACAAAACAATCAAACAAAACAGCGATGCGATTTCAATAATGTATATTTTCACAGGTATCAACCACACTGCAAACAAAATGAATGTGCGCGCTGTGTGAATGTGTTTCACAGTCTCTGTTTCTAAATCAAAGTTCACTCCCTTCCGGCAAAAGTCCGCTCCTCTATACCCACAACCCACAGTTCAGCCCATTTCAATCCAATGTTCAAACTACAAAACAAAAACTCAGCTCCGGGTTTGTGCACTGTGGCTGTTTTCCATTGGAGTGTGAGATGAAAGGTGGGTGGATGATGGAGGAAGCAATGAATGGAGGTGTGTACAAAGGGGATTCTGACTCTGCAGGCGCTACATTCCTCCCCCCTTAGCAGAAGCCGACCAAAGGTAAGGCGCAGTAGTTGTCCTATAGTGTACACAGAATCACAGTCCAGGTGGTTGATTAATGTGAGTCATAGGTAGATCTTTTCCTCAATCCTTCATTTGAAGTTGAACAGGAGGTGTCCGCGAATCCAAGGAAGTCCTCATCATCCGACTCCTCATTCAGGATTTCAAGAATGCAGTTTTTCTCCTGCTCCTCTAGGTCCTGAGCAGTCGGATAACAAGGTTTGAGACGGGCAACGTGGACAACTTTCAAGTCCTTGCCTGAATCTTCCAGAACAACTTTATAATTCACAGGCCCAACTTGTTCCACTACCCGATATGGTCCTTGCCATTCTGGGGCTAATTTGGCGGCAAACGATTTCTCTGCCTTGGAGAGAGGATGGGCTCTCAACCAGACTCTGTCCTGTTCCTGAAACTCAAGGTCACGTCTGTGTTTGTCGTAGTTTCTTTTCTGCCGTTGACGAGCAGAGTCCAGATTTTTAGAAACAAACGAACAAAGATCTTTTAGCTGTGTAATTTTGGTGTAGGAAGGGGTGTCTGGAGCAGTTTCACGAGGTTGCAACATTACATCCAGAGGTCCTCTGAGGGAGCGACCAAGATTAAGCTCTGCCGGAGTAACGCCTGTTGACTCCTGGACTGCAGAGTTAATCGCAAACCGAAACTCAGACAGGTGCTTGTCCCAGTGTTTGTGATTGTCCCCTACATAGGACGCTATCATTGATTTTAGAACACGGTTCACTCTCTCTGTAAGGTTGGTTTGGGGGTGGTAGGCAGATGTTAACTTGTGTCCCACATTCAAGGTCCTGCATACAGTTTGCAGTAACAACAACATTGTTTTCAACTCTAAAGGGGTGTTTTCCCTCAAATGTCAGATTTTTGTTTCCCTCAAACTTTGTTTCACCTTCATAACACATTTAATGCAGTGTGGGGGATAGTTTTCTTCCTCTTAAACAGCAAAAATCTGTTATCATTTTTACTGCTTTTCATCTCTGGCTTTTGAATCAGGACCGGAGAGGGCAGTGGTATACCTAAGAGAGCTGAGTCAGTATCTCTTGTCTATTAATTTACTCCGTCAGAGAACAGATGGATTTCAGAGGCTCCTGGCTGCTTTTCAACACCATTACGTCTGTCTCTGAAATGTCCCTTTCGCAAGGTGAAAGAGGGAAGATTCACAGAGCTTTTACACTAATTAGAGGATTTATGAGTGTGACAGGGAGAGTGGGCAGTCCCCCTTAAACAACCTGTGATGAGCCTCCCAACACAACATCCCTCCACAGGGCGCCAGCTACTTAACTTTGATTGTGGCCAGAAATAAAACCCGACCGTGACTATCCTGTCCTCAGTTTCTAATCGTGAACATCCTGTCTAAGAAAACAGGTGGGAGGTATGGGTGGAAGAAAGTATACCAAAAGTCACTAAACAGCCTTTGTTATACTGCTAGTGAGCTCCTCTGTCCTCCTCAGCATTCTTGTGCTTTCTCTTCTTGCAGGTTCTTTTCCATTTTTATTGAACAGCTGCAGTGGACCTGCTTTACTCCCATGATCGTTATTAATTTTTGTTGTATTATTTAGTTGTCAAGGCTATACTTCAGTTATTATAGGCATTGCAATCTTTAGTCTTATTTCTATTATTGTAGAGTTTTTTTGTAAATAACTGAGTCGCTATTTGTCTTCTGTACACTCTCTCTCTCTCTCTCTCTCTCTCTCTCTCTTTCTCCCATCCTAACAGTTTGAGGCAGAAAGCCGTCTAGCTAGCATACTTGAAGTTTTTTGCCAATAAAAAAACATGTTTTACCTTTCCACTGTTACCAAGTGCTTACTCGGGATGGAAATAGTTGTCACACAACGTGAGGCACAAATCACAAAATGGACGTAATTCTCAGTCATACTGTGATGATATAACAAATGCACGATGCTATATGCAGGGTTAGGACAAAGAACCATACAGTGTGTATTTTAATTGTGTGTTTTTTTGTAAGTGAAAATTTTATTAAGTGCAAAGCTGTGGCACATTTATGTATGTTTGAGCCGTTATCAATACCAGGTATTCAACTCAGGCTCTCACTATGCGAACAGAACAGTTCATTGTAGCTGAAGACAAAACAGAAATGACGTAACTTTCATTGAGACAGCATAAAACCGAATTGTGTTTCACCTTGGATGCGTCTCTAGAAATACAATGGAACACATTGATTATTGAACAGTGCAGTGTTTGTCACTGGAAGTATTGTTCTGAATAAACAGGAACTGACGTACAACCTGATGAATTGATCTCAGAGAAAAGCACATCTGTCTCCAAATCTTTTGACCTTCATGCACAATTTCAAACATTCAAACAAGAGACCAATCGCCAGCCTATGCTGAAGATTAGAGTTTAAAAATGTGGAGCTTTATAATGTGCAAGATTCTAATTAATGGATTTATAATCAGATGTGTTTTTGTCAGTATCCCACCTTGCTCAGATCTATTTTGTGTCATGATTGCCCACTACCCTCCCTCCCCTCCCTGTGAATTTATGGATGTTATTTTTTATTCCAGGCCTGTCTCAGAGTGAGAGATTAACTGTAGGATGCAAGAGAAGGGACCCTTCTTCATGGGGGAGCATGCACCCAGCCAACATGATTATTGTGCACTAAATCACCACAATGATATTGTCAGTTTGCAAGTCTCCATGCAGGTTAAGAAGAAGCTTCAAAGAAATGTGTTTACAGCCGGATGTTGTCTGCAAAAGCAACAGATCAGTGGAGTTCAACATAAATTAAGGACCTTTTCAGATTGACCGAGAAATAAGAGAACAGAAATATGGATGTCACATCATATTGTCCTCGAGAGCGGCGATGAAAGAAAAAGCCAAAAGCATCAGACAACATGAGATCTAGTGGACAGAATAACATATACACATGCATTATGCAAACCAACATCAAAGGCCCTGAAGGTAGCACCTTTCTCAGTATGAGTGAATATTAACTGAGTGGTTGTGATTTATTTTGTAAAGCCTTAATTTATGGTTTGATCTGGATTGCAAAATAAGATCTTAGTTCCTGATATTTCATCTGTCCTGGAGACTTTGATTATGTGTGTGAATTGTGATCCTGAAGCAAAGGAAAAACAGGATGAGAATCAAAACCAGAACAAGCACAAGGAACTCTTTCATATATCAAAAGCTTAATAAGCCTGAGATGTGGTCTACTGCAGCAGCTGACACAACGATCTGGAGATGAGTGGATGGGGTATATACTGTTGAGTTGATGGACAGCAGGTGTGCAGGTTTGAGCAGGTGAATGGAATGAACTGCAATCAGGAGGGAGCCACAGAGTGTTAATGGGAACACCACGCCCACAAAAACACTCACACAGAGACAGACAGGCAGAGCCATAACACATACTGTGTTTTAAAACCATAAGGAGCAGAGGGGTCAGGGTATCATGATTGGAGGCAAATGGAGGCAGTGAGGGTGACATGCAGACGCACAGACGCACAGACAGATGAGCCCTCAGCCCACATTGGAGCAGATTGGATGTCATCGGTCTGTTCACACACTTAACCTCTAAACCCAAGAGCAGCTGATTCATTTAAGTTTTTGATTCTTTTCTGTCCACTTGTAGGCGCAATGGCATGTTCCCTGACTCTCACTCGCCCAGACAGCTCTCTCTCTCCCTATTAAATGCATTTTAAATAATGAGGGAGCAAAGCGAATGGGGATCTAATGTTAAGTAAATACACTTTAAATGTTTTTCTAAAAAGACTCCTAAATTCAAGACAACAGGTGAGCAGCACGGCATCTCTTTAGGATGAGTGGATTTGTGCAGCTGTTCTGCTGGTTTTTGGTCTTCAGTTATAGGTATTTAATTTTATTTCCATATTGAAACCTCTGTTACAGATTTTGAAATGATAATTTGGTGATAGTTTTGTGGGTCATACGTAGATTGTAAAGCAGCATCAACACTTTCAGAGCTTTGGTCTTCAATAATTCAATTCAATTTTGTTTGTATAGCACATTTCATACAAACATAAACTCAGTGTGCTTTACAGAGGACCAAGATAAACAAACACAAAACAAACTCATTTAAAATAAACAAAAAAAATGGATTCAAGAGCTCGCTTTAAACCAACACATGTAATGTTTGTGTAGGCATCCAGGTTATGGTCATTCAAAGCTTGATCCACTGGACTAGATGAAAGATCTTGAATCTGTTTCACCTCTCCTCCTGAAAGCGTCTTTGTCTTCAAGAATCACTTCTTTTTTTAAAAAATGTTTAAAATTTGGATAAACGTGTGTTTGTTTGGAGTACAACAAACAAAATACTTTAAATGTTGACTTTTGGGTATTTCTGTTTAACTGACGTGGAGGGCCAAGGGAATTAGAAACCAGCAAGGTGATGACATGCAGTAATGCTCTGAGGCAACTGAATTTGGGATGTCATGGCTTCCTTGCCAGACAGCAGTCTGCTTTAATTGGTTCAAATGCGGAAAATAAAAGAGACCCCAGACTCAGACAGCATAACTTCTAACCACTAGAAACTCAATCTGTTAGTTTCTGATTGAACCTAAATCCGGGATATCTCAGCAGCACACGACTGAGAAGTGCTGCAGCAGAAAGACACCAATTATAAAGTTCCCCTTCAATTTATCTCTCATTGTGACTAAAACTCTTAAATGTCGTTTTTTAAAAACTGTGGCTTTTGAAACTCCCAAAGCAGTCACATTGAGTGAGAAATTATGTTTGTTTTGGGTTCCATCTGTCACAACATCACCAGAAAGGCAGTCAATCCCTGAGGGAGGTTATATGGACAGTGGGTAAATATATAAAAGTTCATTAGTGTGTCACATTTTGTGTTAATGACAGGTTAAAGTAAAAGGATGTCAATACTTAGAGGAGATCAGCAAAAAACATTAAGTATGTTATATTTTGACAGTGTTTTTTTGCTGCGATATTTTTGATGATAACTATCAGATTAGATAAGTTTTTTATAGAAAATCATTTGTTTTGAAAAAGTATTGTGTTTTCACATGGCTTGTATGTCTGTAGGTCCTGATCTGGTTCAATGACCTGTTGACTCCAAATGTTCATTTAGATTTGAGGAGTACCAATACCAATACCACATGGTATTGTATGGTTTAAATTCGTATTCATCACTTTTTAAAAAAGATGTTTATCCTCCATTTTATGACAGGAGATACTGGGAGGAGAGATTTGAGGACGACATGCGGCAAATGTCGAGTGTTGAGCTGGAACCTGGGTCGGCAGTGGGACTCTGTACTGTATTTTGGGCGCATGCTGGTGCTCCCTATTCATCCCTTCAAGAGGATTTATATACACTAAAAAATATATTTCTTTAAGCTCCCTTTATCAAGGGTTCTTATTAATCACTAGCTACTCTCACAGATAATGAATAATCTGTAAACACAATCAACAGGCGAGGGACAAGAGATTCTGGTTTCTGTTTGCAATCAGAGTCGTATTGTCCACTGGCAGTTCAGCAGGCTGTGGATGTACGCAGGTACATGTTCAGAGAGCAAGAGGCGGATCTAATCGGCTGCGATGCATTTCATTTTCAGTTTCAGACATTTGCATATAAATCTATTTTACTATCCTGTCCTAGTTGTCATCCCTCAACTCCAGCTTGACAAGTTCTTATACAGACTGAAAACAATGACATGCAAAGTATTTATCCATCACTCCTGGCTACATTTTTTAAACATTTTAAGCTTTTGCTTTTAGCTGTTTGAACCTTTTATCCATCACTAATGCTTAATATGCCTCCAGAGTGTGAGACATAGGCAACAGGTTGACAGCAGGATGAAGAGACGAGATACAAAAGGAGCTCCAGGCTGGTTATGAACCTTCTGCCTGACTGCTTGGGGCCAGAGCACAGAAAAGGCTTGAGTAAAGGGAAAGTTAGATGTGTTTTTTTTATTAATTAGATGTTATCGTCCTTGTTCTTTTTATATTTATGAATCCATCCTAAAGCAGTTTGAGCTAGTTTCTTCTTTTTTTTTTATACATGTATGCACAGATTTGGAAAAAAAAAATGTAATCAGTTTGGAGATTGATTTCTACATAGCTTCTTTAATCCTTGTGACGACTGCCCAGGTAAGTGATTAACACACTTTTCATAAAATCTATGTTAGAAAAGGAAAAGAACCAATAGATTTGACTCTGAACACAAATATAATGCCCTGACTGACTCTTTTATGAATGTATAGTTCCCCTCTTGTGTCTTTCATCACAGAGCTCAGAGAGCTCACAGTTTGGAGCAGCTAACTGGAGTGGTGCTCTCACTGTCTATTTGTAGTTTTCAAAGTGTTCAGATGGAGCATTGTGTGTGCAGTGCATTCAAGGTTACTTTGCTAGCGGTCCAGAGTGAATACTCGGAGAGGCGACGTGTGAATAATTACTTTTCCCTTAATCGAGGAGAAGAAAACTAGCGTGGGCAACTGTAATATTAAGCTTGTTCATTGATTTCCTTTTTCCAACGATAATTCTTAACAAACCGGTAACGTTAAAGCTGCCAAACTGGCTGTCAAAAGATAATTGGAATTTTAGATGCAGGGGATGTTGTAGCTCCCAGAGGACCCATCAAGACTGTTACCCTGCACATCTGTTCTGCAGAACCTTTATAAGTCATCTGTTATATTCTCAAGAGAAATCTTATTAATTTCCCCTCGGAGAGTTCAAAAGGACCAGGACTTAATTTACCCGGGAGGCTGGAGGTGGATGAGACTGAGTCAAGCTCGGCTGCTGAGGTGTGTGACCGGTAGACATCATTAATGTGAAAGATCAATATGGAATTGAAATGAAAGGGGGCCAGATCAGATGTGATCGCTCCATTTAAAGTGTAATAGTTCAATGCTTTAACAAGTCTTTTTTTACAGCATGCTAGAACAAAAAAATGTTACGTAGAGCTAAAAATATATTGCTTACATCAACATTTTCTTTTGTACTACGCACACTTGCTTAGATCAAGGAAACAGTTTCTGTGATCGGACTCGTTCCAAACACAAACTTTATAATTAGATCTGCTTTTGAGAGTGTATATGTGCGTGTGTGTGTGTGTGTGTGTGGTGTGTGTGTGTGTGTGTGTGTGTGTGTGTGTGTGTGTGTGTGTGTGTGACAACATTAAACAGATTACATTAAAATAACAATCTGTTATCATCCATTCAGTGTACTATCAACTTTGTGTAGTTGCATAACCTGATCTTCCTTGACAGTGATTGGCTAATTTAGTGAATCTGCTGTGTTTGATAAATTCAAACAAAAGCACGGTGTCAGGAATCTACTGACGTTAGTCATCATGTCGCTGTTTGTTTCTCCTCCGGTCTATTTACACAGAAACATCTGCACAGCCTTGTTTTTCTCAATCAGTGTTTTGTGTATTAAAGCACTAATGAATCAGAAAATGCTAAGTTGTGTGTTTGTTTCTAAATTTCTCTCCGGCATGAACAAACAGGTGTGAGATACTAAACTGTTTAAGTAAGTTTTCCTCTGTTGTCCAAACATTTGCCACAAGACTCAAATTCACAACAAAGAAAATCAATATGGAATTGGGTTTGAAAATTTCAAGGACGTTTTCAGTGTTCTTTTAATGAAAGTTTGAAAGCCCTTTTATTAGGAATAATATGACAGTATGAGGTTTCCAACACAGCCAGAGAGAAAAGGGGGGTGAAACTTACAGTCCCTTCTGCCATCATTCTGCTGCTCTGAACATGATGGATTAAGTTACCTTAATAAAGAGCTGATTTACTTTATTTTAAAACATAAAAGAGACAGAGAGTTTGTTTATATGTTCTTATTTAAGCTCAAGGCTTAAAATTGTCATGTTTACATTTTGCATGTTTTCCCTGAGTTTTATGACACTCTTCAGTATGTGAAGGACAAACATCAATGTCGACATCAATGTCGAACTTGGACTCTTTAATAACCAGCAGTTACAGCTATGGTGCAGGGAAGTAATCTGACTCTTGTTGTCTCTTTGCAGCATGTGTCGACCTCTTCGGTTAGCTGAAAAACAACACATGTAGAGTAGAGGGACAGATGGGTTTAGAGATGAGTGTGAAACTCTTCTTGTGCTTTGTTGAGTAACACAGGGTGCAGATTTGTGCAAAAGATGCACAAACATCTTAAAGAAATTGCTATTAAAACACCTTTGCTTTAGATTGTGCCTCTGTGTTTGACATGAATGTTGAAATAAACAAATAAAAATAACATGTAAAATATCCTTGCATAATTCCTAGTTTGCTAACCCTGTAAAGAGTTTATTAACTCCTGTGGCCTTTTGGCTCAGATGCGGACCCAAACTAATGTGCAGCGCCAACTTAAACAAAGGAAGGAAATCATACTGAATGCTAGAGCTCTGTTCCAAGACCTAGACTGGTGGCAGAAACCCTGTATAGCCTTTGTGTGGACAAATGAATTCATGGCGTGCAAAGCTCAGAGAAGTGAAGTGTAATAAATATACGCGCTGATTATTGATTCTGTTCACCGGCCAACAGGTTTTGGGATGACGTTGTTTCTTCATGCATCTAAAGGCTCACAATGCTGCAGGTCACATTTATTATTCAGAGGTGTGAACACTTTCTGAGTTTAAGGGGCTTACATCTGCTTTTAATGCCTGAGAAGAATTGTGGTCAAGAAATATGCACATTTCAGTTTCGACAAATGACACCATATAATCTCTATTTGGCAAAAGAAAAACATTGTTTCGCTAAAATGATCTCTCCAGATTATCACAAAAACGTAATCATTATCACAAATTAATTTCTGTAATTACATAGCTGCAGCTCAAACCCTTAACGTTTATGTTTGAAAGAGTCTTCACTGTATCCAGTTAAACTATGAGACACATTAAGGGATAGCAGTGTGAGTCAGAAATAGCATTTTTCTTGGTGAGGGCTGATTTTAAACTTAAGAGGCAGACTCTCAGTATTACATTATTCAGTGGCTGTCTCACCACTAAAACAATATTCAGAATGAGATTCTGCGTTTGCACGTCACCTCATGTTAACGCAGCAACCACAAAATGAACATCCCAATTTTCCCTTTTTTGCTGATTATGTGATTTTTACCGCCGACTTTCCCTCTTGATCTGCTACAACAAATGAATTCTCCCCAAAAAACAGTTGAGTTTATCTCGCTTTATTATCAACTTCATCACAAGTTTAGACGGGCAAACCAATATTCAGACTGATCCAATGGTGACGTACCAACAATGCTCTTTGAAGTGAAGTAAAAAACTCTTGAACTATAATCATATATCTCAATTCAAGACCCTGGAAGGTCAGTCTAGTGTACACTCAGGTGGTCAAAGTAGCTTCCACTTGACTGCGGTCGTGCTGGAAGGCCAGTCAGACTACTCAGACGGATAAAACTTGACATTTAGGGGTGATCATTTATCAGATGGCAGGCTGTTGAAGCTCTTATTTGGAAAAAAAAAAAAAAAAAGAAGATTGCTCTTACTTCATGAAGAAGCAACAAAATCACTTTGTAGCTTATTTAAATATCATGGAGCAATCCCAGCACTCTTGTTGAGGGAACAGTGTATCACTATCTCTTTCATAGTATATAGAAAGGGAAAAGGAATAACAACAAAATTGGGGTCTTAATGAAGTTAATGTTTCATGACAGATCAGTGTATGTGTGTTGAGTTGTTTTTGCGCCTGCGTGTGAGCAAAGGTACCGTTTCTCAAAATCAAACTGTCAAAGCTGCCGTTAACTAAAGGTTAACATTTGTTACAATTCACCTAGCAGACGCTTTTATCCAAAGCAACGTACATCAGAGAGTAAGTACAACACTAATCCATTCATACACGGCCACCAAAGCAGCGGGAGCAATGCTGGGTTAAGTATCTTGCCCGAAGACATGTTGCTCAGCTGGGGATCAAACCCTCAACCTTCCAGTTGAGAGGCAACGACTCTACCAACAGAGCCACAGCCACCGACATTTACATTTGTATAAAATGTAGATAACTAGATAACTAAACAATACAAAGGGATACCTCGACCACAATCAGATATTTACAAGTTGCCTAACATGCATCAGCATATCATTTGTTTCTGTTAAATAAATATGACTTCATTGTGATCTCAAAACCCAAGAATGTTGCTATAACACACCACAGCCTGACTTCAGAATCACCGGCAGCAATCTGGTTGAAAGACACTTGTAGTCAACACATTTTAACAGTTTTTTCCCATGTTCCAGGGTTTATATTTTATAGGGTAGGGTGCTGGTTGGCATCCATCTTTGTTTTTGATCACCAAGCTGAAGACATAGTTTTTCATCCAGGTGGTTAGAACAGACTTTAGAGAGAAGTTTCGCCCAATCTGCTTTATTTTTTTCAACTTCACAGGTACCCTCACTTTTAGATCATGTTTGCACAAACTGGGGCTTTTTTTTATTTAACATGTGACAACTTATCTGAAACGTTCTCCTCATGTCGCCTGCAACAGAGGAGAGAGATTTTGATGCTCCCACACACACACACACACACACACACACACACACACACACACACACACACACACACACACACACACACACACACACACACACACACACACACGGCTGCTGTGGCTGATGGCATTTTGCTTTCAGGTTGTGTGTATGTCTGTACCACATTTGTGAACATCGTATCAGAGGGAAACCTGAAGGGAATATCTTCAAAGCACAAGCATCCACTTGGACGTGAGTATGAACTGATAAGATATTTAGTGGACAAGGTCCGTGCTGTAAAGGATTGTGGTGCAACCTTTCCAATGTCATGCTTCTTACGCCATTGTTTTGTGACTGGTGTTACGCATTCTTCAAATAATTTCAATATTGTGTATCCAAACACTGATTTACGATAGCCCAAAGCAGACGTGAATCCATACATTTCATTCAATCTATTTCTCCATGATAGAACCCGTCTTGGGTTGTCTTTCATTTGAGAAGCATGTGTTGGTGTGATAAAGGGATCACACCAACACATGCTTTGTAATCAAGAAAACAAATCAGTAGGCCTAAGGTCACTGTGAAAGGCCCTGCTGCCCCGTTCATTAGGTCGATTAAGCTTATGTGTTTGTTTTTGTGCTTTTCCAACTCTGGGGATAAATTAAACAACCAGAAACAACCCGTTATCATGGGAACACAGATAAACAAAATGTATGGATGCATGTACCGCTGAGGGCTTATACCGTTATTAACTGCATCTCCACTGGTTTTCAGAGACATACAACCACAAGGAGTTCATTCTGTTCAACACCATTGCTGCGTTTTGCATTGAAGGCTTTACGACTGCACCACTGAGTAAGTACTCTTAACAACCTTGTGGTACTCTGGATACACTGGATGACAGTGATTGTATAAAATCATGTTAAATCGACATATCTTCAATACTGTCCCTGTAAAACCTTGGTGCCTACATTACCCACAATGCAGTGTGAGAAAAGACAGTTGTTTTTGAGATTCAGGTTTGCCTGTTGAAGGCAAGTTGGTTTTTTTGTTTTTTCAAGCAGGAAGCAGAAACAAGATAAATGTTGTTGTTTTTTTAACTCCATCCACAGATTTTGTGTTTTTTCACAAACTTCAGACGGTCATCAGATTTCACTCAGCTCCCACTGGAACATCTTCTTCATATTTAGTCTTACTTCTCAACACCTGTACTCACACTGAAGATAAGATCAGTGGAGTTAAAACAGGGGAAGAGGTAGATAAGTTTTATAAAGTGATAGAGCTGATAGGATATAACCAGCACATCTGACTGATCTTATTTTTCTTAAGATGGTCCTGTAGTGCATCCAAACACTGGTGAAAGAGTGTTGGAAGTCCTTTCTTTTGCAGGGATCAATGATATCTTTGTTTTACACTCTACTATAAGGCACAGATATCAACTTAAATGTCTTTAAATCAAAGACACTGATGTGGCTTTGAGGCACCAAAGGACAAAGCAAACAGAATCCTCACTTTGCCCTTCACTGTGTTCCTCAGCATCATGACATCTCTGAGGGAATTCCATTTATTTATGTCACAGCTTAAGCTAATAGTTTCTTTGCAGATAGAAATGTGTCCCATAAAACTTGATCTTGTTAGATATGATAACTTAAACCTCTGTATGCTGTGTAAATATTCCTTTGAAGCAGAAGTTGATTGATGATCTACACATTATCAGTAGATGTAAGACTAACTTGAATACAGCAAATAAAATTTTGAAATGTGTCGCTTCTGTAAGCTCTGTCAAAGATCCACTTGTATGAACAAACCTCATCCATCACATAGTCCATGTCGACATCTCTGCTTGTTGATCTGTGTTGCATTTTCATGCTCAGAAATATTTGAACAATGTTGCAAATCCCGTTTGAAGTTTAGACCTCACACACATCATTAAGAACATTTCTTCAACTTAATTATCAACAACGCATTTGATTGTGGTTTGTAAAATCTGAAGATAATTAACCACAGGTAGGACAATAATTCGTATTCTGACCACCTACACTCTATAATACATTCATATTAAACCAAAGCTGTACACTGCCCCTCAGAGGCTGGAAACAACAAACACAGCATCAGAAGAAAAGGACAAATCAAACTCAAGTCATAAAAAGCACAACGTTTTATTAAGACATTTTATTTTGATTTTCTCAGAAAATATATCATTGAAATCAAAGATATCGGTCAAGTAAGTTATTAAAAACAAAGATCTATTTACACCTCATGTGCTTGTACAGAAACGGGTCAATTTAAATTATGTCACACATACCCAGTCTTTTTTTCTTTTTCTTTTTTACATATTCTGGAGTTTGAGGATTTGAAGAAGTATGAGGCTGGTGATTGAGCCCCAAGGTTCCAACTTTAGTCCAAACTTTCTGTTAATACCCTGGTGAAGTACAGAACTGCAGGCTGCCTACTGACGTTTTCAATGCAGTAAGCATGACCTGTGTGAACAGAGCAGGAACAGCAGTCAATAAAAGACACCTCTGTGTAAGAATACATATCAAATGTAGTTAAAACTATCACTAAAATATCTCTTAAACATTTGAATTTTTCTATAAATATGCATGTAGATATTAGTCTTACCACATGGCACCATGAAGGACTGTCCTGGATTGAAGCGTGACTCGCTGCCGTCAATGGCTACGCTCACAGAGCTGGTTAATAAGTGAAAAACCTTTGAAAAGACAGTGAGAGAAAAATGAGTAACAGAACAACGCGATTAGAAGAAAAAAAACATCACATGAGAATTTTGAAGAGGTTTACTGACTGATGTGGCGCTGTGATCCACCCACAGAGGCTTCTTCATGTAGGAGCCCAGCAGGATTTTCCCACTACAGATGGTTCCAGAGTTCAGGTCCACCATGAAGCCGATCGCTCGGCCCTGATAGAAGTACCAGTCGAAATGCTCCGGACTGACTTCAGGACCTTCTGAGAGGATTTTAAAAAAAAAATGTCTTTAATGACAGGTCACCACGTATATTACTTACCCATTAATAAGAATCATGTGACCATTATTCAGTTTGATTCCAAATGCTGTCTATAATCAAAATTAAAGCAAAGCTAATTAAGGTCCTAAGCTGTGTCAAAGAATGAGGCATCATGGGTAAATAAGTTGTACTATTAAAACTTTCTTATATATATATATATATATATATATATATATATTTTTTTTTTTTTTTGCATATTAGCTCATTTATATTCATTTTTTCCTCATTGTCCTTGGCCTACTTACTGATTGATTATATTTTAATAGTGAGTTCATCAGAATTTTAATTGAAAAAGTCTTTGAATGATAGTTCAGTCACAGAGAATCTGTGAAAGAAGTTTAAAAACCTTCATACGATAACATTCAACCTGCTCAGCTCCAGAAGAGATCCAAATGACCAAATCATGTATATTTGGGTTAAAAGATCTTTCTTTAAGTTCACTGGACAAACATACTTTCATGATCGTAAACATTGGACATTATATTCCCTTACTATCGACAGAGGCAGACCAGAGACACTTAAACCACTCTGCCAGGTTTGCCTTATCCTTCGGCTGCAAGATGAGCGGTTTGAGAGGAGGGGCGCACAGATCGGATGCAGAGAGGGCAGAAAGGACGCTGGGTGACGGCCGAGCTTGAAGAGAGTAAAGATAAAAAGCGACACTTCATTACTAGGATCAATCAGAAAAAGTTGCTCTTTCATATGAAGCAGAAACACATTGAAGGCTCTAATAATAATGTTTGCTATTCAGGTGTTGCTGTTTAACTATGTGACAGGAGCTCTGTGTCCAGGCAGAGCTGCTGCATTTTTAATCCCACACAGCAGATGAGGGGGCTCAGTGTAAATATTGCATCATTGGCTGACCGAAACAAACTGTCAAATTTGCCTTTTTCATTTCATTTACTCAGACTGAGCTCACATTGGCAATTCTCTCATGTTTACTTACAATTAACCATATATGTAGGCTTCTGCTGTGTCCAGTGAAGAGTAACAGCACGCTTGTTTTAGAATTAAGCCTTTTTTTCAAACCATGTAATTGCCAATTTAAAATCAAATTGTAGGAGCACTACATGTGCTGTCATAATATCATGGATGGCCAGTGTGAAAACCTGAACAAATGGTGAGCGGGTGTGCTATCATTATATTAAAGGTTGTTTTTTTTTTTTGTGATGAAAAGACAAAAACGTGTCAGAAATTGGAAATGGAAACATTAAAACTCCAAAAAGAAGCAGACATAAATCTACAGAGGCTTGTTTACAACATACTCATGGTGTCATGCTCCTCGTACTCTTGCAGCTCAAACATGGAGGGCGGTCCACTTCTGAAGGGGATTGAACTGCGAAAAAAAGAAAGAAAGAGAAATCAAAACTGAAACAGGGAAATCGGAGGAAAATGTTAGCGGTGGCAAATATTCAGGGTTGTTTCCTTACATGTCCTCTGAATGACACTTGTCATCCTGTGGGGTGTCGTGGTATGGAGGGCTGACCTCGACAGAATCTACATTGAGAATACCTTTGTCACTTTCATCTGGGACTGAAAGGTCAGTAGCTCTGACTTTACGCGTGTTTTTCTGAACTGCTCCTCTGCTGCTCGCCACAGTCGAGGTCTCTGCAGCTGAATCGAAAATGTCTTTAAACGTGGCCAGAGAGCGTTTGACAGTCTTGGGAGCTGACATTAGCTTCCCCGTCAGAGGAGGAACAGCAGCTCCCTCTGGTGGCTTTGATGAGACTGCAACATTACCATTTTTAGGAGTCCCCAGTTTAAAGCCCCTGCTCTGTTTGCTCTTCTTTTTTCTTTCCTTCTTAGGTTTGGGCTCCTGCTGCGGCTTTGACGAGATGTTCTCCGCTTCCTCCGTCGGGCCGTTGACGGCCCACCAGTTACCCGGACATTTCCTCCTCCGTTTATCTGATTCTGCTGTCCTAAGCTGCTCCCTCTGCCTTCTGGGAGTAGTAGGCGCTGGGGTGATGGACTGTTCTTCAGTTGAGATGTGATGATACACTCTATGAAATACCTCCTCCCCTGTAAAAAAAATAATAATTAAAACACATCTTAACCAGATACAAGGATTATCGTTTGTTTTTAAGCCAAGATAACTCACATATAATATTAACAGTAGAGACTTGATGATACACTCTAGGATTGTCTTAATAGTAGTAATAGAAGTCTTAATAAAGAAGCCTCAGGAGCATTTTCCAGGCAGAACAAGAAATTCTATTTGTCCAGCTGTACTTTTAACTGAGACATGTTTTCAAATGCAGGAATTTTATTTTTTATGTAATCTTTCAATAGTTTTAGTGGTGCCTCTTCTTCAGATGGGTATCTGAGTCCATCGATCTCACCTGTGCTGAGGCTGTGGCCTCTGTGTGAAAAGTCCAAAGGACTAGACCCTTCATCCAAGTTCTGGTCCTCGACTTCACCCTGCTGCTCCTGCTCTTCCACCGGCTCTGCTTCTTCCTTTCCTCTTTCCTGATTTGATTTGATTTTGCCCCGTCTGTTTTTCTTTTCTTTAATTTTGTTTTTATCCTGACAGGACGACGTTGCACACTCTGCCTGAATCCTCTTCTTTAGAGCCTTTTCTTTCTTAGCCTTTACCGGAGAACGTGTTGCTGTGATGGGCTCCTTGTTGTTCTGCTTTGACTGCTTCTTCACCGTAGGCCAGTGGTCTGCAGCTTCTGTTTCTTCTGGGGAGCTTAGCCACCACAGTCCGGTCTGCTTCCTTTTCCTTTTCCCAATAATGTGGTCGTCTTCAGGTGGAGTTCCGTCAGACACGGGCGGCGTTTGTTTCTGTTCATCTTTTCCGTCGGAGAAATCCTTTGCTGTTTGTGCTTTAGACTTTGAGGTTTCTCTTTCTGTTGGAACAAATAACATCTAATTCTGTGAAGATGTGCAAGATTCATAGAACGTTCAACACTGATCTTGAATTAAAAAAACAAAATGAACACTTCATGTTCCCCGAGAGTCGTATTTAAAGAAACATTGATGTTTTTACAAATGTGGTCAAATCATTGTGAGATAATGGAAAGGGATTTTTAAAGCAGATGTTCCTCACCTGATGCAGAGCCCTCGTCTTCTAGATCTTTGTGCTCCTTACTTGGTTCCTTCGCAGTCTCAGTGTACGCCGCCTCCTTTCTTCCATCAGACCCTTGCATCACTTTCCTGCCCCCCTTTGACGACTTAGCCGTGCCTGTCTTGGCATTTTCTTTCCCATCTTTTACAGATTTTGATGTCTTTCTTTCAGTGGCCTTCTGGGCTTTGTCTTTTGTTTTCAGGGTTGGCTCTCCTCCCTCTCTCTCCCTCTCAGCAGTGTCTTCAGGCTGCTCCTCTGCTTTGTCACTCTCTTTAGGTGGAAGCTTCTTGAGTCGTTGTTTCTTCTTGTTTGGTTTCTCTTGTTCCAATAATTCAACCACAGGAAGATCCTGCGGGCTGGTTGATTCAGTCGTATCAGTTCTCTGCTTGGCTGACTCCTTCTTCTTCTCTTTCACTTTCATCTTCTTCATTTCTTGACTGACAGTCTGGTGTCCCACTTTTCTGTTTGTCTGATTAGACTCCTGTTGTTCTTGTGTCTTCTCTGGCGGGCTCTCCTTCGTCCCCTTGTCTTTTGAGCTGTCTTTGTCGGTGCTGGACGTTCTGCTCGGTCTCTGTTTCTTACCGGTGGCACTTTTTGTTGGAATGGAAATCCAAAGAGGGGTTTCATCCTCCAGAATCAGGAAATCCTCCTCTGGCTCAGGAGGAGGAGTGGGTACTTTTACAGGTGACAGAGACTTTCTGGAACTAAACATCAAAAAGATTGTTCATCATTTGAACTTTTTATGTTGAAGTTATTTTGAACCTAAACAACAAATAATTAAAGGCAAGGTTGGTAATTTATGAAAACTAGCAGGAGTTTGAAAGTAGCATTCCCTCAGTGCTCCGTCTGCACCCACCCCCTCTCCTCTGTGCTCCCTCAAAAGCCACGCCCCTCACTTAAACGCACAAGCGCCATTGGTCAGGAAGCGGACCTCAGCTCATGCTTTGAGTGCATGCAAGAAGGTAGAGAACGAGCACAGAGACAGGGAGGTGTGATTGGTTCATCAGATTGGTACCTCGTGGCAGACATTGGTCAAAGTTTTTACAGGCTTACAAATGATACAAATGACGGATTTTCTTCATTCCTTTTTCAGAGCACATTAATTATTAATGTCTGTCAGGACCTAAAGAACATTTCGACCAAAATCTTAAAAAGTGTATCTGGAGAAAATTACCAACCCTGCCTTTAACATAAAGGTGTACTCGTATTGCTCACTCACCATGCAGGTTTGGAAAGTCCAGCTTCTCTAAGCTTCAGTAGGAAAGCAGACATGTCTTTTCTGACATGAGTGGAAACCTCGACTGACGGCTGATTGTGAAGTCTTTTCGGGGTTGGCTCTCCTCCCTCTCTCTCCCTCTCAGCCGTGTCTTCAGGCTGCTCCTCTGCTTTGTCACTTTCTTTAGGAGGAAGCTTCTTGAGTCGTTGTTTCTTCTTGTTTGGTTTCTCTTGTTCCAATAATTCAACCACAGGAAGATCCTCCGGGCTGGTTGATTCAGTCGTATCAGTTCTCTGCTTGGCTGACTCCTTCTTCTTCTCTTTCATCTTCTTCATTTCTTGACTGACAGTCTGGTGTCCCACTTTTCTGTTTGTCTGATTAGACTCCTGTTGTTCTTGTGTCCTCTCTGGCGGGCTCTCCTTCGTCCCCTTGTCTTTTGAGCTGTCGTTGTCGGTGCTGGACGTTCTGCTCGGTCTCTGTTTCTTACCGGTGGCACTTTTTGTTGGAATGGAAATCCAAAGAGGGGTTTCATCCTCCAGAAGCAGGAAATCCTCCTCTGGCTCAGGAGGAGGAGTGGGTACTTTTACAGGTGACAGAGACTTTCTGGAACTAAACATCAAAAAGATTGTTCATCATTTGAACTTTTTATGTTTAAGTTATTTTTAACCCAACCAACAAATAATGTTTATTAAGGTGTACTCATATTGCTCACTCACCATGCAGGTTTGGAAAGTCCAGCTTCTTTAAGCTTCTGTACGAAAGTTGTCATGTTTTTTCCGACACGAGTTGAAACCTCAACTGAAGGCTGATTGCGAACACTTTCTGACTTTTTGTTTGGAGCTGCCAGTTTAGGATCCTGTCTCACTTTAGACACAGACGCTTCGGTCTTTTCTTGCCTTGAATTAATCAGAAAGAGTAAAAAGAAACTATGAGGACAATGTGATTTGAACGCTTCTCAATTCATTTATTTCACTTAAATGCAAAGTCTCTTACGACGTTAACAATTCTAACACAGTACAATCTTTCTAAACAAAACTCAAACTTAACTCAAGCTTAACATTCAGACAAGAATGATGTGAACATAAAGTTCATCAGAATCGAGACGTCACTATCGGTTCCACTTTTTAAGTATTTTGATTTAAAGAGAGGTCTGACATGAACGCTTTTCTAACTTAACATTAAAATGTAATCAATTCTTACCTTTCTGGTTTACCTTCTGAAACATCTGTTTGAGTTTTACTGGATGAGTTTCCTTTGACAGGATGACCCTCTTTTCTGCCGGGGGGGGGGGGGGGGGGGTAAAGAAACATATGTACATAAATTTAATCTGAAAAGGGAAACACCCAAGAGTATGTATCAAATTAATGTCAGGCTTCAAACACTAAATGGTTCCGCTACACTGAAATAGTTGCTTTTGTTTGAGTGTTTGGATGCTCGTATCAAATAACCATCTCATTAAGAATGAGAACATCCTCTTACCCCAGACTCTCCAACTCTTTTTTGTGGCAGGACACCTTTGGTTTGCTTAAAGCAACCCTATTCGGAGGAGACTCCAGACCAAAGTCATCACTCCTACAGAAAATGATAATATAAAAACATGTTATACAGAAATCAGTTCATAAATACAAGCTCTGAATGTCTAAAAAGACTAAAGCTATCTTAGTACGAAAACATCTAAACTAAACCTTTTTACATTCGAAGACATTTATTTTTACGAACTCTTTTGTGATGCGCTCCTGGCATTGCGGTTTCTGGCTGTATAGATGCTCCGCCTCCGCCTCCTCTTCTTCCTCATCTTCACAGGCAAAGAGAATCGGGGACACAACTCTGTCTTTTTCCTTGTCCAATTCTGCTACACGTTCCACAGCCATGTTTTCTTCAATAGGACTGGATGTCTTCACTGGCCCATGCATTTTAAATTGGAAGTCCAAATCTGCAACAGGGACATGCGACGCTCTTTAACAAGATAAACTATAATACACAACATAAGAAGGTGCAAACAGACAGTACATCTCATGTGAGGCAGCATAGAATGGCAAAGTACTTCTTCAAAAAAATACAGATTTGAGTCTCTTACCGATGTCTAGATTAGGACTGGGCGACCTTGTTGCAGGACCCAGGATGTCTCCTTTAGGACCCTGTAGGTTACACAACAAACATTTTTAATAGAAGACTCATCAGTTCTTTCCCAAGTGAGGATATAAGATCAGCTCAAACAAAACTAATCTCTGCTACACAATAAACCATTTAATATTTGGCTGCCAGAATAAATGTATTGCCTTTAATAAGGTAGGACTACCTATTTGTAATATCAGCTGAAGTCTGACTGTACATTACCATATGGCTTCCAGGAGGTTTTTTCAGTATTTGTCCTTCCTGTGGGACTGGTGACACCTCTTTCTCACTCTGGTTAGTCTCATTATCTGAGGTCTGGCGCAGAGGAGACGGCGGGACTATGTCAACATCATCAATTGAGGATGAATCTAAGAAGGAAAAAGTAAACAAAGGTCACAAAAATAAATAAAAAAGCAGAGAAATATGACCGAAAAAAAATTAGGACAAAAGCAAACTCACCCAGGTCATCAAATATTTTATCGATGGCTCCCAAAGTGGGAGTCAGTGTTCTTGTCCACTTTTTAGATGGACTGAAAAGACAAAAGGTGAGGTGATAATGATATCGGAAGGTATAAAACATTAGAATTCGCCCTGACAACTTTATGACAAACAATACCATTAAGTCTGCATTAACAATATCCTCTTAAAACTCCCAGAAGAACCAATGTCAGAGTAGATGTGTAGCAGCAACAATGGCTCGATACAAAGACAAAGGAGGATTAGGCCCACTAGAATTGAGTTTATTACATCAGTCTTTTTTTACAGTTGAATGAAATGTGACACACGATGGGGTTATCTCGGCATAAAAGCAAATACTTTTAAGTGTTATTTAAGAATTATTAAAGTATGTTTTACATGAAACAACTTCAGATATATCCACATTTAATTGCTGTAGTTTTTTTGCTAACTCAACAGACACATGATTAACACTTAAGACACAAGAATTAAAGTACAGTTTTCATAAATACCTGTTGGAGTTATTAAGGTAGCAGAGCTTCCTCTTTGGTCTCTTCTGTGAACACAGTTAAATCTACTGTAATTCTGTTGCTTTGCAAAAAGGGTTAGTATCAGATAACAACAACACCTGAATAGTTTACTGGGCGATGAAGCAAAATAACGGTATGTTAGTAGGCTATAATATACAAAACATGGTAAGGATTTCAGAAACACCCTCAATTCTACGCATTACACTTTAACTTCCAAAAATGAAAACAGGTATATCACAGTCCTCTACAGAGCCATGGTCAGGTGAACTATTTGCCAGTGCGTATTACTCCTCAAGAAAGTAAAAAAGCTGTTTAAAACTGTGCTAAAACAGTATCTTCAAGAAGGAAACCAGCCATAATCAAACATTTACTCTGTTAGTGAAGCAGAAAGTTGAGTATGACATAAGGTGCATTTAGACGAAAGCTAAATATTCCAAGGTGTGAAGTTTTTTTTTTTTTTTTTTACTAACATTGTATTATTATTTCGCATCTATATTTATATATATATATATATATATATATATACACACTGTACATTCTATATATTTTTATTATTCAATAATATAATATATAATAATTATATTATTATATTAGTATTAATAATTATTAATATATAATTATATAATAATTATTATTAATATTATATAATATTTCATTATATTACACTATATTATATTATACTACATTATATTACATAACTGCACTCTGCATTACTGTGGTACAACACTGCCTCTCTTGCTGTTTTTACATTACTTGCTGCTATTTATCATACAAAGTCACTTTAATCATCACTTGTCACTTTATCTTGTCATTCTCTGCAAATACTGTCTCAATTCCCCCCAGTTAACTTCATCATTCATTTTGTACTGTATATACCCCCTGTTTTTATTTTTAATTTATTCTAATTTTAATTATTTTTTTTATTTTAAATTAATTTTAAAATTTATTATTATTATTATTTATTTTTTTATTCATCTTATTGAATCTTATCTATTCTGTTTAATGTGTATTTTTGAGCTTTCTTGTCTGTGCTGCTGCAACGCCCGAATTTCCCCTCTGAGGATCAATAAAGTATTATCCTATCCTATTAATCCTTTTTATTTGAATACATTTCTAAAAACAGGACGGCTAGAGAAAGCAATAAAAGGTCATTAAGACTATGCTGTGTGTGTACATGTCGATATGTGATTCAAGTCTGACATTTGTTTCTCTTCTGTTTGTACTTTGTTGATTCTGTTGGAGATGTTCTGTTGATGTTTCTGAGCTTGGTGTTGTTTTGTAACTCTGTGTTGTATATAATGTGTATATTAACAGACTCTAGTCTTTTGACCCTTAAATCCAAACTACGTTAACCATTACGATGATCTCTTCGGGGTTAACTTGTTTCCTTTACTCGCTCGCTTTAGGCTAAAGATACAAACACAGAATAAAGGGGTTTACTTACCAGGGTTGGGTACTTCGTCTCCATTTATATCAGTCGGGAAACTGTTTTTTAAGCGTCAACTTTACGTTAGTTTAACAGTAACATAGCCACCATTTCGTTTGATTACCTTTTCTCAATCGGCTTCCTCTATGAACATCAAGTAAGGAACTATATTATAATCGTAAATACGCTTCAAAGACTGCTCTTTCGCAAACCTGACAGCAAACGTTAGCGTTAGCAAAACAATGGCGCTGTTTACAATTTGTAAAATCCCGCGCACTTTGTCGTCGCCACGGTGATTTAAACCCTCAGGTGAGTCTTGCAGGAAACACTGTCGCATAGTGGCGGATGCGTACGTACATTACATGCATTAATACTATCGTACACAACTGTAATATGAAAGCCGTTTTAACAGAAACGCAAACAATCCGACTATTTGTGCTTGTTGTTAGTGGACATTGGATTTAAAGTGTCACAGGATTAGCTGCCTTGAAGATTAAACTCGGGGTATCAACGCTTTGCGTTCTCATTCTTCTTTGTGTTTTTTTTTTAGCGCGTTGTAATCCCAAATTTAAAGGTGCATAGCACCACCTACTGTACCGGAGTATTTCGAATGGCTTCAATTATACAATTCCGACCAGATTAATATAGAAATAAACTAATAAAAAGAAGAGATAGACAAAATAATTAAGTAAACAATAAAAATATTAAACATTTTTAAAAAAAAATATATATTTTTGTCCTACCTAGGTCTATTATGTACAAATATATAGCCTACATACATAGAAAATTTAAATAAATCAGTACTAAATAATTCCAGTAACCCCTCCAATTTCTCCAATTTCAAACCTTTTGTTGTAACCTTATTCTTACAGCAATGTTAGCACAATACGTTGATTTCATGCATTTTCTTTTGTATTACAATAAGCACATACTTCTGAAGGAACTTTTATACCCTTGTTATATTCTTCTTTTACACTTTATTTGCAGTGGACTAAGCTTAAGCTAGTGCTTATCCTGTTGCTGCCTACAGATTTTTCATTGTTGAAGCTAAACACATTTATTTAAAGTAAAAGTAAGACATCAAATGGTTTAGGCCATATGGTATAGCTAAAAGATACAGAGCGTACAGAGTAAGAGACATACATCTAAAACTGTTAATACGATAATGCAGTTGAACTTTGTTTTGCTGTACACATTATTTTTGCTGTTCCTTTGTATTCATGTTATTCAAGCGTACAACTATAACTTTATTTAAAATATGTAATAATATAAGTGAGTACATTGCACTTAACATTGGAAAACAAATTGTCAATTGATAAAAAGCAACCATACAATGAACTATGGGAAGTGTTTACAACATACATCCTATACTGTGAGGTGGATTATGACACTGTGGGGCCAATATGCAGTGTTGTAATAGTTTCCTTATCAGATCCTCATGATATGTGTTAGCAATAAATATATTACAAAAGAGACATACAAGGTTCATGGATCAGTCATCCAGAGTTGAAGTATTTACAAAATAATAATATGCTGAAGTGAACTTTTAGTCATACTTTACAATCAGAAATTAATCATTAGTATTTGTCAAGATTTTCCAAATATAACATGTAGGAGGTAATGGTGCAGTAACAGCTGTACACTGTTTTCTATCATGTCAGGTTCCAAGTATCAGAGTGTTACGTCATGAAATGATTAGCGCAATATCTTTTTCTGTTTCCCAGCCCTCTCCATGGGTTGCATGGCTTCAGGACTGGCGTCTTCGTACAGCGGCTGCTTGATGGTCCTCCAAATCACAAGAACTATCCGAAAGGCAAACAGCACACAGGCTAGAGCCAGCAGCACAACTGAAATGAGAAAAATCAACTATTAAAGTCACAAATATTAATGTAGTAAACAGAAGTTACATCTGAATAAGTTTACTCATACATGTGAGGCAAAACTCTCCTTTTTACTCATCACATCCTGTAATGTATCAGATAATCATAATGATGTTTTGGTTAAATGTTTTCAAGCTGATTGATGGTAGAGATTATAACTTATTTGGAACATAATATTGATATGGAGTTGTATGCAGTCCTACCGATGAAGATGCCATTGCGGCTTGGTGACTCAGCGTCATAGTTTTTGTCCAGGTTTCCACACAGCGCCCAGATCACAACGGGGTAGATGACAAGGATGTAGCGCACGTGTTTATCCAGGACCAGGTTTTCCAAAACAAACCTGTGAAACACACAACACAGACACATCATTTCTAAATCTCACCGATGATTCTGTATGTACTGTCAGCTATGTATTTTCCAAGGGCAGTGAACGCACCACACAAGCAGCACAACAGCCAAAACAGAGTAGGAGATGGTGGCAGCATCTGTCGGAGACATCCCAACTTCATAAGTCAGCACTATGGTCAGATTGATCAGCGTTGCAATTGTTGTCCATGTTGTGTATATCATCACAGCATTCTGGACCTGCAAATAGAGATTCACATTGAGTTTCTGTACTTCAAACACTGTAAACCACATGGTATATGCTAGAAAATAGACACACTGTAGATCAAAAGCATAGAATGTAATGTCAGTCAAGCATAAACTGTTCTGTGATTGGTCATACTAACAATTATACGGTAGCACCACAGGTCTGCGTTGTGGTATTTCTTGAGCCAGGGTCCATAAACATGAAGTCCGTGGCAGATGAAGCAAATCATGGAGTAGTTTGTGCAGATGACCAGGATGAGAAAAACCAATGCAGCAATCATGATCCTTTAGTGAGACAGAAACACGCAAAATAGCTATCATTGTCATACATTATTCCCTCTTTGACATTAACTGCACCGTTTCTTATACGTCATGTAAATAGCCTATACCAGGCTATTCAACTATATTGTTTAGGGGGCCAAATTTTCAGAAAGCTAAGGACCCAGGGGCCAGACAAGCAGGCCTACCACAGCAGTACAGTGCGCAAAAACCTTTTTAATTAAGTCAACAACACAAGCTTTTGATAGGCTGCGAGCACAGGACCAAAGATGTTCTATTACACGGCAGTGCTCTGCTGTTTTTAACAACAAGTCATTCACAAGTTTTCCCCCTGTTTATAAATGTTTGTTTTTTTTTTTAAATAGAAATGATCTGCGAGCCAGTCTGATGTAAACCCCGGGCCGGAGTTGGCTCCTGGGCCGCCAGTTGAATCGGCCTGGCCTGTACATACATTTTAATTTGATTATTTCTATTCATTTTAAATAAATGTATTGAATTAATTATAAACATTTTTCAATTTCAAAGTTATATTGTGTATTAGAATATTTGGTGCATGTTTTTTTTTATGTATATGTAAAAAGTTAGGACACTTGTATTTTTATGTGTCTCTGTTGATGGGCGTTCAGGGAGGCATCCCGAGGCAGCGGCCTCTCTGGAGCACACCTGCACACACAGACACCAGCGAAGGTGTGGCAGGCATCATTGCCCAGCAGGTCGACCACCAACCTGTATCATGATCCTAAACTGTATATGTTAACATATTCTTAAAATCAGGCATTATTTTTCATTTTGTCATTTTTCTAACCTTTTATTACAACCAATACTTTCTGTATCATATTTTACCACTCTATTGAACTACTGGTATTTACTTTAGTGGGGGATCCCTAAGTGATGGCTTGTGTCTTATCTTGTCTTAGGTTATCTTGTCTTAAATGAACAGGGAGTGAGACATGAACAGATACAGGAGACTCTTACCCTCTGTCCCAAACAATCAGCCAGCCGATGTTGAAACACAGATTGATGCACCAGCTAATGAAGAAACCGTAAGGCAGCACTGGAGGGCTGCAGTAGACGTAACCATAACCGTTCCTGCAAGAAGAAAGAACCACAGCTCAGTCCGTCTCGTTCTTTAGAACACTTTCTAAGACCAGCTAGTTTTGGCGGATGATTACACAGGGTATGGGCCAAGTCTAGCACTTTAAAAAGGGATATCAGAGTCATCATTAATATTTGCATTTGTGTTTCCAAACAGGTTTGACCTTATAGGTTTTATTGGTATTATCATGTTTGGAATAAGTCTTTCTTTACTTACTTTCTGAAAAGTCCAATGACGATGTAGATAACCATGATCATCAGCCACACATAGATGATGCTCCAGATGTTGAAAGTCCATCCTGAAGGTGTGATCTGTGTGTCAAACACAGCAGACACATTGCCTGTAGTGGTTTCATAAGGACCTAGGGAGAAAAAGTCACATAATAAGTCAGAATGGAGATGGATGTTAATGTCAAACTAATATTTGTGATTCCTCAACAACCTTAAAAAGTATGTTTACAAAAAAGTTTGACTTACCGATCCCAACTACAGAGAGCCCGTTGAACACCAAACTTATTGCAAAGCCGACAACAAACACCACTACAGCAGCAAAACGTCCGGGATCATGTTTTTCCATTGTGTTTTACTGCTTAAAAAAATTAAAATGAAGCAAAGATGGGGAAGATTTTGTGGTTCACACATGCATAGAGTAGGACATACAATAAGTACATTTCAACACCTTCAATGTTGATGACCTGCACTTGAACCTGACCTCCCTGAGGTAGTGATAACAATAATGTAAAAGGTACAAAGGCTGTTTACACATTTTTTACATATACCTGTGTCATATATCACCAACTCTCTTGAAACCTTTCTTTGAATGTAGTCACCATTACAGCCTAAAAAGTGTCATTTTTAGTTTCAAAGAATTAAGTATTACTGATTTCCATAACTGAAGAGACTGACTGAAGTATGCCTGAGTAACCTCAGGAATGTTCATGTGCCACTACAGCACTCTGAGTGTCCTCCAGGGTTATAAAACGATTGCAGCAAATTAAAAAAAACAGTTCCCATATGATAAAGTACCAATAAAATAAAAACACACATACCTCTCTCTGCAGACACCGGTGTGGGAAACCAGAGTAATTGTGAACAGAACAGGGGACTTCCTACTTTATACAAAAGCCAGTTGTATAACAAGAAGGTTTTATGACCACTCCAAGCGTCACGTGCCAAGCTTATCTTGTAAACAGGTCTATATGGTGAAGTGAATCATAAAAGAAACTATGACTGATTTCAAGGAATGAATGAAAGGCATCCATACAGGTCAACATTAGATAAACGTAGTTTTATATTTTGAACAGGTATAAAAATGTATATATATCATATATATATAATATATATGAAAGGCCTTAAATGTGGCCACTTGATGAATATATCTGAGCTTTGTAGCTTAAAAAAATATATAACAGATATATTTGTTATTCACAATAAACAAACAGTATGTGCTATTGCTGGTGTCTTTGTTTCTTTACGATGTTTGATTGTTGGTCAAGGTCCAGAACTAAACCTTGAGTTGAACCTATAGAGGAGGGAGAGGGACTCGGGCATATCCCTGACCACTGCACAGTGGGAGACTGTTTTAAAACACCACACCAGCTTTATCTAAATGTGTAAGATATACAACTCTTCAAACTAAAATTATACATAGGACTTACAGTACATCAAGCCAAGCAGATTAAAGAAAATGGATAATTCCCCACATTAGTGCTGGCATGGCTGTGTTGTAGCAGGAACACTGGTCAGTGTATTGTGGCATTGAGGAGTTTTTGGAATGAGGTCATCTCAAGACTGTCTTTCATTCATATATTTTGTTTATGTATATTCATCTCATTGAGAAGTAATTGAGAACCCAACAAATGACCCAATTCAAAATTCTGAAATATTTTGTTTTGGTCCATAAAATGCTTTACAATATCTCATACTATATATTTTTTAATTTTGCTGTGGCAACATGACAACATGTGGAAAAGTTTGAGGGGTGTTTATACTAATGCAATGCACATGTCTTAATTATAATACATTTATATTAGGCTTTCTTTATCATGTAATTTATACCATGCATCACAAGTGACTCGCCAAGGACATGATTGTACTTTTGATTTGTTTTGTTGTTTTTTATGTGTTATCTTTCTTAAATGATTCCACAAAAATGATTTCACAAAAAATAAACATTTATTTAAAAAGTACAAAAAAGACAGCGACATCTTCGCATTATTCTTTTAAGGTGAAAATAAGATTGGACTTCTGCAACATCCTATCTTTTATCACATTTGTAGGTTCACCAAAGGAAAACGCATAAATATTTACAAAGCATAAGAAATACATCTCAAAGAAATAATATATAAGAAATAACTGTTCAGCTTTTTTACTGAAAGACGTTTTTATGCCTATCAGCGATTTCCATCGGTGACATGTCATCAGGGTCGACGTCTTTATAAAATGGTCTTTTGATGTGCCTCCAGATCACCAAAACAAGGCGAGCAGCAAACAGGACACAGGCGATGGCCAAAAGGGAAACTTCAGAGGAGACAAAATATCAAAAAGAAGAGTTAGTGTGCATCTGTCCTGTATTTAGGTATAACTGTTTGATGATTGTGATGTAAATGGAATCGTTTCTTCGTAGTTTCTCACCAATGAATTTGTTAGTGCGAGAAGGAAAAGCAGCCACATAGTTTTGGTCAAACACCCCCGTCAGAGCCCAGATCATAGACGGGTAAATGGAGAGAATATACCTCACATGTTTGTCCAGGACAGAGTTTTCCAGGATAAACCTGTAAGAGATCACACATAATCTGTGTGAAATAATCTTATTTTATGAACTTCTTTAAACAGATGTTGTACATTTGTTTTCCTCTAATATGCACGTACCACACCAAGAGCAACACAGTCAAAACAGAGAGTGCAAGAACTGCTGCATCCGATTGGGACATGTTTGCACTATCCACCAACACAATGGTCAGGTTAATGTGGGAAGCAACGGTTGTCCATGTTGCATATATGGCAATGCCATTCTGGACCTGCATGACAGACAGCACAAATGGTTAAGATGATTTTATACATGCAGAATGTCTTTAAAAACGAGAAGGAGGATGGGGCAGCTGACGATGTTGTAGGTGAACATAAATTTGAGCTGTGATACTGACCAACACACGATGGAGCCACAGGTCTACTTTGTGATATTTGCTGAGCCAGGCTCCGTAGCTTTGGAGGCCGTGGCACGAGAAGAGAATCATGGCGTAGTTACTCAACGCAACGAGGATGAGGAGAACCAGAGCAGCAGGCATTATCCTTTAAAGAAAACAATTATGACATATATGTCCAGTCTTGCAGAAAATATGATACATTCAGTCTTAAACAGCCACTCCTATAAAATACAATTCAAGGTGCCGCTGGGGCTCAGTTGGTAGAGTCGGTCATCTCCTAATTGAAATGTCGAGGGTTCAAGCCCCAGCTCCTGGCAGCTACATGTCCGATGTGTCCTTGGGCAAGCCGCTTCTGCTTATTTGTCGTTGGTGTATGAATGTGTATGAATGAGATTAGTTTCTTTTGATGGTCACTTTACATAGAAACCTCTTTCATGGGTGTGAATGGGTAGGTGTGACCAGCAGAAATGATGACACATCTCTGAACAGTCACACGTTTATTTTAAAGTGTCTGTATTTCTAAAATAAACAGCATTCTCCAAATATTGATCGATTTGGTCACACAACATGTCCACTTAGATTCACACCAATCATTAGATTAGTTTGTCAGATTAAGCCAATACTATCAAAATAACTTCACACTAGTTGTCGTTGATTGAGATGGTAGAGAAATAGTTCTGTCTTACGTTCTGTCCCACAGGAACAACCATGTGATGTTGAAGGTGAGATTGCAGCACCAGGCCAGGAAAAATCCATGCGGCAAAACTGCAGGGCTGCAGTACACGTAGCCATAGGCGTTCCTAAAGAGAGATAGTGGATGGTTAACCTCAGCAAACCAGTACCGTCTAAAATAAGCATCATTTATGAGTTCACATTTTAATTGTAACAGAAAGAGTGACTCACTTTCTAAAGATGCCAGAGATGGCATAGACCAACACCAAAGCCAGGAAGGTGTAGATGATCCCCCATATGACAAAGGTCCATCCTGATGGTGTGATCATGGTCATGAATTTGTCTGAAACATTAGCCGTTGGGTTCAAAAACGGAGCTGAGTGAAAACAAATGGAAAAAAATCACATGGATGAAGTTAGCAACATTATAATAAAAGTTAACTTGATAAACTTGAAAGGTCACCAATCGGATAGTATTCCTACAGCTTAAAGTTCAAACATTAAATCTTACAGAACACATTAATAGAACATCAGAACTAACTTTTTCCAGATGCTGCCAGACCAGAGAACACCATGGTGACGATGAAGAAAAGAAGTGCCAGCACAAGGGCAACCACAAGGCTAATTTTGTGTTTTGCCATTGTGGAAAAGTTACCTAAATAGTACAAAAGTATTGTAAAATATAAACCAATGTAAAATATTTGCAGGTTTGATTAGCAGTTTTTAACATATTTAATAATTGGCACCATTTTAAGCATAAATAAGGAAGCATTTGACATGGCCTACCGTGTGTTGTGTGTGAAACAGGACAGGAGCAGTGAAAGAGTAAACCAGCCCAGAGTCAAGGAGAGGCTTTTATTGCCTCCAGTAGAACTGCTTGTGTAACACCATTTTTATCACTCATCAGCACGTGTGCATACTTGTTTGTCATCATAGTGTGCAGACCTTTCCGATAGGTTATACTATAGGTTAATAATCATCTGCTTTATAAGTGGGTTGTTTAATTGTAAACATTCATAACAGATGGACTTTGAAGGCGCGTTTGGTAACACATTTTTATCATCCGATCAGTTTTTGTAACCGACAGATATGACCTTTGTTGTTTTCTTTTATGAAATAATCTATTGCAACCTCAAATGACGTACCTGAGTTAAATAATAAAGGCTCACTTCTATTGATTTTATAATGGAAGAGTAAAGGAAGTGTGTGATGAAAATACACACTTCTACAAAGAAAACAGAGGGGAATCTGTTTGGTTTACCATCTGATGCTCACAAAGGCTCTATATTGTTATGCATAATGAAAAAAAACTTGGGTGTAATGATCAATCATCTGTTGTCCTGAAAAAGAGCACAGTGAATATATCTGCAAAAAGACAAAACAAAGGATTTATTTCCCCCGCTGGTGGAGCTTGTTTTTGACTTCTGTGATTCTCAGTGTCATGCAGCACTGTAACAATACATGGTACATGTGTCTGTCTATTACTTTAAAGTCTAAACTGTTCCACCAATTAAAAATCTGCTTAAAGATTGTAGGCCAACCACTTCAGAGACTCCATGAATCATCCTACTATAAAAGAACGTTAAGGCTTGCTAACAGCATTGTCTCCGACCCTAACCACACCCTGAACAGTGGATTTGAATGATTATCATCAAACCTGAGAACAGGTCCCATGTTTTACTAAGCCAGACTGAAACACCCTTTTGTAGACCAGACAATCCTAGAATTGAATATGAATCCCAGATCAAAGCGTGTCAAAGGCTTCTGAATATCTTTTGGGTTTGAATGTTGTGTCAATTGTCTGACCTATGGAGTAGAGATGTAAACTAAGCTCCTGCTTCAATCCATGTTAAGTTTACAAAGAGCCATCAAGTGCCATTGGTTAATTATATAATGAACAAACCTGGTCGTCATGGTTGCCATATTACATTAAAGACCAACCGTTAATTCTGCATTTGCCTGACCAAAGTTGAACTATCAGACATTTGTTTTTATATCCTCAATAATGGAAAGTCACTGATTATATTTATCCATTAGAGATCCTTATTATACTTTATTTGACGTTGCGTGAGTATTTAAATCAGAATCACTCTATTTACCCTATTTTACTTCTAGTTAGGTAAGTTTAGGTAGTTTCTAAGAATATCTCACTCTGTAAATATTAGACATTGTAATTCTCCCATGACATAAGAGTAACCTGTTCTCAGTGTAGTTGTTGTTCAATGATGTTTGGTAACAGCAGTTTGTCACCTTGTTCAATGCTTTTGTAACTCAGGAGGCATGCAGGATTGATCTTCTATAATCGTGATATAATGAGTTGTGAAATGCTGACACGTCAGTCCAGCTGATTCCCATGTCACCATTCTTGTTTATTTTGTGTAGTGAAGCAGTTATACCTTTGTCTGTGTATTTTCATTAGTAAATTGACTTATAGTGCTGTAGTTTTGCAAAATATGATGTTTTTCAAATGTTAGCATTCCATCACTTATTGCTTTGCAGCTAACACATTGTAAGAATTAGGATTGTACATTTTATATGATAAAGTATTGCACTAATGTTATAGATTTAAAATTGCCCATCTACAGCCCTGTTTACAAGGCAGTTGGCAAGCTTTGTAAAATGTCAATGAAAACAGATGATTTGTAAAACACTGAAACTCCATATATAATTGAATAAGTGCAAATATCTAATGTTAAAACTGAGAAATGTCATGGATTTTTTTTTAAATTATTTTGCATTTTTTAATTTGATGCCAAAAAGCACCTTTAAGGCATGTTTGGGTTTCAATGTTTTGTACAGCATCACATTATTTTAATAATTTAACACAGTGCCCTAACTTGTTTGGAAAAAATTCTCCAAAGAATCTATTAGGTAAAAAAGACTCCGTTTCCTGTATGTTTCTCAAAACATAAAACAATACAACATCTTTAACTTTCCCCATATTTATTGTTGATAGTTACAGCATATAACAGAAGCCAGTTTAAAAAAAAAAAATGTTTTAACAGTTTTTTTTGGGGGGGACATTTGTGTTTTTTTAACGCTTGAGAGATGGGGATCAAAACTAGGTTAATCAAATCTGCAGCAGAATCTCGACACCTTTGTAACCTACATCATTTTAACGCAAACACAACGCACAACATTTATCTTATAACAGTACATGTGTGTACACTTCGAGAACCCAGAAAACAAAGTCTGTGTAAACATGAACACATGGTAATTATATACAGACTCGTCCTCAGTCTCTGAGTTGGTTACCAGAACCGGAACTCTCTGATCCGCAGCGCCTCTTTCCCCTGCGCGCGCGGGCAGTAGCGGCGCGTGTGCGCGTGGTCCCCGGTTGCCTCACAAACTGGGCACGTGTAGCTCCGGAGGATGGGGCAGCTGACTTTGCCATCCTCCGCCTTCAGTCTGTGGGAGCGGTAAACGCGTACAGTCTCTCCGTTCTGCTTGCAGAAGCGGCAGTAATCCGTGGAGGAAGTCCCGCCGCCGCAGCTCGTGTCCGACAGGCTGCTGACTGAGCCAGTACCTGTCGGGCTCGTGCACTCCTCCAGCCGACACGGTGCTACTCTGTTTGTCTGTGGCCCCTCGGTGCCTCTGGGGCCCTCCTCTTGGTTTGCACACAGCCTCTCCAGCAGCCTGCCCAGGTTCATGTAGTCGTGCCACATGTCGAAACAGTCCCGGTTAGAAGAGAACGAGCTCCGGATTTGTTTTTCCATCATTTTCATATTTTGAAATACTCAGTTTCTGCTTCCTCTGGGGCTTCTTATATTTATAGATGTCTGAAAAAAAGAGTTTTGCAACATTGTTTGGCTCAGACAGTAGACAGATTGTTTGGCAGGTGCCTGCAGTGAAATAAATGGTAGCAGTTTTGAGGGTCTCCTTTCATCGAAGGAGTCTATAATCTGGAGTATGACGCTGACCAGCTCGTGACCTCGTCTAGATTTTTTTAATTAAAAAAAAACTATCCTTATGCTATTAGTTATTTTATCTTTTATCTCTTTATTTTATTGTTTTTATTATATTTTTTTAAATGTAATGTGTTATTGTTGCTTAATATCACATTTATTTATTTGCTTTTGAGCTCATATTTTTTATTTTAGTTACAATGTATTGTTGTTTTAAAGACATGTTGCTGTACCTGTGTTTTGTTTGTCATTGGATTAAGGCACAGAGAATCCTCTATTGACCTACCAGCACTCAAAATAGTGGAACTGCTCTTAAGCTATAAATTAAAATTTAACAATTGAATAAGTATTCTTTAAGCAAAACTGATATTTTGAACGTGGGGAGATGGTCTGCCTGTGTGTTTTGGTATTGGGTTCACTAATACAAATATGGCTTTAAAATGTTGCACCTGTCGTGCCCTGAATAGCTCAACACGGGTCATGCAAAGTTCAGGTCATTACTGATTGTCAACAATAGTACCCTGATAAAAAAACACACACACACACACACACACACACACACACACACACACACACACACATATTCAGACAGAAGATAGGTGTAGCATTTTTTTCTTTAGTAGGCTAGTTGATACATTCATTATTTAAAAAAATGTATAATATCAATATACTTTAAAAAAATGTAGGCCTATATGTTTTCTAGGTAAAATAAGACTGGTATTATATATGAGCCTAGCCTAGAGCTTGCTTTGTTTTTCTTTTTTCTCTTATTGTAAATGTATTTGTATTTTTTTATTTTTTTAAATTAGTATTTGTATTTTTTTTATTTTTTTAAATTAGTATTTGTATTTTTTTTTTTCAATGTTTGTACCTCTCACATTATTTGTCAGACGATCCATGACCCGCCTGATGACCGCTGGCGCCGGAGCGTCTCCACTCCACTTCAAACTGTATCTTTGTTAAAAGTTTAAGGTGAATCAAGGCTCACACCTGGCACACGCCTTCCCTTTTTTTCCCCCCGAGGAGCCGACGGCTTCTTTAAAACCTCCATGAAGATATCATGGGGAGGATGACTTTCTGACTTTCTGACTCCATGTATTTTTTAATCCTTTGCAATGTTTGCTTTGTGTAAAGTAGCTGTGTGCAGTGCGTATTGACACTGCGGTACTTACAGCTTGGAAACAAAGACTCCACCAAGAGCCTTTTTGTTTATCGGGAGTCAATATGTATTAAAAACACTAATAAAAGTGTTAAACTGTCGGTGTTTACATTATGTTTTAGGCTACATGCTTGTTTCCCCTTTATTTACAACGCAGAAGCGTCGCGTGGGTGGGGCGGGGTGCGGGGGAAGTTGTGTGTGTGAGGAGGGGGGGGTGCGTCAAATATCACGCATGCGCTGTACCGTACCGGCGACGGCTGGCCTAGCGAATAAGGGGATTACAGAGCCCAATTTGACAGGTCAGTAAATGTTATTCTAACGTAAATAGTTCATATACTTTAACTCTTTTTAATTAGAATATTATTGAAATATTGCCGGTAGCAGTATTTGGAATACAGTAGACAGTCGTATTAGATGACTTTATCGTTACATTCAGAGCTAACGATAGCCAATTCGGCTATGCTAACGGCGGACTATGACATTAGCTTTCTAGCTGATTTAGTTTTGTCTTCCTGGTTGACTTGTGCTTAATTTACCTAATGTTTTTTTTTGTGGTGGTGGTTTGATTATTTGTAAGTAGATGGTGCTGGCAGAGCATAGTTTCAAGAGATAAAACTCCTTCGTTCTTGTCAAGATTACGAAAGCTAACCAGCTAGCTAGTATCCTCAGATGCCCCATTTGTTTAGCTGTGACAGTAAAGCAGCAGTGACGTCATATTAAGGTTGTTATAATGCAGGACAAGTTTTGATACTGACCTAGGTACCCTGCATAGTAATAGTCTGGATTTATTTATCATAATTTACACGCAGAAAATAGATGAACAGTGACCTACTCAGAGAAAAATTGTATATACTGCGACCAAGTAATATATATATATATATATATATATATATATATATATATATATATATATATATATATAAAATGCATTGTTATTCAGTTGTTGGTCTTGATTAGTAGTTTGCTACTCATTAATACAGTTGTCTGCTCCAGGTTGGGAGACTAAACAGATGTCCAGCCTTATCCAAACACAGTCTGTTTACTGTGATGTTTCTATATCTCCTAAGGCTACACAATGAGTCAGGGTAAGGACAATGCTCGACTCAAGAGCTACAAGAACAAGTCCCTCAACACAGATGAGATGAGAAGACGGAGGGAAGAGGAAGGCCTACAGCTCCGCAAACAGAAGAAGGATGAACAGGTGAGACAATATGTAGATCTCCTTTAATACTCTGTCCTGGAGGTACAAATGCTGTAAAGGTATTCGGACTACTTTGACAAGTAAAAGAGAATAAGAAATATGCTTGGGCCAAAATCCTTTATTTTAATTTTATTCAATTACAGCTTTTCAAGAGGAGGAATGTTGCCACAGTGGAGGATGATGGCCTTCCTGAGGAAGATGGGATGGCCGACAGTGGCTACCTGGAGTCCCAGGCTAACAACATTGACCCACTCATGGTGGGAAAAGTTACATTCACCAATCTGGTCTATGATACTAATAAAAACAAATCTGCTATCCATCTTCTTGTCAGATATGAATAAATCTCTCTCTGTGCTATACAGGGTGGGGTGATCTCTGAGGATATGACTCAAATGATATTCTCTAGCGCCCCTGAGCAGCAACTAATAGGCACTCAGCGCTTTAGGAAACTCCTCTCTAAAGGTAAGGGAACTATAGAATACTTATTATTCCTCCTGGATACTTTTCTCCTCTTTGAGCTTGACTTTTTTTTGATTGACTGATTGACACTTTTTTAATTTAATTTTAATACTTGAGTAATTATTTGTGTCTATAGATAATAAGATAAAATATATTGCTATATCATTTTTTCATAAGTTTTTCACCTTCCTTCTCTTTTAAACAGAGCCCAACCCACCCATTGATGAAGTCATTGCCACTCCAGGAGTGGTGGAGCGCTTTGTAGAGTTCCTGAAGAGGAGAGAAAACTGCACATTGCAGGTACTTTTCTTTAGCAGTAGGGCAGGTTTGCAGATGCTTACTAAGCTAAGTATCCTTGAGCCTTTGATTTATTGGACTTCTTGTGGTTCTTGTGTGTCATGAACCCTTTCTGCACTAATAATGAGTTTCAATGCTCTTGTGTTTTGTTCTGGTGAAAACTAGGTTTAACCCAAAATTTAAAATGTATCATGAATATATATTTTTGACTCTTTTTTTTTTTTTTAGTTTGAGGCTGCGTGGGTTTTGACCAACATTGCATCGGGAACATCCCATCAGACTCGTGTGGTAATCCAGGCAGGAGCTGTGCCCATTTTCATAGAGATGCTCTGCTCGGATTTTGAAGACGTACAAGAACAGGTGAGGAGGATGCTGCCCAACTGATCATCACTAACTACAGACAGTCACTCAAACTTCTCATACGATGTTTCACCAGTATGACTTTTATGTAAATAATAACATTTACTTTGTTAACCTCCCTGGTTGATTTAAACTGACCTGAACTATTGGTTGTCCCCTCAGGCAGTTTGGGCCTTGGGGAACATAGCAGGAGATAGCACAGAATGCAGAGACTTTGTCATAGACTGCAACATCCTGCCTTCTCTGGTGCAGTAAGTACTAACTCGAAATTTCTTCTTCCTCCTACATCTTCTTATTACACTCAAAAAATAAGGAGTGACTTTGATCATGTGTTCTTCTTAAAACATATTTTGTACGTCTGCAGGTTGTTGGCCAAACAGAATCGCCTAACGATGATGAGGAATGCAGTGTGGGCGCTCTCAAACCTGTGCAGAGGAAAGAACCCACCTCCAGACTTTGCTAAGGTAAATTACCAAGATAAACATATCACTATGGCAACAACACCCTTCTCACACTGCTCAAGTGTATCATATTCTCATTTTAACCAGGTCTATAGTCTCCCTATGAAGTTGGTTATGTCTTAAATGGAAAATCTTGCCCTCTCCCACTACATTTCTTTGTCCTTTTTTATTCTCCAGGTGTCCCCATGTCTCAGTGTGCTGTCCTGGCTGCTGTTTGTTAATGACACAGACATCCTGGCAGATGCATGCTGGGCACTGTCTTACCTGTCTGATGGCCCAAATGACAAAATCCAGGCAGTTATTGACTCAGGGGTCTGTCGCAGGCTGGTGGAGTTACTCATGTAAGGCTTTAAATATATAATACACACTTGTAATTGTTTAGCATTACACAACTGAAATATTTATTGTTTGAGAAGAGCTGTTTTCACTTTGACAGTCACAGGATGTCCCATGTGTACCAATTCTGAAAGTACCCATACAGTATTCAAGTTTAAAAATGCATTAAAAGGAAAAGTCAGGGAACTCATGTAAATAACTCTATAAAATCACAAGTCAGTGAAGAGCAGAAATGAAGATTGAAGAAATGTTTGTATCAGTTTCAGGGTTCTGAAACAATATCTTAGCAGTTGTACATAACAATATTACAACTCTGATTTGTTCTAGGCACACTGATTATAAAGTGGTTTCTCCTGCACTGCGAGCTGTGGGAAACATAGTTACTGGAGATGATCTACAGACACAGGTAAAGGCAGTGTATGCACACTTGCTACATTTGAAGGTTGTCACTGAATACTTAAAAATAAATATTTATTTGTATTTTGTGTCCCTGCCTAGGTGATTTTGAACTGCTCAGCACTGCAGTCCCTTCTCCACCTCCTGAGCAGCCCAAAGGAGTCCATCAAGAAGGAAGCCTGCTGGACCATCTCCAACATCACCGCTGGGAACCGAGCACAAATACAGGTGTGTGTACGTCATTGTAAAGGGTATTAATTTGGAGATGGTTTTATTACAGAGGTTGAATGCCTGTTTTTCCTTTTAATCATTTGTTCTCTCTTTGTAGATGGTGATAGATGCAGGTCTGCTGCCTCCTCTCATCACTATCCTGCAGGTAGCAGAGTTTCGCACAAGGAAGGAGGCAGCCTGGGCTATTACTAACGCCACCTCAGGGGGCTCTGCAGAGCAAATTAGGTACAATAATGGCATAAGGTCTTTATATTTGAAAGCTAATTTAAATGATGGAGGTATTGTAGAATAATCTGCAAATAAAATCCCAAAACTTTTTACAGCATATTTAGCTAATTGATGGAGGAACTTTGAGAAACACACTGGTATTGATATTTCAAAGAAGTACAAAACCTCCCTTAGCTGTCATAGTGACTGTTGTTTAATTTGATCATTTCATGCAATTGTGTTTTTGACGATTAAACCAATAATACGCACAAAAAGAATCGTTTGCTTTAAATGCATGTTTTTGTTGTGTTGCTCTCTGCAGGCACCTAGTGGAGCTGGGCTGTATAAAACCTCTCTGTGACCTGCTCACACTTATGGACTCGAAGATAGTTCAGGTGGCTCTAAACGGCATCGAGAACATCCTGCGACTGGGAGAACTCGAGGCCAAGAGGGGCGGAGGCATCAACCCCTACTGTGCACTCATTGAAGAAGCTTATGGTAAGTGTACATGCACACTATTAAAGAGATGACATTTATGATATTCTTAATTTACCCACCTGATTCACCAATGTACTTCAGGCAGTTCAATTTGATAAGTAAACCGTTGATCAATTACTTTTATTGCTGGCAGTTGATAATCAATAGACTGACTAATGATCGAAGTGATACATTCCTTCCTCTCTCTAAGGTCTGGACAAGCTGGAGTTTCTGCAGGGCCACGAGAACCAGGAAATCTACCAGAAAGCCTTCGACCTGATCGAGCGCTACTTTAACACGGAGGACGAGGACCCGTCTCTGGCCCCCGCCGTCGACCTGCAGCAGCAGCAGTTCCTCTTCCAACAGTGCGAGGCCCCGATGGAAGGCTTCCAGCTATAATACTCAATCCTTCCTTGCGCCATCTTCATCCTCACCTCAGCTCAATTCTCTCACCCTCTGCCCACTGCAGTCATTAAGGGTCACAACGACAAGGAAGACCCTCAGCTCCCCTCCTCCGACTTCCTTACTTCCCTTCTCATCGTCAGAGAGATTGATTTAATCACTATCATGATTATGAAAAATGTAACATCACAGGAGCACGTGTGTGGGTACCTCCAGTGTGGGTCAAGTTCTGCAGTCCCGTCCGCCAGTTCGTGAAGGTTTCCCCACATCATTCTGTTTCGGGCCAAGATCACCTGTGCTCTGCGCCTGAACTCCACCTACCTGTTACGGCCCCAGCATCTCTTACTAGCAGAGTTTCACGTAACACCACCCTTTCTTAATTTTTTGGGTTTTCTCCTCCATTCCAGAAGCACCTCTCTGTGTCCCTGTAGGATCCCTATCTCTGATTAATTGGGAGTTTGTAAGACTGCACTGCTTGTCTGATTGAAGCATTTATGACTCGCAAGACAGACAAACATGGACGTGATTTTGACCCCCCTCCCTTCCACACACACACACACACACGAGGAAGAATGACCTTACCTTAGCACTGGACTGACCACAAGGCGCTGACAACACATTTGACCATGGGAGTCCCACCCCAAGGACTCAACTGACCTCAACAAAAGGCACTGAAATTACTCAAAAACAGGAGGTTGAATTGACGTCACCTTCTCTTCAACCATTCTACAAGTGACCATGGATGGACAAATTAAGTAAATGACGGAGCGGTGGAGCTTGTTGGTGGCGAATGAGGCTTCTCATGTTCCCTCCGGGATTTCATATCATGCATTCCTTTATCCAGCAATGGGACTCTCCTCCTGCACAGGCTCCATCCTGAAGAGTTTAGACTGCCTCCTGCCTCTGGTGTGATGTGAATAAAAACCCATGGAACAATGGGAATTGGAGTCTTCCCTTGCACTGAGACAATTAGACAGACTTGGACGAGACTAAACAGACTATTTAACCCTGGAATCTGTCCGGCGGTAGACCAGCGGGAATTTTTATTATCTTTCCATATTTTCATTTCATTTGCAGCACTTTAGTTCGAGACTGACACCTGCTCTTGGAGAATATACCGTAGTTTTTACATTTGACTATTTAATTGGTTGACGACACAGCTCTTCCCTCCTCAGGAAGAGAAGCGTAAAGAGGTGTGGTCTGAATCCTCGCTCCCATCCTGGTATGACAATGATCCCCTCACAGTTGACCCTTCCTACAAAGGGATCTAAGCAGATTGTGGACTGAAACTGTTAGCACACTAAAAACAATCAGAAGATCATTCTGCCTCAGCAAAGCTATAAGAACTTTATTGTGACAAAGTAAATAAGACTTTTCTGGAAAACTGGCCGTTTAGCTGTTAGCAGTCTAAAACATGACCTTCCAACACGTGTTCATGTAGGATTTTCCAATTTGATCATGCCAAATCATCGAAACATATTTGAGCTATCGGGTATGAAGTCTGGGTCTTTTTTTTTTTAAACATGTTTTTTTCTTAGTTGGGGTTAGCATCTGTCATCTTGCTGATGGTGCCATTATCCTTCTTCTACAGAAATCCTTCCAAATAATTTCAACAAAAATCCAGATACAAACTTGAAAATACTGGTGGTCACCTTAGCTAACAGAAAACTGAATGTTTGTTTACAAAGTTCTCTTTTGCTTATCTTTTGTCCGAATCTCAAAAAGATGACCAGCTCTACATGTTAATTACTGTTTGTTGTACTGAGTTTGTGCAGCTGTCCTGTTATGCCATTTGCATAAAAGCCGTTTCATGAACCACAGTGTAACTGAATCACTTTCATTGCAGTGACTTTACAGGTTTCCACTTGCCGGTAAGTACTTCCTTTACCAGGACATTGAAATGCAACTGAAGACGTGGTTACAGCTCGTACTTGTCTCATTATTATTTTCACATTTGATTTAGAAATTAGAAGGCAAATTAAACATTTCAGAAGCCTGGGTAATGACGTCAAACTCATTATTTTGTAAGTCAACATTCAGAAACCTAAAAGAATACATGGCACATAAATCTACCAAAGATTCCCTCTAGACGTTAGTTAAATCTCAACTTTTGTTTGAAAATCCATTATGATTAATCCAATATCAAACTTGCAGACCTTTAAAACATTTCTGCTCCTCACTGCATCACAAACAAAAAATCTTGGTTGTTTTCTCAACATTAAAAAGGAAAGAGTAGTTGATCATTATGTTAAGACCTGCAGGGAACATGAAACCAAACCAGGTGATTCAACCAGACAGACACATTCTTGAAACATTACTTTATTGAACTTTTTCTCTGTGCATGTTCACTATATACAAAATGGGACTTAAGTCTATGAACAAACCATCTTAACCACGTCATGAGTGTCCTGACAGACTGTTGTATGAATGGATCCTACCTGCCTCACTTCTTTATGTTCTCCTTACAAAGATGGAGATCCTTGAGAACCCTGTAGTGGTGTGTCACCTCTGAGGCAGCTCAACAGGTGTGTTGTGAAGTTTTACAGGAAACATCAATTACATTGTTAATTCCTAATGGGATTTTCTTGCCTGGATATCAGTATTAAAGTTCTGTCACAGTACCAGGTTCTATTATGTTTAAATATTCCCTCAAAATGTTTCTGTTCCCCTCCAAAACATCTCCCACTTCATAGCTTCAATGCATCTGCTGAAAAGATAAAACCTTACATTGGTCTTTCTAAATGATTCTATATTCCAAATGTGTGTGTTAAGATCAATCTTCAGATTGTAATACTACCAAGAATCAACTGCTCTGATGTAGCAGAGCTCTCTGTCCAGGACTGGAGGAAAGAGCTCTGAGGTTGTGATAGATACAGTGGGAACAGGGTCACTAGTGGCCCAGAATTATAAGGGGAAATGACACACTTGTGTTGTTGTCCTCCATCACTGGGCCTTCTCAGACAGAGCGAGGGCAGCCTCCTTCTCCCTCTGTAGTTCCTCCTTCCATCTGGCCTTTTTCTCCATGTTTTGTCCTGTCAGGGACTCGTGCCTACCTGCAGCCTGCAACACAACGAGACAAATCATGAATTAGATCTTTAAAATTATGTTTTCCCGATCGTACTTAAATTTGCACACAAGACATTTTCACACAAAACAGCTCTTCTACTTTGTGCTTAAAAAATTCTAAGTGGTTCAAGTATACCACAAAACAAGTTTGACATATCCAGACTTTCTGTGTGTAAGACGACTACACCGTTAGAGCCCGTCTGAGATATCCTGTATCAAAAAATATGGTCACCAACTCTCTCTGTTAACCCTGGCTTTTTTAAAGGAATGCGTTTGATACATTGTTTGACTATTCTTGCTCACAATCAGGAGCAATCCAGCTGCCTACTTCAGTCAGGTTGAATTAATGAACAGCAACAATAATACAAAAAAGTGAACAAAACAAGTGCTGTTGTTGGTGTTGCAAACATACATGTAAATGTTCATAAAATGTCAATCAGTGCACCCCCTCAGCTACAAGTCTATTTCACTCAGATAATCTCTAAGTAAATAATTATTGAAGAGAATTGCTCTTAAACTGAAATACACTAAAATAAACTCTGAACTTAAGGTGTGCAGAGTAAGACACCATGGTGATCGAGCCATGCAAAAAAGAGAGAGCAACCTTGAACTCTGGATTAGGCTCAACATACACAGCTGACATATGAATCTTGCTTCGAAGTACACCCTCTGGTACATTGTTACTGTGGAAAAACAAACAACGCAGTCTTCTATTGTCGCTCACCCGTTTGCCCAGGAAGACCATCATCAGACAGGCTGCAATCGTGGTACCCATCATCATATAGCAGATCTTCACTCTGGCTTTGTTTCTGGCAGCGTCAATCATCTCAAACCTGTAGCAGGTGCACAAACAAAAAACCATTGAAGCCAGATTAATACTGTATAAAAACACCGGTAGAAACACGACTGCTCTGCAGTGACATTTGTTCCTGTGTTGAGCTCATCTATTCATCCTTATCTCAGCCTGTTATGTCAACAAAAGTTTCAATCATTGTTTTTAATGGAGCCTTAGTGCACCGAGTGCGAGAGGTGAGGGGTCTGCAGTTCAGAGTGTGACAACAACCAGGTTTTTATTTTAATCTCTGCAGCAGATCAACTGCTGTATGATCTCCACCCTGATGTCAGGAACAGCAATAATTACCCCGGGCCACACACAGATGCCAAACAAGGCGTTTGAACTGCGACTGTTTTGGAACATCAGCGACCCACAGCAACATCCACTTATAGCTAGCTCTGTTCTTGTGATGTATCTTAACTACATCATGCGAGGAGCCAATCAGCCAGAGTGTTCTCGGGAGTCCGGCATAAACAGGAAGAGGCTACTTACGACACAAGTTCTGGTATCTGGTCCGCTGACTTAAAACGTCCTGACCAGACCAGCATCTTCCTGTCCAGCTTGGAGGGTCTGTAGCCTGGGACTCTGAAGCCTGCACGGGATGCTGCATGTAAGAACAAACAAACATAGTTTAACTTCACTAATCTACATCTTTGAAACGAAAAAGGCAGTGAAGGCAGAGAAGTTCACTTTCACAAGCCCCGGTCGTTAGCGCCATCACCCTAAACTGTGACCCCTCTTCCTGTGACTCTCCTCCCTTTGGGGGACTAAAGAAAACTTTCACACACTTGCTATGGCAACAAGTGATCTGTGTGCAAAATCCTCTGGCAGTCAATAGCCTATGTGAATACTTTATCTGTTTAAAGAATTACTGAAAAACAATTCTAGGCAACACAGGTGATCAATTTAGATGATGACAATCACAGATGATCAATTTAGATGTAAAATAAGGAGAAATTAAACACAAATATTTGGGAATGAGGTCAAAAGAGCGATTTGGTGGTGGTAAATTTCAGTGGTTGAACTCGATCTTTGTTGTGCTTTTTTTGCATGTAAAGAGACAAAGAGAAAAAGGAAATCTGTCTACCAACAAACTCAAACTCTACCATGTGCTGGGGCTGCAGGTGGAGGCTCTGCTTTGGTCTCCTGTGGTTTATTGCACATCCCTCTGAGGCTCCATGTTTCGGTTACCCGTCTGCACCTCTGACCTGTTGGAAAGATGGTTAACACGCATATAAAATTGAGAACATTGGACATCAATTGCAGCTGCAACTAAAGATTAAATATTGCATAAGTTCAGTATCGTTAACGTGACATTTGAGGGAAAAATGCATCTCTGGATTTCCACGGGCCCCATGTGTGACTTAACTCAGGGAACAATGAGATTCCATTTCTTATCAACGCTCCCCATGGTTGAGATACTTCAACATTTGTCATTTTTGCAGACATTACTCAAGAGAACATAACAATTATAGTCGTGGTGCACGTATACAGATGGGGGCGTGGTTGGTAGAAATAAAGCAGAGTAATAAAGAGGTAGGTCAAAGGATTTCAATCGCACTATAAAAAATGCACAATTTCACAACACAGGAACTGCCTTTGTGTTACCTATCGACATCAATGACGAACACACCTGGTTACGTGGCAAAAACAATGAATACATTACAAGTTAAAACTGTGATATAGAAGCACATAATAAACTCCTCACGCTAATTTCACAATTAACTAACAAGAGGAAGGAGCCAGATGTTAGAAAGAAATAATTCAAGAATATTTATTATTATTATTATTATTATTAAGACGAACCTACGAAGTTGCCGATGGAAAGGCGTGATCCGACAAAATTCATGTTTCTTTAAGTAAAGAGCAACTTTGAATTCAAGCCGTTAAAGTAGGTCTCTGCATTTCCAGTCCCGTCAGCTGGTGAAAGTCAACTCGCTGCGCTTACACCACGAACTGCCCAACAGGACCCCGTCACATAAGGAAGGGAGCTCCAGTCGTGTGCCTGATTTAAAAACAAAATAACAATAATAAAATTGTGACTTGTCCTTGTGACTGGAGTCTTTTTTTGTGTGTGGGGGTTTTATTAAGGGGATAAGACACATCGATGGGACTTTGACACAGCTCCATAGCATTTCATCAAGTTATGCAACTGTTCTGTATTTATTTAGTTGGAGTATACTTGTATTAAATCATCATCTGTTTTTTTATTCAGAGACAGTGTATTTAATTTAATAACCAATGCTGTTTCTATGATTTTTAACCTCTATTGTTGTCTTGTGTCACTTGTGCCTTTGTATTTGTATTTTATTTGTAATTTGTAATTTGTCTTTCTCTGTTACCTGCCTCGGGACAGCAGATGGAAACTAGCACTTCTGCTATAATCTGGCATTTTTACAGCTGTAATTGTTACAGCTGATCATTCATATGCACTGTCCCTAAAGAAACAAATAAATAAATAAAGTAAAATAAATAAATAAATAAATGTAGTTATGTATGTATGAGTTTGACCGTAGACTGTAAATATTGACGGAGATGTATTTAATTCAGGCACTTTCTTGAACAGTCCTTTGGCGTTGTGTCTGTCTGGGACCCCACAGTCAACAATGGCGGCGCCCGTTGGAACTTTAGACTGTGAGGACTTTTCAATGTTTCAGGTAAATGAATCCAATCTGTATTTCTCGATCTGTAATAACTTTCTACTGAGTGGGTACGCTCCGGATCAAACTAGTTCAGGATTTCACATGCGGTTTGGTTTATTTCAGATTCACACCTGTGAATGAGTGACCCTGTTGATCACTGGTACACTGTTACACTGTGAACACCTTTACACTGTTACACTGTGAACACCTTTACACTGTTTCACTGTTACACTGTGAACACCTTTACACTGTTCACTGTGAACACCTTTACACTGTTACACTGTTACACTGTGAACACCTTTACACTGTTACACTGTGAACACCTTTACACTGTTACACTGTGAACACCTTTACACTGGTACACTGTTACACTGTGAACACCTTTACACTGTTACACTGTGAACACCTTTACACTGTTACACTGTGAACACCTTTACACTGTTTCACTGTTACACTGTGAACACCTTTACACTGTGAACACCTTTACACTGTTACACTGTGAACACCTTTACACTGTTACACTGTGAACACCTTTACACTGTTACACTGTGAACACCTTTACACTGTTACACTGTGAACACCTTTACACTGTTACACTGTGAACACCTTTACACTGTTTCACTGTTACACTGTTCACTGTTACACTGTGAACACCTTTACACTGTTTCACTGTGAACACCTTTACACTGTTTCACTGTTACACTGTGAACACCTTTACACTGTGAACACCTTTACACTGTTACACTGTGAACACCTTTACACTGTTACACTGTGAACACCTTTACACTGTTACACTGTGAACACCTTTACACTGTTACACTGTGAACACCTTTACACTGTTACACTGTGAACACCTTTACACTGTTTCACTGTTACACTGTGAACACCTTTACACTGTGAACACCTTTACACTGTTACACTGTGAACACCTTTACACTGTTACACTGTGAACACCTTTACACTGTTACACTGTGAACACCTTTACACTGTTACACTGTGAACACCTTTACACTGTTACACTGTGAACACCTTTACACTGTTTCACTGTTACACTGTTCACTGTTACACTGTGAACACCTTTACACTGTTTCACTGTGAACACCTTTACACTGTTTCACTGTTACACTGTGAACACCTTTACACTGTGAACACCTTTACACTGTTACACTGTGAACACCTTTACACTGTTACACTGTGAACACCTTTACACTGTTACACTGTGAACACCTTTACACTGTTACACTGTGAACACCTTTACACTGTTACACTGTGAACACCTTTACACTGTTTCACTGTTACACTGTGAACACCTTTACACTGTGAACACCTTTACACTGTTACACTGTGAACACCTTTACACTGTTACACTGTGAACACCTTTACACTGTTACACTGTGAACACCTTTACACTGTGAACACCTTTACACTGTTACACTGTGAACACCTTTACACTGTTACACTGTGAACACCTTTACACTGTTACACTGTGAACACCTTTACACTGTTACACTGTGAACACCTTTACACTGTTTCACTGTGAACACCTTTACACTGTTTCACTGTTACACTGTTCACTGTTCACTGTTACACTGTGAACACCTTTACACTGTTTCACTGTTACACTGTTCACTGTTACACTGTGAACACCTTTACACTGTTACACTGTGAACACTGTTACACTGTGAACACCTTTACACTGTTACACTGTGAACACCTTTACACTGTTACACTGTGAACACCTTTACACTGTTACACTGTGAACACCTTTACACTGTTTCACTGTGAACACCTTTACACTGTTTCACTGTTACACTGTTCACTGTTACACTGTGAACACCTTTACACTGTTTCACTGTTACACTGTTCACTGTTACACTGTGAACACCTTTACACTGTTACACTGTGAACACTGTTACACTGTGAACACCTTTACACTGTTACACTGTGAACACCTTTACACTGTTACACTGTGAACACCTTTACACTGTTACACTGTGAACACTGTTACACTGTTCACTATTACACTGTGAACACCTTTACACTGTTACACTGTGAACACCTTTACACTGTTACACTGTTCACTGTTACACTGTGAACACCTTTACACTGTTACACTGTGAACACCTTTACACTGTTACACTGTTACACTGTGAACACCTTTACACTGTTACACTGTGAACACCTTTACACTGTTACACTGTTTCACTGTTACACTATGAACACCTTTACACTGTTACACTGTGAACACCTTTACACTGTTACACTGTGAACTCTGTTTCACTGTTACACTGTGAACACTGTCTACTGTTACACTGTTTCAGTGTTAAACTGTTTCAGTGTTACACTGTGAACACCTTTACACTGTGAACACTGTTCACTGTTACACTGTGAACACTGTGAACACTGTTTCACTGTTTCACTGTGAACACTGTTCACTGTTCACTGTACACTGTGAACACTGTTACACTGTGAACACTGTTCACTGTTTCACTGTGAACACTGTTACACTGTGAACACTGTTTCACTGTGAACACTGTTCACTGTTTCACTGTGAACACTGTTACACTGTGAACACTGTTCACTGATACACTGTTACACTATAAACACTGTTACACTGTTTCACTGTTACACTGTTACACTGTGAACTCTGTAAGAGTTCAAGAAGCCCATCCGGATCAGCAGCTCTGCAAACTGTACGGTTTAAAACTCACTATCCCAGATGAATAAGTCTAAACACAGATATTATTCATCACCATGTGGAAAGTTTAAGTTTCTTCAAACATGCATCAGACCTCTATTTAAACACCTCATACTTACTTATGCATGAATTGGCAGGCAAACAATAACACACACCAGATACTGCAGTCATGAGCAGTGGTTCAAGAGATGTGAAACTATCTTGAAGCCTAATCTTTGATGAATCAATGCTTTTATTTTTTAAAGCCTCCTTAATGACACATGTTGTATTTTACTCTTTCACAGTGTGTTTTCTAAACTTGTAATTCTTATTTTCATGTGTGTATTTAAACTAAAGCTGCGAGCTATTCTACAATTTATCCAAAGCGACGTACATCAGAGAGTAAGTACAACACAAGCAAGGATCTAGAACAGGGGTGGGCAACTGGCGGCCCCCATCAACCCTCAACGTGGCCCTCAGGTCAATTTTTACATATCAATTAATTGGAAACATGAAGAAAACATGACAAAATCTGCCATGAAATTATGAAAACCAGAAATATGTCCGTAATAATATTTGATCACTGGTAGATGTTGAGTTAAATTTGGGACATAATTGACTGAAATCGTTTTTGTATACTACAATTTGGCCCTCTGGCAGTGAGAATTGAATGAATGTGGCCCTTGCTGTGACCAAAGTTGCCCATCCCTGATCTAGGAAAAAAAGGGAACAATGTCAGTAAGAGCAAACGATCAGCTTTGAGTCAGATTGGACACACAGGTGCTGACAGGAAGTGACCAGAGGCAAAGCACAACATTGACGGCAGTTCTTGAGAGCTCTAATAAGTATAGAAACCATCTTATAAGTCGTCGTTATCAAACAAAAACAATCGTCACAACCATCATCATCAACAATGATATCGAAACCATCATCATTAAGTTAGTAGGTGTTCATGAAAGAGCTGGGTCTTTAGCTTTTTCTGAAAGGTGCAGAGGGACTGAAGTTCATTCTACCACCGGGGGGCAACAGAGGTGAAGAGTTTAGTCAGAGACTTAGGACCCTGTTGTGAAGGTTGGATCAGACGCCTTTCATTGACAGAGCGTAGTGGGCGGGAGGGAGTGTAGACCTGGATGAGAGAGTTGAAGTAAGGAGGAGCCGTTTTTGTCGCTGTTTTGTAAGCGAGCAGCAGAGTTTTAAATTTGATGCGAGCAGTAACTGGGAGCCAGTGTAAGGAGATGAACAGCGGAGTGACATGTGCTCTTTTAGGAAGGTTGAAGACCAGTCGTGCTGCTGCATTTTGTATCATTTGCAGAGGTTTGATAGTGCATGTAGGAAGACCTGCCAGTAGAGAGTTGCAATAATCGATGTGTGATATCACAAGAGCCTGTACCAGGAGCTGTGTAGCGTGTTCTGACAGGTCTGATCTTCCTGATGTTGTACAGGGCAAATCGACATGACCGGGCAATCGAGGCTACTTGAAACCTTATCATGCTATCTTTTTGCCCCACTGTTTGTTTCTCAGGAGGTGCTGAAGGTGATGCGCAACATAGACGACCGCATCGTCCACTCTCTGAACACCACGGTGCCCACCGTCTCCTTCTCAGGCAAAGTGGATGCTACACAGACATGCAAACAACTCTATGAATCTGTGAGTGTGAAAGCCATGACCTCAACAATACCAGTGTGCTGTAGTTGCTTTGCTGTAATAACCTCCTGTGTTTCACAGATGATGGAGGCCCATCTGAGCCGAGACAAAGCTATTAAGTCCTGTATATCTCAGACATCTCAGGTGGTGGGACAACTGCGGCAAGAAAGAGCGAAAGACAGCGATAACCTGGCGCTCATCAAACAACTCAGGAAGGAGCAGACCAAAGTTAGTAACTGTTTTCAAACACAATGAAATCTACAAAGACAGCCATGCAGGTCCATCTGCAGCTGACAGACTCATTGTAAGATACTTTTTTGACAGCTGTTCAGTCAAACAGTCTAAGGATTATCCTGCTGGTGTCGAGTGAGGTCATTAGGGTTATCATAACTCACAGTTTATTTATTTTTAAATAAAAGGCTGCATTACAAACTACTTGTGCAGAGTTTTTAAGATGATGGCATTTAGAGAAAGTCTAAGGAAGGATGCATTAAGGTTGCCTATGGGAATTGTAGTATCCAGTCAATTTTTCTTGCCACATAGTAAGCGCCAGAAATCCCAATAATTTGGTTTTGCTGCTTTTACCATGACCATCCTTTTTATTTTTGACTCCCCACTAAAAGCAATATTCAATCCCTGGAGTGACCCTTCTTTAAATTTTAAATTTCCAAACATAAGGCACCACAAGCTCAAAACTTTCTTCAACACGATGCTTTTGTGGAACAGAAATCACAGACATGGGTAACCTTCTCTCATGAACATAAGATAGGGCTCATGTTTGAAACATTAAAAACACGTCCTCTCTCATGTATATAAGAAGAACATAAACAGTATAATAGTAGATGTATTTCTTAATTTGAAATGCAGGTAAACAGAGGATTGAAGAGTTATAATAAGACCTCTATGGGAGATATTGTGTATAAAAGTTGTTGTCATGCATTCATTAAAAAAACATAATGTGTTCTATCTTCCTGGTCTCCAGTTAAAGCTGATGCAGTCAGAGCTGAATGTTGAAGAGGTTGTCAGTGACAGAAGTCTGAAGGTATGCTCACATTAATCCGTACTATGATCACACTATCCATCTTATCACACATCAGTTATTGATTTTAAACGTTACTTCCTGGTGCTCAGGTTTTCAATGAAAGGTGCAGAATCCACTACACACCTCCAAAGGTGAAGTGAAGGTCGGCCCGACCAGAGGAGCTGCTTCACCCGGGGTTCAAACCCAGACTGGAGCTGAAGCTGTGAGCTGCTGCTGAGTCCTGACTCCAAGGGGTTCACCATCCAGACCCCCTCTGACCTCGTCTCCAACTCGTCTGTATTCCATTGTGGTTATTGTATTGTTTTGCCACCGCTGTAAAACAGTCCACCGTGTGCTTCTTTGATGACAAACATTGTACAAAAAGACATTTTTTTTAAAGACAATGAAATGTTTTCAAGTGAAACGTGTTTCTGTGTGATTTGAAGTCATTTGTGAGTCGTTTGAGGAAATCAATATTGTTTTTGAACTAGCAGTTACAAGAAGTTCATTTTTACAATCTGTTATTGAACATGCTTCACACACACAGGCTGAAATACACACATGCACAAACAGGATCCTATGAACATGCACTAATGGAGACAGCTACCAGACCAGTTTTCAGGCTTGGCCCGCATCGGGACTTGAACCAGCGACTCTTTGGTTCATAAACCAACTGCCGCCTTTACCCTTTTAATCAAAGTTGGACTGTTTATTTCACCATGTGAATGGATTTCACTTAATCTGTGAGTTGACTTTGACTACCTGGTAAAGTAACCTCACAGTGTTGGTGATTCTCTGACTCCTCCTCTTGTACCAACAACAGTTCAACATTTGTGGGGTAAAATATCTGAACCATAGTTCAACAGATTTCTTCGCAGACAAATGTTCACTCAGGAATAAATAATGTTTTTAATGATCCCAAACCTTTAATGTAACATTGTCGGGCCAAAAGTGAACCAGCGAGATCAAATAGTCTCAAGACTAGGCTGCCTGCTCTGCTCTGACTTTGTTTTGTATCAAATAATGCAAGCATGCTAACAGCCCAAATGAAGGTTGTCTTCATGTTATTTTTTCAGCTTTAAATAGTTATGTTAGGCTTTAGAAATTAGAGGATTTTAGTCATTCACTTTTTCGGTGAACTGACTGCAATAACATAAGTAGATGATCTAAGTAGATCATTTTTAAAACTGATCTTTACATCCACTTCTCCCCTATTTGATTTGAATAGAAACAATATGATCCAAATCGTCTTTTCTTTTTCTTTCAAGCTCCAGCCAGGAACTTTTGGTTTGTGTCGATTTTGGCACCCCCCCCCCCCCCCCTCCCCCCGTGGACAAAGCATTGTAGCTCACCCTGCAGTCAAACGCATCACCTATTGTGGATATTTGCCATGGAAAAATAAGAGCAAAGGTAGTTTTGTCAGCATGCTGTAAATGGTTGTGTCCGACATCTATCCCCAGGCAGCAGTTAGGAGCATTCAAGATTACAATATAGAGATAGTCTCATCTCTTATTGTCAGGTTTGCTTGAGGTCATTAAGAGGCATCACTATTAAGTAAAGACTTTCAAAACCAGTTACAAACTCCCCACAGGTGCTTTAAGTCATTTGTCAGAATCCAAAAACTAACCCAAAGAAACATTTATGGAAGGAGAGTTGAAAGACTTTGTGTAATATTTTGGAAACATTGTCAAATAAGTGATTTCAGGGTCCCATCAAAGAACAAAAAAAAAAGCCATTAGCGCTCAGTCAAACCTCAAATATCTATAAGGTGTGTGATGTGGCATGTGCTTTCAAAAGGAGGAACAGTAGTCACAAGATGAAGCAGACAGGGATGTGACTGATGTGTGGCTTCTAACAGCTGCTTTGTCTGAGTCATTTTTAGAAAGAAAATTGTGGTTAGCATTTCTATCATCTGACTTAGAGGATAAGGAGGGGCGTTGTTCGAATCCTAGGTTTGAGATTTTGCTCAGGTTATGAGGACTGAGTTGGTTCAGTGAACATGACTTTATTGTTTTAATTTTTCAGCCCAAAAAAAGTTAGAATTACAGAATTTGTAACTGAGGGGAAAACGTCAGAGAGACTTGTATGAAAGCACCTGAATGCAAACATAAATCTGACAGAATGTTTTTTTTGTTTTTTTTACTGTGTTCACACTATGCAGCCTGTGCTGTGAGGAATATGCTGGAAGGGAAGTTATAGAGAACTCAATATTTTACAGTTCAAACCTTTTTTTTAAAAAGATTGCTGTAAAATGATTTTAAGTATGCCATAAAAAACACAATTTAACAACTTTTGCCAAAAAGTAATGATTTTGGAATGCGACCATGATATCCTTGACATCTCGTCAGATCCACCTGCAGACTGTAAAGCTGTTTTCTCAGGAGATAAACTCAATTCTTTCATACCTGAAACCTCTTCAGCTCCACTTTTCTGCCAGCAGGTTAAAGTCTTTATAAACTCGTGCTGATCTTTCACACGTCATTCACTACCACACACAACTTTATTTTAAATTAAAGATGTGATCCCACAGTTTCTAAATATACCACAGCAGGCTGCATTTAGAAAAACTCCAGGCTCTGGAAAAGAATGACCTTTAGGTAGAAATTAGAGACATTTAACTTTGAAATAGTACAAATTAATTGAGGCCTAATGCATGCAGGAAAGGTCCGGCTGTATTTGATTAAATAAAATGGGCTGCTTTCCATTTAGGGGAGCCAGGTCCAGGGTCTGTGAATTGTACATGCTTATAATGTGATAGCTTACCTGGTAACTCCAAGGAACAAAGCCATCAACGATAACACTTGTTTACAGGCTTATTTTCTGCAACAAGTCATAAAGTCTGACGTGTGAAAAGTCAACTGAATCTGTCACCAGGTTTATCTAACTCCTCAGAGATCGAACCTTTCCTTCCTGTTAATAAATCACTCTGAACTTCTTTCCTTGGAGGCTATACCGGATTTAGAAGAAACTATTTTTCTCTAAAACAAAGGTAAGACAACACAACCCCAGTGTGAGCTGATCTCTGATGCATTAAGCCCTTTACTCAACAGCTCTTCAGTGCAGGTATTCAGAGTATTCAGACTCTGCTTTATTCCACAGATGAGGAGATGGGAAAAAAACCGTCTCTGTTGTAAAACGTTTCAATAAAATGAAATAATATAATGTAAAGCGTAGGGCTGGGCGATGTGACCTCAAATCAATATCACGATTAATTGAACATTTAACCTCGATTATGATTAATGATTGATTATTTGGTTGGTTTTTTTTGCCCTCATATTGAATATTTCAAACTGAAATCGAAGCATCGCTTGAAATGAAAACGACACATTTTAATTTTAAAGTAGAAATGAACTTCTCTCAAACAGTACAAAATAAATAACTTGCATTTCTTGCAAACCGCAGTGTTTACATACGACTTCTTTTTGTTCGGTGTCGTCTTCCCTAAAGACAAAATGTGTCCAAACGACGGACATTGCATCCATGTTGCTGATTGGACGTGTCGTCACATGACCCTGCCCTGAAAATAATAATCGACATGAGCAAGACTACGTCGGTTAGAAGTTTGGAATGTCGCTTTCGATTAATTGCCCAGTCCTAGGAGAGCGACATTGTCAGGGTTTAGGATATTCATGTCTTTCATAAAACAGCAAAGTGTTGCGCAATTTCTGCTTATATGTGCTTTGTTTATATTTGACATGGCATACATCGTTTTCTTCCAATATAAAGTCAGCAGCTGCTACATACTTAACCTGTTTGAAAAATAACAACCCATTTAACGGCACCTTAAACCCTGAACGTGTGCTTTCACATGTATAGTCATGAAGCACACCCAGCTGTCAAGATGTAGTTGGTCCCTTTTGTTCAGACAAAAGGACATTCTATAAGTTAAACATACATCAAGCCTAAATCTACAAGGCACACCCACGGCACTGGAGGTGAACCATGAACCTCATGATCTGCCTGTGAAAGGAAGATGTGCAACTACTGTGGTACGAATGAGAGAAATCAAACCAACGAGAAAAAGGCGTCTACTTCCAAAAATGTTTCACAACATCAAGTAGACTCAGAGACACAAAACCCTGACACTCCTTTTTGTCTTCACTGCATTTGTGGGGGGGGGGAAGTGCCTTTCTAAGCTCACGTACATGGCCTGCAGAGTTATTTTCAAACGTTAGTTACCAAAGAAAGAAAAGCAACACTCAATTAATCTAATTATTTATTCATTCATTTAGTAGAAAATAGTTCCATTTTGACACACTTTAAAAAATGATGACCTAAAGTACATAAACAGTATGGATAGAGAACTGCATGCAACAATGTTTAAAATATTGGTCATGATAACTGGTGTAGAACTGGTTTATAAATGAGACTGCAGTCTGTAGGTCAAGGTGCTCTTCACTTTAGAAGTGCCCGATTGGGTCGTGCAGGCTCTTGGACTCCTGCAGTTTCTCCAGCGAGGTTTCTCCTCCATGACACGGAAGTTTCTTGTGAATGAAGAGGTGAACATGATCGTCTCCTCCAACATGGACCTGCAAGGACATAAAAGTAAAGTCTTATGAGGTCTATAAAAATCCAGTGTACAATGTTTTCTTTGCTATTCAAAAAGGGACCAGAGACAAGCTGATCCTCTATGAAGGTAAAGGCGTATTTATTAGAACATAGTGTAATGTCCATTTAAAGTCAACTGGTACACTCATCAACTGGTTAGATCAAAGAAATGATCAGAACTGAAGGTTATATTACATACGTGTCAACAAATCAAAACAATGATTTAACAGAGATTACTAATAATTTAATTATGAATCCCTGATTCACTACAACTTAAAAAAAAAAAAAAAAAGGGATTTTGATTTACAATTACAATTCTTGATTACTGTTACTGCATCCTCTGTTACACTGAAACTCTTTCATTCACTCATTGTTACTCGATAGGAGCTCAGTCTTGTATTCTATTTTAACAGCGAGTTGAGGAAAAAGTCCAAATGATCAAATCCATTAAATTATGTTTGTTTTAAACGTGGTGAATTGTCTTCTCTCTTCTGAAAGTCATGACAAAAGTAAACCATGATGAAGTCTGCTATGCATTCCCCTATGATGAGTCATGACTACCATGACTCAAAGGAAGCTGTATCATAAAAAACAAGAAGTCACATGATGCCAATCGAGCTACAGGTTCAGTTATAAATATTTTTTTTATATACTTTTGAGGGTGTTAACTAACAAGTGGCCACTGATGTCTGTGGCTGGGCAGTGGATGCACTGTGGACTGATAAGCTTTTGTTCTGCTCAGGAAAACATTGTTGTGAGTCAAGAGCCGTGACAAGTGAACCAAAAACATGACATTTGCAGGAAAGAAACCCGACAACGACAGACTACATTGCAAGCCCAATGAAATCTCAGTTAGCCGTGGTGCTGCAGTGCAGGCTAAGGTACATGGACCCCCCCATTTTCTTTCTTGTGTGCTTTGTTGTAAATAAGAATTACCTTGATGAAGAAGTTGGTTCCAGCCACGACCTGTGACGTGTAGGTCTTGGCTGAGAAAACGTCGTATTTTTTCCCTGTCTTTGCCTCTACATTGTCCTTCACCTGGAAACAGAGTGGTGATGGCATAGAAAAACATGAAACCAGTTTACTATGCAGGACTATATGACTAGTTTCGAAAGAGAAAAAGTCCAAATATAACAAAAGAAAAACCATTTTCTGCTTACGCCATCAACCAGCTTCTGGATTGTGTCGTCGGCCTCGAGCGGTGGTGCAGTCCCTCCACACAACATCGGCATTTTGAGAAGTTTTAGGAGACACGTTAACGAAACACACGAGAGAGAGTGAAGAGCTCTGTGTCAGATTGACGTTCAAATTGAGTCAGGAACTCATATAACTGTGTTTTGAAGCGTCACGGGATTATACCATCTACGCAGGGGCGGAGGGGGGCTGTTTTAAAGGATGTCACAAAACGACAGTACAACTCAAGCCGGCAAATATATCATATATCATGTGTGGAGAAACGTTTTGTTTTGTATAGTGTAATATCTGAAATATTGGAAAGGATAGTGCTGAGAGAAAAAAATAGTTCCCCAAGCTTTGCCCTCGTTACAGACAACGTGGATCAGTCCGAGGCGCGGCTGTGTTTACACAACTGCTGAGCACTGCGCAGCCTGAAACCCATGATGATGAGTTGTGACCACATTTATTTAATACTAACAAGTTTAACATGGAGAAGTTGTGACACACTTGTGGTTTTTCAATATCTGGGGAGTTTGAGGACCGACGATGACTCATGTAGGCTACATGCACAAACAGCAGGTATCTCCTATAAACAAACAGGCCTAAGTTATGATGGATCAGGATTGAAGGCATCTCTGTTGTCCAGTTTTGATTTAATAAAATGGTGACGATTTATATGAGTGGCTATAGGAAAAATTCTCTGTGAAAACATATTTTATAAAAAAGAAAATATAGATACATTTTTGGTTCTTTAAAAATCTTATTTTAATTATTTATGAGGTTGGCAGAACACAAAGCTTATTCAATTATTGTATTCAAGTACAAAGTTTTATACTTTTCCTTAAATTAGTAGGTCTTTACTTATTTGTTGTATTATTGCCTTCATTTAATAGGAAAGCTGAATGTAGACAGAAAATGTGGGGAGAGAGAGCAAGGGATTTGAGATGAGCGATGAGATGAGATTCAACTTTATTGTCATTACACATATACAAGTATAGAGTAACGAAATGAGGTTTGGCATCTCACCAGAAGTGCAAATAAGCAGAAAGTGCAAGAGTCTGTGCTATGTACAGTAATTACAAAATTTACAGATGTAGACTAAAAAAAAGTGAATTATTAGGTATATCTGGATGGCTGGATTAATGGGATGCTATACATATAAATAAATGCTATAAATATAAGTGTATTCTTAGGATTATAATATTCATACACCAAATTCATACACCAAATGGCATCAGGAGTTGAACCTGCAACCAGTACTATAAGGACTATAGCTCTCTCTCTACACGAGGTGCCTGAGCTACACCAGTGCCCCAGTATAGGTTGCTTCTATCCAATAATCATTGGGTTGGGGTCTGATACCAGCACCCCCTTATGCCATGCTTCAGTCTCCCGGAGCATATTGCAGGCTGTTTTACCATTTGAAGCAAACGCACTCCTGTCAGGAAGTACTTGAGTTTTTTTCTTTATTGCAATTATCTTGTGTTCATTATGTTCAAACTGTATTGGAAGTATGAAGTGTATGACGTTGTGGATATCATAAATTGAGAGCCCATACAATTCAAGCAACTTTATTTGTCCATTAGGAACGTCAGTTGTGTAAAAGAGCGCAGTGTGCACACAGTTCAGAACAAAAACACACACATACGAGTGGCTGTATTAAAAGATAAATAGGTCATGAATAATTGTTAAGAGAGGTTAAAAGAGTGGTGTTAAAAATAAACACATGACTATCATTCTTTTAGAGGAAGAACTACTAAGTGGATATCTGGAATGCTCTTGTTGACTAGGAAGAATTGAATAAAAGGCACCTCGAATGAATAGCAAGTCTAACTTTAAAGTCGTACCAAGGTGAAAGCAGGCGTATAGCATCTGGCTCCACAAATTCCTGATAATGGAAACTTTGTTGGGAATTATCTTGACACACATCTGTTTTGTTTGGCACATATGTATCTGAGGTTTCCTGTTCTAGAAAATTATGAAACTGTGCACAAAATCACACAATCCAATTGATCCTCAGGCTTGTCCAGGCAAATAGAGATAAGATTACTAAGAACGCTGGTTGAAGCATGATGACGAGTACCAATAAGCAAATGGGAGCTCAATGAGGACAGCTGCTGGACAAATGTGACAAATGCAGGCGCAGTAATAATTCAGCCATATAAGAAACATTTTCATCATTCATTTGTAATTTTTATATTCACCTTAATTATTAGAATCTCTCCAGGTCTGTTTTCAGTCTCTTTATCTATTTAACACCAAATCACTTCCTCAACTGAACACATGCTATCTTTATATCCTGACTACTTAAACAGAATTTAAATGTTACTTTTTTCAGACAGCTTTATTTTGATATGTTTAAGCCGAACAAACAGCACGGCTTCTCACTCAGTTTGTTGGCAGTCCAAAACTTTATCCGGGCTGAATTATCTAAACATAATTATCAGAGGGATCCTCATGAAATATCACACAAACGTTTTTATACCTGGAGAAGTGGTCATACTTTACTCTTACTTTGGTTGGACTTTCCTCTAACACACAGGTCAGGCATCTCCACAATATGCTTGGAGATCTCTGTTTTGTTGAGCAAACTGAGTAAAGTTCAGTGATAAAGAGGCTGCACACACTAGATATTTTCCTTCCTAATGGCTTAATTATCCATCAGATGAGTTTCCCCTGGTTTCCAAAGTTAAAACACACACACCCTCTTGAGAAATCTCCAGTTGAACGTATGAGGGAAATCACACAAACACACGACCAGGGAATGTAACCAAAGCAGCATTTCTTTAGAAGGGTTTGGGATGTCTGTCATTCAAAGAGGTTGATATATTATCTATAATGTTTTTTTTTTTGTTTTTTTTTTAAGTTTTAGAGGAGAAACAGAGGACTTTTATATAAAACTACATTTGTACATGAGATATGTTCTGCATCTAAAGATGGAAAGAGTTCAAAAATATTGTTTTACATACTTTATTAATTCTGGTTATACACTCTGTTATTGAGACACTTCTCACACACGGGCCCCACATTCATACATGCACAAACGGCACCCTGGAGAGATGTCAGAGCTGTTGGGGGGGGTTCAGCGCCTTGCTCAAGGGCACATCTGCAGCACTTGGGAAGTGACCCGGCACCTCTTCAGCCACCAGACCAACTTCCACACTTTGGTTCGCACCGGGGCTTGAACCAACCAAACCCAAGTCCAGACTGCCACCCTGTTGGCTTTGTTTGATGAGAAACCGATTTAGACAATTTGACTGAAATGTACAAGCTGGAGCCCTCAGGTTATTTTGATGCTAAACCCAAATCCCATGTTGATAATGCAAAATGCACAAATTCACTATGGTTTCTGACATCCTACTTAAGCTAGTTGGAAAAAAAAACAACTTCACAGTCATTGAGCCACTCTTTCAGCAGATCCAAATGTGCCAAAAAAAAATAAAAAATGAAGGAATCAAAATTTAAATATTTAAAAGCTGTCTTAGTCTTAGTATCAATCCTGCAGGACATGCAACCATACAAGAAATATGTTAGAATATAGCCTGAATTACACATGATTTGGCCTAACACAAAAATGTACATTAATGGTGAATAGGATTTCAGCATTTAGTTCTATCGGCTAATTAATAGCCTTTGTAAATGACCTTAATGAGATTTAAGAGCAAACCTTAGAGACCTGTAACGTTTTCTACCTGAGGATGGCGTTACGTTTAGACAGAAGAAGGAAGTCGGCTGTGAGTGTTATAAAACACACCTGGACTATGCTATCCCGTGTTGCCAGTAGTCTGCAGAGACAGCTTGTCTTCATCATGCTCTCCTTCGTCTTGTCTCGGAGTTTCTGTCAGGTTGTCGCAGAAGTAAACCGCAGGTCTTATCCGACCCTCGGTTCCGTCATCCGGACGTTTTCTACGTCGAGTCCTGCACGCGGAGAAGCCTCTGACAACGGTAGCCTATAAAAAAAAAGCAAAAAAAAACAACTTCTCATTTCTGAGTTATGTGTAGGCTTACTTAAATTGAGTAGCCTATGTTAGCTTTATGATACTTACGTTTCATTATTTAATCCATAAAGCCTCCAACAATACGATCTATTGATTTGATAAAATTTGCTAAATTCCAAAATGGCTAAGGTTTAAATAAGACAAAACTTTGATTATTACTAAAACAGCTTGTTGTCCACTGAACTGGTGTGCACATGAACGCATCAGTGGGCTAATTATAATTCATAAGATAGGTATTACCACAAATACAGCCTACTAGAATATTATGCAGCCTAAATATAAAAAGGACAACGAATGTATAATTCAGTTGTTTTGTTTATAATAACCTAAATGTTACAGCCAAAAAAAAGTTGAATGTTTCATTTTGTGCAATAGAGGAGAAGAGACAGCCAGCTATCAAAATAGATACAGCATTATAACCTTTCAATAACCCCCACGAACTGAACTTTAAGGCTTGACCAGGTGAGTCATTGTTCAAATGCATTCCTCATGTTTGGGGTATACAAATCTGATGAGAGCAATCCTGTATGTTGACTAGTTATGGTAAAGCCTTGAAATGTATACATGTATGTTCATGGTCAGAGGGATGTGTCACTTTTTCTTTAAAGGAGTGTATCTACACTGAAGTATTGAAACTTTTACTTGACATCTGAGGGATTTCTTTCACCGCTGCTGCAGCATTTTCAAACTGAATGGAGGGGAAAATGGGCATCCAGTGTTCCTGGTGTGATTGTTTGAAACAGAAGGTTTTGCTTGACCTGGGCATTTTTGTTTCAAATGGACAACAATGGTCGGTGAACGGCTCAGTTGTGTTCTGTGAGAGGTGTAGTTTATCCTTCCAGCAACAGCGTCCATGACCATCACTCTAAGCTAAATGACCATCTCTTACTTTTCAAACAATGGATGGTGAGTTTATAGAAAATCAGATGCGAGTCGAAGAAGTCATTTGGGACTTTTTTTTAAACTTTATACTAAAGTGTTTGTAATCGTTGATGTTTCTCAGCATCTGTGGTGACCTACTCACAGCTGAAGACCATGCTGTCCACTAGAGACATCCAGCTGTTCGACGTGAGAAGTCCTGACGAGTACCAGGCTGGACGCATCGCAGATTCAGTGAACATCCCGCGTAAGTGTAGATATATGTAGGAATTTGAGAAAACAGTGATTGTCCATTTTTTTTTTGTTTTGATCTTCATGGCTGTTGTTTATCAGTAGGTATCCTGGAGGAGTCTCTGATGCTGTCCCCGGAGCACTTTGAGCAGAAATTTGAAGTGAGGGCTCCTGGGAAAGATGATGACAATATTGTGTTGTACTGCAGAAGTGGCAACAGGAGTAACACAGCGCTGAACATCGCCCGTCAGCTGGGGTTTATGAGGTGAATAAAAGCAGATATACACACAGGAAACATTTTCCAGCCCTGAAATTGTAAATTAATAAAAAAGGGTACCCTGCTTAACCACTCAACAGGCCCACTTAATGTGCTATTTAATTATTAAACAGTCCCAGAGCTTCATCTAGAGTTCAACGTTCGGACGCTGCTTTGGTTTGTTGAACACTGGATGACGTTTTAGTAGAAAAACAAACATGAGTGTTGGGAGACTGAGCTCTTCTCTTTGTGCTTCTTTTTCTCAGGGTGAGACATTATAAAGGAGGGTTCAGTGAGTGGGCAGAGCAAGAAGGAAAATGATCAACTTAAGTGAAAGAAGACGAAGAAACAGCTGAAGGAAATCTACGGAATTTAGATAAGAGATTGCACATGTCTTGCTTGTGAGCAAAATTGACTTACAGATTTATATCATTGAGTCTGTTAATAAGTTACAATCAGGATACTTTGATCCTTTCTTACACATTTTACTCAAATTTACTGTTTGCTCCACACTTTTTGGCTCGTTACATTTGACCTTTGATTTATGACCAACTGATAAATGTGAAGAAGTTGATGTAAAATAAATCACATAGACATTTTAACAAGTCTTTATGTGTCTTTTTAGACCTGCAGCTTGTCCCGATAAACACGTTGTTTTTCAGTAATTGTTGTAGTTTTTTATTGTGAGCATGATAACCAGCCATTTTATACTGCAATTTTCACTCATTCTATTTTTCTAATTATTCATCACAGTTTATAGCTACATAATGAAGAAAAACAATTTAAGATTAAAAAAATATATATATAAATATGTATAGAGACAATCATTTTTAGAAACCAATTAAAGCCGAGAAGCCAATAAAACTTGGTTTCTTGGACCAAAACATTTTTTTTTCATTCTCTGTGTCATTCTCCTCCTGAAATCGTCTTTATTCTTCTCTTGTGGTTGGTGCCTCCAGGCTAAGCTAAAGTCCAGTTAAGCATAACATAGTGAATATTTAGCTAGTATGAATTATTCGGGGACTACTGCCAATACTCCTGCCTTGGGATTCATTTGCAAGGACATGTCCAAAACTTCACTTGTAAAAAAGAACTTCACTTCAAAAAGAAAAATGAAACTTCACAATAAGACAGTAAAATGTTTTTTTTTTTATGTTTTTTTTTCTTTCTAGATGTGCACAATGTGGTTTCTCCAACACGACGGATTAGTTTTTCACTCAGAATCAAGTGTTTTTAAAAGGTCATGCATACTGACTTTTTGAAGGTACATGTTTTACTATTGGGACACTCCCCGTGTGAACACATTATATACTTAACTGGCTTAAAGTTTTGGAATAACAACAGCCTTTCTGTATGGATTTCTAACTACATGCTGAACGTCTAAACTTTATTGTGCTATTATAATTGTTCAGATTATTAGTTTGACAGAATTATCTGCTTTCACTTTTCTTTAACTTGAGGATAAAATGCTTTTCTTTGCCCCTTCAGAGAAGTTTGTACCCGTGGTCAGATAAAACAAAAACATTCGTTTGATATCCTCTTTGACTTTAGTGCATCCCAAAAGTGATTTTAGAGAAGAAAGATGAATAAATAAATCAACAAACATGACTGATTTTTATGAAGAGAATACGGTTTGCCTTGTTAGATGTCAACCACAATGTAACATTTCAAATTAAATGAACAAAGATGATGATTTTTGATAGTTTCATGAATGTTTTTTTTTCCAGCTGTGAGCATATCCTCAATTTCTTTAATGTGTTGCATGTAATCCAAATTGACGGCTCATTTAATTTACATACATACTGCCTTGGACATGCTTTTCTGTTGTTAAAATACTTGTACATTTACTTGTACAAAACCTGAAGTATGCATGGTCTGGATTTTTGTCAAACTTGTGTTTTTGTGTGGGATGGAAGTAGTTTCCTCTTTGGACCAGTAGATGGCAGCCAAATTCCAACCATTTCTGGAAACGTTTATTTCCATTATTTGTTCTCACCACTGTCCTTTATTATTATTGTAGCAGTGCTCTCTCAGGTCTGACCTTCACACGGTTATCGGTCTAGACAGGTATAGATTCAGTGAGTAACAGCTCTGTGAGCAGATGTCAAGAGCCCAATGTGCACAAGGTCCATAGAACTCTCAAACTGTCATTCATATGGAAAGCAGATCTTACTTCACCTTTAATCTCCACCTTTCCATCCCATCCCAATTTATCAAAGCTGTTTGCAAGTGTGTGTGAGTGAACTCGTCAGTAAGGGACTGAATGTGATGCACCATTGTGGGATTATACGTCACAGGTCTGCAGTGACCATGAAAAAAGCTATTAGGAGCCTCTATTCAAAATCACCTTTACATTTTGCGCGTTTAACTCCCTATCATAAATCATGATGCCGGTTGCCTTTACAAAAAAGATTGTACACTTTCTGTAGCTGCCGTCCATGTGGGAGGGACTGAGATGGATTTCCTGAATGTTGCATAATGGGCATAAAGGGACACGTTTGGAATGAGTGAAGACAGCATTGCAAGTGCTCTGCAGTTATGGTCCGAAGTCAAAATTCAGCATTTGTCATGCGCTGTCACACTCCATCATTTTTTTCAAGTTTCAGATGTATGGATTCATGCCAGCTGCAGTGTGTGTTTGGTTTCTCATTCAGCTCAGCTCTGCTCTGCACAGGAGGTTTTTTACTGCTGTGGAGAAGAAGAACGGGTCAAATTTTCAATAAGCACCAAGGACACTTTAACAAGAGTTAAAACACACAGTGGCTGCAGTTTTGTGGTGAAAAATAATCAGGTTGGGCTGTTTGTCAGCTGCGTGCTGTGGTTTCATCCAACAGGCCATCCAACTCCTGCTGCTCGATGCTTTTTAAAAGCTGCACTTCAGAGGACGCTTTGTGATTAAACCAACACTGAGGCTGTGTCTGTGGTCATTTAAGTATAAAATATCCAGAAACATTAGCTTTCTTTTCTTCTTTTGACTCCCAATAGACTAAGTAATTAAAAAAACACTGCATGTGGTACAGAAAGGTTTGTTGAATTTCTTCCAATTTTTAAATTGAAGTGGACTCTGCAAGTTGGAGCTGCTTCACAGAGGGGAAACACATCTTCCCTTGGTACACTTCATCTCACTTGCTTTGTGTTTGATTCTTCTGCAGGGCTTATTAATCGTATCTTTCTTTGAAATGTGGAAGATAAGGGAGCTTTAAGAAAAAGCGTGTCTTTTTTTCTGGCTTGAAAGGGGGCTGGAATTGGATCCACAGGATGCAAAAACGAAAGTGTGTCAGTCTATACATTTCTTTTCATACACAGACCCATAGTGACCTAATTTACACTCTGAAGGTCTTACTGGTCATTTCATCTGGTTGCTTTATGACGCCAACAAAAGACTATTTTTATGCGAATGTCACTTGAAGCAAAACACGACCCAAACATGGTTCAGGGTCATGCGGAGGAATACAGCCCAGGGACAGGAATGTAACTCAACATTATAATACTCACATCTCAAGCTTAATCATTGTGGCATTATTTGTATCGGAAATGTTTTCACTTTATTGAAGAAAAAAAGTAGCTTTTTATATGGAGTTTAAAAAAAAACAAAAAAACAATAGTTGTAATATTGGGTCACCTTCATATGCCCTGCATCACTTAAAGGGGACACCTGACGTCTCTGACGCACGCACGACCTCCAGTTGAGTAACATGTAAAGTCAAAGCGTGGAAAAAAAAAAAACAAAAAAAAAACTCAGCGTGCGTTTTGCCGGTTCCCACAGAGCCACAGAGCTTTGAGGAGGGAAACGAAGTGAGCGAGTGCGCGGCTGGTGAGACTGTCAGAGCTTCCCACATTCACATTTAGCCTGTGCGCAATGGCACCGAGCGCTCCCATCGCTGCGCTGGACGCGATGACCGGATAACTTTTAACTCTGATGATGCTTTTCTCGATGGCATCCCATGCATCCTTTACTGGGAAACTGTAACAGGTATGTAAGTTTGTTGACTTATGGAATCAGTAAACTTCTTATTTTATTATATGTTATTATGCTTCTGCAGTTGTTGTGCGTTAAATTGAATTCTTATCTGCTGCCTTTTTTTTTTGATAAATGGCTTGTGCATGTGTTCAGAAAGGTGTGAAAAATTGTCTTGGCTAATCCTCTGTGTGACTTGACAATGTTTTGACCTCAATTTTCCTCGAAGAGTGATTTTAAATCGTGATAATGTGCGCGATCACGGGGTCTAATTGAATTTTACGATCGAGGATTGGCTCAAATTAAGATTCCATGGCACCAAATACATTAACATTAGGGGAAAAAAACTTTGCTGATGTTAAGGTTTTTTTTTTTTGCTGCATAACCATTGTTAATTAATCCAGAATTAATTTATGATTAATCCTCTGATAATTAAGTTGTCATTAGTGTATGTGCAGTTTACTACAGTCCACAGTTTTCATTACTGAGCATTCTGTGGGCATCTGTAACTAAACACTGCATACATGTGAGTGTGTGCATGGATTTGAGCGACCATTATTTCCCTATTCACAAACACTGGTACTGATTCCTGCACTCTTACAGTCAGGTGTTGTTTAATACGGGAGGGGGGTTGAGCCAACAAAACAATAAGTGGGAAATCAGTTTCAATTAGCACAAGAAAGTAAGAACAAGTAAGCAAATCATGTAATGGAGCACTTTGCAGCCTTGTATCACATTACCAATGGCCTAGGATTAATAATTCATGTGTATGTATGATCATTGCATTAATGTGGTTTTATGAATTGTATTCCTTGTATTATCACACCTCATTTCGGACAAACTCAGCCGCCCGCCCTTGCTTTAGGAGACTTCAAGGTGATGGGTATCAGTGGCTGGTGTTGCCTAGCTTCTTCAGATTGTCTAGTAGAGAATCCTATGATACTGGAGCCATTGGGGAGGAACTGAGGGGGAATTATAGACTGAGGGAATCTTTAAAAGGCTCCTGGGTAAGAGCCAGGTCTAAAAATGTTTCTCAGTATCTTTTCCCTATTTCTGTCACAGAAAGAGGATGGGAGGTGGGGCTGAATAAGATGGATCCGTTTTTATAACATCGGCACAGGTGTGAGCATTATCACGGCACTGTTATCTGGCTTCAAGCCAGAGAGGGTGGATTGGAAATAATGAGAAGAAGGATGGAGTGTACAGAAGCAGAGTCCGGGACCAGAGCCAATCGGACCCCTCAGGGTGGCAGCACTGACTTATTACTCCTCCCTGATGATCTAACCTCTGTGACTGCTCAGAGGCACATTGCCAGCCCCTCATTTACCTTACCATCTCTTCTTTCTTGTTTCTGCCACTGTTTGGCGTGTTTAAAGCCATTTACAGGAAGGACAGGGAAACATTTGAAAGTCATGTTGGAGCAATCATAGATGCATTACACTGTAGATAAAGTTTGCTATAAGTGCATGAATTTCTGCTGAGTCTTTATGTAGCTGAATGTCTATACTGGAGCCAAAGAGCCGCACCTCGAAGAGGCATCAATATGCTTTTACATTCCTCACTCAGCAGGGAAAAGAAAACACTTGTGCACAGCAAGTCCTGCACAACAAACATTAGTGATCTACAGCAAAGAATACTGCTGAAGTGCATTATGAGACAGGTGAAGTTTCCCAGCAGGCCTCTGACCTGAAATGATCCAACCACTATTATCTGATAGCAAATATCATCTTTCATCTGGATGAGGAAATAGGAGAAATGTTATATCTGTGTTTGTATGTCGATGCATAAGAAAGGGAGTTACATGATGAAAGGTTTAACACTAAACTGTACTTTATCTAGGTCTGCCAAACAGCCAACCTCCCATGTCACCGGGAAGCCTCCATGGCGATGTACAGCAGCACAGAGCAGCTCTGGAATGAATCAGACCACCTCAGATGGGAAGCGAGAAATGAGAGCTCGGAGGCATCAGAGCAGGATGAACGAAACTACTACGCCATGCTGTACTCGCTGCTCATCCTGGCCATAGTGTTTGGAAATGTGCTGGTGTGTCTCGCTGTGTTGAGGGAGCGTTCCCTCCAGACCACCACTAACTACCTGGTGGTCAGCCTGGCTGTTGCTGACCTGCTGGTAGCTTCTCTGGTCATGCCCTGGGCTGTGTACTTGGAGGTAAGTGGGTCATGGTGTCTGTGCTAACAAACATTAGGGTCAAAGTGCATTAGTTTGTGGATCCCAATTCTGTTTGTCCTATGTGGGGGTGGAACACATCTTATTTCATTTAAATGATTTCAAATTGGATGTTCAGTAGCACCACACACACTTCTGTGTGGGATAAATAACAGTTAAAAAATATCAAAGCTAACTGATTATGAGAACCATGTATCCGCTTACTTTTAACAAATAGCTAGCTTAATTTGTCACCAAAATTTTCTGTATCTATGATGTAATCTAGTTTATTTGAGCTATTGAGAAAATATTAAAACGGCAGCTTAGTTTGACAACTATTAATTGATTATTTAACAAACTTCTTCATTATTAGCCAACTCTTACAAAAATCCTTTCAGTTAGCTACTCATTGATGCCAACTATTCACGATAGCTATTGATTTTAGTCCTGTATTTAGCCTATATCTGTACGCAAGACATTTCAAATGTCAACGTAAGCGTCAGTTTCAGCAGTTTATGTTTCACTTAAACTTTAAAATCAAGGTTTTGTTTTTATCAAAGCTTTTAAAATTACTTGGATTTTTTTTGCTTGCTTGCTTTATAGTTTCACTACAATCTCTTATCTGAATTATGGTGTTTAAATTTTCTCCGGTTTATGGGTAGACTAAGCCCCTGGAAACTGCAGGTGTAGACCCTGGGGTACAAGAAATGATGGTGGGTAATCACTGATTTGTTCACCTGAAAGAAACCGGGAAAGTAGATTGGAAGTTCAGAGGGTGTGCAAGAGAAAGGAAGGGCTTTGCAGTGGGTGGGGAGCCAACACCGGAGAGTAGACATTAGCAGAGCAAAAAGGAAAAGAAGTTGTGTGGGAGACAAAGTGGACTTTTGCAAAAAAAATGGAGAGCAGCAGTCCAGAAGAAAGATGAGGGTCATTTGGAGCTTATTAGATAGTGACAAACGTGTAGTTGATGGGAACAGTAAGGATGATAAAGGGTAGTTTAGTTGATGCTCCACTATTCATGTAGATTATACATAATTGCTAAAGGACATGTTGAATATAAATTAAAATTAATGTCCTCATCTGCTTTGAGGAAGTGGCTGAGCTTCAAATTCTGAAGAAGCAACTACCTCTGATTTAATTTTGATCAAACCTGTAAGGCAATCTGCTATTTATGGTAGATGTTAATTTTTGTTTATCGCTTCAAAGATTATTTGTGTATCATAGCTTTATTGCTAATTGTTAATTTTCTCTGCCTCTATCCATGGGTCACTTGCTGTTCAGTAACTCCATTAAAAGTACAAGCACACATGACCCTCAGGCATTCACTTTTCATCAAAGTTATATGCTGCACACTGAGAATGCACTGCAAAAGTGTCCTGTTTGTATACCCAGTCATACAAACAGGCTTGTGCGTGTGGGGAATAACATACTTGAAGCCCAGGGGTACCAACTGCTTTGCTCAAGGACAGGTGTTTGCATACATGAGGTCTAAAAACCATGAGGTTGAAGTTCAGTTATGTTTAACAAGCAGCCACCCTGCTGTCCCAGGTTTGCTTACTGTCAGCAGAACGCTTCTTTTTTTTTTCTCACAGCATGCAGAAGATTCAACATCAGGTCAAGCAGAATAAGAAAATTAATACACTCATTGAGCAGAAGCAGACAAATTAAAGATGATTATCCTGCGAAGGTTTAAGGTAGACGGAAACCTCAACAGGATTCAGTCATGAGGTTCATTTCCATGCGGGCAGTCATGCTGTAAGAGCATGTGCTACAGTTTTTAATTTTAGAGTCCATGGGAGACCTTGCATAAAGAATGGCTCATTAAGAGTCACTAATGACACGTAATCATTATATTCATTAATTTAGCTGAAATGTAAAGGTCAGTCATATCTTAGATATTTAAAAAAAAACATACTAGGTTGCAGTGAGGGGGGGAACTTTATAATCGAAAGCACTGTGAGCACCAGCACCATAAAAACTTAATTTGGGATTAGTTTGGTGTGACCAAAGGGTCCCATGGTGTTCTTCTGCAGGCATGTAGCAGGCAAAGTGTCAGAGTATCCTTCGTCCTACCCTCAACATTTACTAACCAAACCCTTGAGTCATACAGCTGACACATAACTTGTACTTGAAGGAAGTTGTTGTATTGGCAGCAATAACTCAGCTCTTACTTTGCTAAATTGCGCTGCCTCAGGAAATCTACAACCTGCCACAGGAAACAGCTTCATTAACTATATTACAATTGCAACCATTTTCCTCTGAGGTCAAACCTAGGATGGGAAGCTCAAATGCAGCACACAACTTCTGTTCTTTCTCGGCACTACCTGATGGATGCGCAACTGGATGAAAAGCCACGGGACATCGATGCATAATTCATGTTAAAACAATATATAAGAAATCTTGTTAGCAACCATTAGACAACAGCTAGAACTAGCATTGTTACCCCTCCCTTACTAACAACTACAATGTGATATAGTGCAACACAATGGGAGTGAGAGACCTAAATCCTCTGCTAATGATAATGTTAGCTTAAAATCGGCGCATCTACTGTCTAGCTTTTTGGCTAGCTAATGTTTTGACATTGTGGCGAATACAGTTCAATTTTTAGTGAGGAATACACTCCGTTTTCAATCCAAGTTTTCATTTGTGTTGTGTTGAATGGCACAACCCGAAAACACTAGATTGAATGTTGTAAAAAAGCTTGTTGCAAAAAGTATGTTAATTATGCTAATCGTTTTCACTTGGAAAACATTACAACACAAATTCCCTCCTCTTACAGATGCTCAATCTTCTGTCCTAGTCACAACATTATCTGCTCCTGCTGCGTATTTTTAATGAGACATTAAGCATACTTTATGACTGTGACCATATAGATCCCATAGTTTTCATCCCAGTCAATATGAAGAGTATTCAGAGCCCCACTGAGTCAGCATCACAGTCCCACATTGTGCACACAATGTTCATCATAAACCTCCATGTGTGCTCGTACTTCTTTGAGTGGGCTGTGACTGAGTACAAACAAGTAACTCTGTACATTCTGTACATTTACTTCATGTATTAGTGTTATTTCTGTCTTAGCAGCACCAAATGCCCGAGCAAAGATGAGAAAGATGAAAGTAACAACCTGTTACGAGGGTGCTTTGTTGTCTCTTTGCTCAACCAGAGTGATGGGCAATGTTTATGTGTAGGATTGAAATTAAAGTTTTAATAGAGATTCTGCTTCCATGATGAGAGAATTTTGGAGATATTAAAAGAGAATTGATGCCACAGAGGCAAAGATATGCTGGTATCATCCCTTTACGGTGTCCCAGTTCCATATCAGTATTCAGTATGGGGCACACCATAATAATGCAGTTAATGTATCACTTTTTTTATCTAGAATCTTTCTGCTTTAAAAAGTTTTCCTATTTTTGCAGCTTTGCATTTTTTCTGTTGCTCATATAGGTTAGAATAATTTGTTGATTAAGTTTTCACTACCAGCACACATAAATCACGTGTTTAGAAATACTGACATGCATATAGCACTATTTACACACTTCTTATTACTTTCTCACTTATCTGATGTAAATACTCTTTAAGACCTAAAATGAAATTTTAATTAATGCATAGCGTTAGTAAGGGTCAGGCTGCTAAAAAGCAGTTCCCTCACTTCCCATAACATGGTTTAATAGTATAATAAATCACATCCTCACTGGCTGCTGAAACATCCACATCTTTACAACTCAGTAACCCCCACTATGCAGCAGGACGAACACACTAACATTCTTTGTCCCTTGTTTTCTTATCCGCTTTCTCAAAATTAAAGAAACTCAAAATCCAACCAGCCAATGAGGCGAATAGGAAGTTTCTTAAACAACACATTTGAAACCAGGCATTTAGTCCAACATTAAGCATGATGGAAAACGATGCAAACGTAATCCTATATGTTCTGTAAACAAAACAGCACATAAATAAATGATTCAATGTCAAATAATCTAATTGCAAATCAATGCAAATAGCTCCAACATTAAAGATGTGACCAGGTCATGTTTTGTGTAATGTATTGTGACAAATGTGGTAAATGCAAAAGATAAGATACGATAAGATGAACTTTATTGTCTCAGTGGGACTTTTGCCTTGGACATCACAATGCTCTCATGCAGTAGCAAAATATCAAAATACATTCAATAAAACATGTCAGTTAAATAATCATTAAATTATATCCAAGTAAATGATTAAAACCATAAATATATAATAATTAAGAAAAGTAATGAACAGTGCAGGTACAGCTACACATCTACACACATACTCACACCCACACACTTGTACATACATATACACTGAGGGCTTTGATGGACAAGGGGACAAAGGACATTTTTAAACGGTTGTTCCTACTTAAGGGTACCCTGTATCGTCTGCCTGAGGGGAGGAGCCAGTACTCAGGGTGAAGAACATGAGATGGGTCTGAGATTATTTTTTGTGCCTGTTTAATTATGGTTTGTTGAAAGATGTCCTGGACGCTGGGATGTTGATGGACTCCCATGATTTTCATGGCTGTCTGTGTGAATCTGTTGATTTGGGCCTTTGATTGAACAGTCAAATTTCCAACAATGCAGAGATACCATATCGTCTTCTCAGGAAGTGCAGCCTCTGCTGCACGATGGAACAAACAGCTTCCACTTGGGCCTTCCACACAAGTTTGTTGTCTTTGTGGATGCCGAGATATTTGTAGAACTCTACCTGTGTTATAGTGTCATCATGGATGACCACTGGTGAGTGGTCACCAAGAGACCTAGGGTCGAACGCCATCTCCTTTGTTTTTTGTGTTAGAGGAGATGGTGTTTTTCACAACACTGCACAAAAGTCGCTGATGGTTCTAGGTCCTATTTATTTCTCATAATTCTTTCATAAGACTGTACAACAGCAGCCTATGACAACAATAACAGTCCATCCTTGACACTAAACTTCACCCCCATAAAACACTACCCACATGACCTGCTTCATTATTATCATTGTATTATTGTATTTTTAATATTACTTAGGTCAATATATATATATATATATATATATATATATATATATATATATATATATACTGTACATTCTATATATTTATTATTATACTAGTCTATATTATACAACATTTCATTATATTACACTATATTGTTCATATTGCACAATATTATATTATATTATACTACATTATATCATATCATACTACATTATATTATATTATATTGTATTATACTACATTATATTATACTACATTATATTATATAACCGCACTCTGCACTACTGTGGTACAACATTGCCTCTCTTCTCTGCTGTTTACATTACTTGCTGCTATTTATTTATCATACCAAGTCACTTTAATCATCACTTGTCACTTTAACTTGTCATTCTCTTCAAATACTGTTTCAATTCTCAGTTCCCCCCAGTTAACTTCATCATTCATTTTGTTCTTGTATATACCCCCTGTTTTTATTTTTATTTTATTTATCTTATCTATTCTGTTTAATGTGTATTTGAGCTTTCTTGTCTGTGCTGCTGCAACGCCCGAATTTCCCCTCTGGGGATCAATAAAGTACTATCCTATCCTATCCTATCCTATCCTATCCTATCCTATCCTATCCTTTCTATATTTGTAAATGGCTGTGTGCTGGTCTGTGTATATTTTCATATGTTACTGCCACCTCTCTGTGCAAGTAGGCATCTATTCCTCTCAAACATAAGAGATTCAGTAGCCAGGCCAAGGAGCTTGGGTCCCATTCATCTTTGTCAGACAGTTATTACCAGCCATTACAGAGCCTAAGTGAAAGCCTGTCAGTCTGAGCAGGACTCGACAGGGAAGGTGTGTGTAGGTGGAGGGCATTGTTTGGAGTGTTATTGGTTTAGAAAGGGGTAACTGTCCTTTCTGAGAACAGGAAACTCTGGAGGATAATAAAATCCTTAGTTTGAAACATCTTGATTCCACTTCCTTTTTTCTTGCATCATGACACATTAACACTTAATCACCTTGTAGCTCGTGTTATCTGAGGACAAGAGCTGTAAGCTGACAAAACATGGAGATATTCATGCATTGCAATTGTGATTCCCTGCACTCAGGGTTGGAAGGTCTATAATATGCTGTTAAATGTTGTTATAATCTCATACTGCTGTGGGCTTTGTTTTTTTAATTGTTTGAGATTGACCAGAAAAAAGACAGTGAGAAATGTTAGTAGGCTATTCAGCCACTTAGCTAATGCTATGGTTAGCTAGGAAGAAGCGCTGGAAAATATTGTATGACATAATAGGAAATGCGGATACTTGTTTCTTAAAGTGAACATATTTGATAACCCGTTATACTCATCAGCTCGGGTTAGGCAATGAAGAAGCTAAACATTGGCGTTGATTACCTTCTGAAAAGGGTATGATAAGGAAAGTCGTAAAACACTTAACATATTAGCTACTATCAGACAATAGCTAATATTAGCAACAAACTACTTCCTTGCTAACATTACTAGCGGCTAAAAATGTTCACATATACTGTATTGTTTTTTACAACATCATCAAAGCGATATGTTAGCATACAGCAACGTACTAGTTAAGAGTTTTTTAAGCTAGGGAGCTAAATTGCCTTTTGAAAGTTTCGTGTTATACGACATGGAAAGTATTTTCAGAATAAATTGAGTAAAATCTAAAATGTTGTTAACCCCTAACCATTATAAAACACCTAATGTGTTTAATCAACCACTTTGTTGCTCACATTACAATTAGATAGGATTTAGCACGTTTTCTGTTATTTCTACAAAGCAATGAAAAGGTAATATTGGCGTTCAGCCACCTCCTAGCTAACAGTAATAACAAATCTGTATGTTGCAATCAAAATATGTCTTAATGTCAGTCTGAGTTTTTAGTATTTGCTGCACTTTGGTGAGGATTTTGGGAAAATGCTTACAGATTTCCAATATTGAGACCAATTAACACCTGAAGAGCATCTTGGCATAAAATGCAGTATTTTTTGGTTCCCCGCCCGGAGTGTAATTTGAGAGGAAAAATGACTGCTGTTTTAATAGGTGAATTTTCCATACCTCCATGTAAACATTTTCTCTCCTACGCCTTTCCTTTCTGTCACATGTTTTTGAGCGTGTGCGTTCATAGTCTGCTTCACAGGAAAGAAATGAAAGAGAAATGTGTGTTGTTAATCCTCCTGTCTGTCCTGTGCAGGTGGTCGGCGGTGCCTGGCTTTTCAGCCGGCTCTACTGTAACATCTTTGTCACGCTAGATGTGATGATGTGCACCGCCAGTATCCTCAACCTGTGTGCTATCAGCATTGACAGGTGAGTGTGCTCTGTTTGTGTGTGTGTGTGTGTGTGTGTGCGCATTTACCTTCTAGGTGCAGTCACAGATGTTCCCATGACATCTCCTGTATGTCATCCACGTGAGGTTGCTGTATCTCCAGGTGTTATTTTATTCTTCACCCCACGTCATAGATTTTTCAAAACTTCCCTGAGAGAGACACTATCTTATATCTTAGATGTGTGTACATGTCTGTGTGTCAGCAGGGAAGGCAGACAGTAAGACTTATACACTCTGGTCTTAATTTGCCGTTCTGAGTTCAGACTTGCTTTTCAGCTAGCCTAATTGCTGCCATTTGTTTGCATTAATGCAGAAAAAAACAATGCAGCACATCAGTTAAAACCATTACTCTATATGTGTACCCAGGTTTTACATTATTTATTTGCTTAGTTTTTTTCTCGTGTCACAGGTTAATATTTAATAGCTCCTGAGAATCTTTGAACTTGTAAGCCAGAGGCAACAAGAGTTCATGGAATGAATACAGCATGGCAGGTGTCATGGGGATGTATCTGTACATATACAAAGGAGAATTGTTCTACCCTTTGTAAGACTTGAGAGCTTTTTAAATTAAGCTAGTGTCATCATGTACAGAGCTTGACTACCAGCATGGCACAGAAGCAACTGCCAGAAGGACTTTTCCCTTCTTACGTTAAATAACAAATAAGGTGGCTCCTGTGTTGTTAGTTTAAACATATTAATTATTTCCTTTAATTATTGAAAACTGTGAATTATTAAGTTAAAACGTTTAAACTAATTGATTTTGTAACTAACAATGTATTAACTCCACAGCACCAAAGGACAAACAAGTAAAGCGTTGCTGATAAAAAGAAGTAAAGCTTTTTTCACCAGAGCCAGATACTTTCCCTCAGGACTTGGTAAAGACCCAAAGAGAGGGATAAGGGAGTGAATATTGGAATAACATTTTCCAGATGGTAGAAAACATAAAACTAACGAGTAAGTTGCTTCATAATCCGCTTGATGTGTAAATAACAAGCACATGAACTTACACATGTGATAAAATATAAATTTCATAAGTCAATGTAACATTTACAAATTGTTGTATAATTAGGGTAAATATTTATATAACACAATACATTCCATATTTTGTCTTGATTAACGCTATTGTACAGTATCACTTACTTTGTAAGGTGCTAAATCAAAGCAAAGCACTGATCACCTTCTGTGACATTGATTGTGTTTAACAGACGCCATATAGCCTTTGTGACAGCATTGTGTGTCTACAAGCTTATCTGATAAATGTTGCTTTATAGGAAAGGTACATTTTCACCTGGTTAAATAAATTAACACACCAGGCTATAACATTTCTGAATAATACACTAGAAGATCAAATTTCACATTCAACTTCAAGGTGAGGTGCACTTTTGTTTGACTGTATTTACTGTGTAGGTCATGTTTTAATGGTTTCTCAGATCTGAGGAGGCGAGCTTTTGGGTGTAGGGTAACATAAAGCCGCTCTTGATCAATAAATCATGTGTATTATTTTCTTCTTACACCACTTATTCTGCTTTGCTTTTATTTAAACACACGGCAGCATCGTAAGAGGGTTCAACAGGGGGGGAGGAATATTTTGAGTGAATGTCTGCGCTCTGGGTTTCGCCTCTGTATTTTGCCCAGAGAAGATCCAGTGTAATTAGTCTGATGAGGATAAACAATCCTGGCAATTATCTGGCTCTAAACAACATAACATCACATCCATTTCGGGTCGGGGTTCAGAATAATTGTTGTTTCTTCTAAGCTATTGCTGAGCCTAGTTTTCCCGGGACTCGTTATACACTCTTTGCGTACAGTGCGCTGATTAACTCTTAAATCAAGCTCCACTAAGTTTATTGCTGAATACCCAAATTGTTTGAAAATGTCTGGTTTGCTGCTTCACTGGTGGTATTTATATTACCAGTACCCACTTTCTCCCAGCAGTGTATTTCTTGGAACCCTCGAAGTCTAATTCTTTTCAGGGAGGCTCTTTTATTATATATTTTTTGACTTCAGTTTATCAGAACATTTTCTTCATTGAAATCAATCAATCAATCTTTATTTGTATATCTCAAGACGCTTTACAAGAAGCAGGTAAAATACCTTACTCTATGTTTTTTAATATTACAAAAGAGCAGGTTTAAAGACCATCCTCATTGTTATGTTACAAAAAGCAGGTAAAAGACCTTACTTAATGCTATATTACAAAGACCCGGCTTAATCCATCATGAGCACTTTAGCAAAGTAGCAAAAGTTACATTGGTAACATGATTTCTGACTCTGTCCACTGTCCTATCTCTCCATTAAAGGCATTAAAAGCCCAAAAATAAATCTTGAAAAAAAAAAGCAGAAATCTTCAGGCTGGATCCCAATGTCACTTCCAATCCATAGAAACATGCAAGCAAAGACCCTAATGTGTGTGTCTCTGCAGGTACACAGCAGTGGTGATGCCCGTCTTGTACAACACCACCCATCGCTCCAGGAAGAGAGTTTTTATGATGATTGCCACCGTCTGGGTGCTGGCTTTCGCTGTCTCCTGTCCCCTGTTGTTTGGTTTCAACACTACAGGTCAGGTCAATAACATTCAAAGTTCACATTTTTCGTCTAGATGAGCAGAGAGTCAAAAGTAAAGCAGGGTGCAGAGTAGAACGCAAGGCGCGAAGGCAGTTGTTGTGAGAATCAGGGTCAAACTTCACTCTGATAGCTGTGAAGGGTCAGCGGTGGGACATGAAATGCAAACCCGAATGGGATCCTCCAATTCAGCACGTCATCTTGCTTCTCATGGTGAGCCCTGTATTACTCAGCATGTGTGAACATGTTTAATTGTGTCTCCTGTGACTCTGTCTCGTAGTCACTGATAGCTGGAGCATGTTGAATCTGGGGAACATGGGAGCTCCTCAGGTAGGAACAGTCTTAAGTCACTCTTCAGAAAAGCTCAGTGGGAGAAAAGAGGAAGGTAAGGTAGATAAAATGAAAATGACTTCATGTTAGAGTTGGCCTTTTTACATCTTCTCAAAAAAATCATTTAAATGGTGAAAAGAGAAAACATCAGTAGGCACAACAGTGAGGATCTTTCCCACAAGTTTGACAATCATGATGACAAAATAAAGGTGGGATAATAAACATAAGTATGAGTCTCTGAGGGATATTTAGGGGGATTATATCTGGTCTATACAACCAAAAATTGGATTTCCTGATCACATGTTTGCCATTTGACCAGAGTGACGTAGGAACAAGAATAATCGACCAAAAAGACAAAAGCTGGACAGAGAAACACCAAGACGTCAGGCCATGCCATTAGATAGATAGATGCATGGCTTCGCATTCACAATGGTGAGCGTAAGTGGGACACAATGTAAAGCTACTCACAGAGATAAAGGCATTTTGTTTGGTCCATTCACACTGATGCATAACAGTGGCTTGTGATGGGTTAGGGTTAGGGTTATGGCTTTATAATATGACTGTAGACACTGAAGGTGGTTTGGAGTGTGCCTAGAAATAGATTGCTCCTGTCTGTTCCTGTTGTCATCTCTTTGTGTATTCGGGTATGTGGTATTGATCCAGAATAACATCCAGGCAGAAGCAAATCACCTCAGTTTGTTCATGCTCCTGACATGCAATATGCATGCCTCAGCTGTGGTCAAGGCCTGTGCCCTTTTTTTTTCCAACTTCAATTTACAGCACTAATAGCTCATCTGATAGATATTTAAATCTGGAATTATGATTGAATAATGATTTATACACTTATTATTATGTCAAATTGTCTTCTATGCTGAATTTATGACACAATTATGGCTGAATCAATCATCCCTCCATCACAGAGTGACTGCTTTCAGTATACGTAAGCAGGGTAGAATTAAGTGTGCATGCAGATTATATAAAAGGGACAAGCCAATAAAGGTCATTTTCAAATTAGAGAGCATGCACCGGGATCACAGAAGGTCGGCTGTACACCACACTACCTGTCCCTGTTATTATCCCCCTGATTTGAAAGCTGTCTCGCATAATGATGGTTTATTTTCTGATGTAGATGACCCTTTGGTGTGCTCGATCTCCAACCCTGAATTTGTGATCTACTCCTCTGTGGTGTCCTTCTACCTGCCGTTTATCGTCACTCTCCTGGTCTATATCCGCATCTACGTCTTCCTTAGGATGCGACGGAAGAGGATCACCTTTGGCCAGGTCAGCGGGAAGGTGCAGCCAGGCTCGACGCCGCCATCTGTGGTGAGATTGCATTTTGATTTAAGGTTTGGCCTCTATTTCGTCCATTTCTCTGCTTCTAAACTTGTTCTTTCTAATAGGTCATCCTTTATGGGGGTATAAGGGTTTAGCTGTTGATTTCAACATTTTTACTCTTGATCAAACGTTTACAAATCCCTTGTAAAATCAGGTGTTAGTTACCAGATAGTGGCAAAGCTTTAGTATAATGTTTTTAGTAATGATTTACTAAACACATTATTTATGACTGCTGACTTGATGTCTTTTGATTATCGTGTATTGGCTTATCTTCAATAATAACAGTTATAACTGTAGACCTGATCATTATATTAATAAATAGACCACTTATTATTTAAGGTAATTATTGAATATTGATGATTAATGAGCCACAGATTTTCATATCTTACAACCAAAAGCTTCTATTTTCCACAGCATCTTTCTGATCTAAAAAGCATAACAATGTTTTCCTTTTAAGAGCACATCTTTTAAATGCAAGTCCTCCTCTACATCCCCATAACTGACACTATTAGAGTATAAAAATGCCCTGCTGCTGTCAGAAACAATGGCTGTTTTTCTTAACATGCATGACTTTCTCTTAAGTGTTTGCTGGTTAAAAAAGTTCTGACGAGATGTCAGAGGAACCCAGGAATGTAACTTTTTCTCTAATAGGGAAGAAAAGCTTTGTGCTTTTTTTTCCCAGGCTGCTTTGTAAATTTAGGCTGAGTGGAACAGGCCTGTCAGGTAATCACAGTAAAGTGTTTGTGTAGCGATTACAGTAATAAGCAGCCAACACAGCTGTCTATGTAAACTGAGGCTTTCTAAATAAAACGGACTTTCAAGTTGAAAGTAGTTTAATTAAAGGGAACATATTATGAAAAATCCATGTTTACAGTGTTTTTGAACATATATTTGGGTAAGTTGAGTGTCTACTGACCCACAAAATGTGAAATAAACCCATCCAGTCCTTTGTTTGTGGTCTGCATAAGTCTTACAACACTGAGAAAAATGCTCTGTTTCAAATTTGCTCTCCTTGTGATGTCACAGTGGGATTCTTGTAAAAAAAAAAAAAAATCCTCTCCCCTCTCCTGGTATCTTCACCCATGGACTCCACCCCCAGCCTAGAACAAAACTTTTGCGTAGGTCTGCCATTTTTATTCTCGCTACAGAGGATTGATGTCTACCAGGAAAACTCTGCGGGGGCTCATTGCATTTAAAGAGACACACACACCAAAACGGAGCGTTCTGAGAGAGCTGGTTCATACAGGGTCACAAACCTCCTCTGCTGCTTGATTCATGTTATATTTTGACCAAAATATAGCACAGATGTTTCATTTAGACCACAGGGGACTGTTAGAAAAGGTGGAAAAGGGGTATAATATGTTCTCTTTAAGAGAATTGTGTTCAGTTCTGTGTTTCGGAGGAGTTAAATATAAATAGATTGATAGATGGATAGGCCATGACTAAGATGTTGTTCTTAAAATAGTGAAGTAATTACAGTGCAAAATAGCTGTCAGTTCTTTGATCCCGCACACCACTCTAATATTTGCCCCAGTTATATCTATTAAATAACAACACTATCTTTTAACCAGGGGCAAGGACACAGGGTGAGATTCTGTTCATCTATGTCAGCCCTATGTTTAAACTATGGAGTATAATAAAGGCGTAGGGATAGGATTCGTACCACTCTATTGTTGCCCTTCATTGCATGCAAATACATAATGGGCCAACTATTTAACAGCAGGTTGCATATAATTGGTTTTGGTTGAGCCTCAGTGGGCACACCTGTGTGTTCATGATGGAAAGGCCTCTATCTTCCTTTTCAGACTCTAACTGAGACATGCAGTGTTTGGATGAGGAGTGAGAGTGACTGACAATAAAAGAGATCCTTCAGTCCATTGATATCTCTTGTATGATTTGCAGACAGCTAACAAGATTTGCTTAATCAAAATAAATATAAATTAGATGAATTATAGAGTTCCCAAGGAAATAACAAGAAAGATCTGTTTCTTTGTTTGATGGCGTCTGGATGTTTGGATGAGAAAGGTTGAGCATTTATCAAGAAAATATTTGAATATCTTCTCTCCTCTAGGAGACCTGTCTACAGGAGGAGACTCCCAAGGCGAGGCAAGACCTGTCACCCATCCGAATTAAAGTGGTGGGTTTATTTCAAACCAGAGCTCCAACACAAGCGTCACATATCTTGTATTGACTTTTTTTTTCAGTGCTTTAGTGCACACGACAGTTCTGTTTTTTCCTCTTCACGTGTGTCTGTCTGTGTTTATATTCATGAACACTTTTTTGTTCTGCTCTGTTGGCAGAATCTGAGAAGATGCAGAAATTGTGATTCTAAAACGTACCTTGTTGGATTGTCCCACCTGCTCACTTGTCAGCCGAGCTGACAAGTGAGCAGTCTGTCAGTCTGTAGCAGTCTGTTTAAGTCTGTATAGGATGCACTGCAGCCCCTATAATCCTGGTATACAAAACTGAGAATTACAATCTGTTAATTAAAAAAAACAATGTGTGAGAAGATGAATGTTTGAATTTCTGGCCAGTGTGGAGGCACATGTTGCACAATACTTAAAACGCGCCTTTCTTATTACTCCAAAGGTGAAAAGCTCTTAGGCTGCTTTGTTGAATTTATTGATGTTTTTAAAAGTGGAACTACTGGTACAAATATGGGCTTTAGAAAATGAAAGGGGCTTTTACAGCTAATACACAGATAGTCATAGTGATGTGTATTGAGTACTAACTTTGATTTAAAATCTTGGATTGGTGTTTCAGGAAGAGCTTTTCCACCAATTTCAGTCCGCCTGAGCAGCGCTTCTAAGATAAATTGGCCATAACCTTCTATTTGTATAGAAGTGTACATGCTGAAGAAGCACTCAATTTCTGATGTTTTCATACAAGGCTCAAGAGCAAAGAACTGTAAGCAATTTCTGACCTTTGTGGAATTTTGGAATGCAGAACAACACTGGGACATCGGTGGCCTAGTGGTTAGTTCGAGCACCCCCATGTACTGTTGTCCTCAAAGTGGGCGGGCTGAGTTCAAATCCGACCTGTGGCTCATTCCCTGCTTCTCACCCCAAATTTTCCAACTCTAAAAAGCAGAAACATACAGTAAGTACACAAAACTGACACGTTATAAAGTTCAACAAAAAGCTTTGAACACAATAACTCAACAAGCAATATTTAGTCTTAGTCTTAGTCTTAGTCTTCCCGACACACAAAATTCCAAATTCACCCACAAAATATGCAGGTCGGTTTAGAGATTACAAAAGCGCCTCTCTGTTCACTGGCTTGTTGCTGACTTTGTCTGCCATGTGGTGAATGTTTGGTGTGAAGCAACAGCACCAGCTGTTGATCAGAAATATCTTTTCAGAAGAGTTCTACCTGCTGCAATTGTTCAGATTGAAGTAAAACACTAAAGCTGCAGGACAGAAATAAAAACAACAATGAAAAACCAAAACAATGAGCTGAAAGATGCTTAAACAGTCTATATGGCAGAGAGGAACTGCAGAGCTGGGAGTTTGTTTCGTCAACTGCAACCTTTAAAATGACATATAATAAGTTGTTCCTCCATTTACATAAAAAAAATACTTTAAACAGCTTGAATAAGTTTTAGAAATGTAATCTTGTCAAACATGTTTACCTGTGCTTGAATATGTATGCTATGCTATTCTAATATGTATGAGTATGTTTTGTCCTGGCAGCAGAGTGTGGAGCCTTCAGGTCCATCCAAGCCCAACCTTCTGTCGGGATGCCTGTGGGGGAAACGCCCTAAGACGGGACCTGTTGAGAACTTTATGCGGCCCCCGGTGGACATGCACAACTGCTGCAGCATCAGCCACGCTTCCTGCGGACGCACAGAGCTGGAGCTGGACCAGGAGCGACGGGAGGAGGAGGCCGAGGAGCACAACCAGAATGAAAAGCCTGCCATCAGGATGGGCTGCGAGGTGAAGGATCTGTCCAATGGACGAACACACACGTCACTGCAGTCGACCCCTTATTCTCACAACAATCCACGATTCAGGAGCATGCACGCGCGGGAGAAAAAGGCCACACAGATGCTCGCCATTGTTCTTGGTAAGTTGAGACTGTAAGCTGAGGAAATGATAATGTAAATGTCATGGTTATGCAGGCAGTATTATAAATGAAAAACAGGCAGAGTTACTCATTCAACTTTAAGTCCTTTAACATTTTACAGACAGACTTTTGTGCCATGCTCACCTGGTCACCTGTTCTGCCCTCGTGATGGCATTGGCACATTTGCTTCCTCCGTGTGCATATGCTTCACATTTTGTAGAGCCGAAATAAATCAACCTGAAATGTCAACATAAAAATGTCTGGCTAGTTTGGGTTTCACAGTGTGTGTTCAGACACACGCTGTAGCTCCTGACACAACTTCCACACGCTCTAATTATCAGGCAGGTTCCTGGAAGCCCGGTCCAGTTAGGCCTGGCACGGCAAAGATCTCTCTAACAAAAATGTAATCAGAGGTGTCTGATTACATTACGCTGCTGTCAGTGATAAGTCTGGCACACACAGGAAATTATCTCTGTCCTGCCCACTTCCCACCTGCTTTTCATCCGGCGGACCACTGCTTTGCTGGGATCTTGACCCCAATTAAAGTTTTATCAGTGTTTCAACAATGCTGCAGCATTTAAAGTCGGTTATGAATAATAAACTGTGTCCTGCTGGCTGCTGTTCTGTGTACAGAAAGTGTTTTTTAAAGGTTTTTCAAGGTTTTTCCTATCAAGCACATTATAACAGCAGATTAAACCACTTGAAATTCAAAGTCAGTTATGAAGCATAAGGTGTTTACACAAAAACAAACAAAAAAAAAAGTCCAACTGCAGTGCCAGCTGCAGGTTTTTCTCCTAAAATAAAAGTGGATAGAAGATTTCATTGGCTTGTTTTAGATAGTATAATTAGCTAACACTAAGCTCTATTAACAGAATCAATATGTAAATGTAGAATCTGCAGGCTTTGATCGATGCAAATCCGTTTCCGCAATAATCTGACAATGATATATTTATGATCCAGCACACACCATGATTGTTCAGAATGACTTCAAAGTTTAATGCATATAAAACATTGGAGCAAACAACCCGTTTCGCACAGTGGCTTCCGTTTGTTTCGCGGTCAGTTGGGAGAGAAAAGCTAGCCCTAGCCTGGAGTTTGATGAAAAGAAAAGACAAGAACATTGAAAAGAAGGGGCTGGTTTTCATGACTGGAAAATACAAGGCTGGGTAATCTCACTTGCACGTTTGTCTGCCAGGCTACTGGCCTTGTGCGCCCTGGACGGCCTTGCGGTGAGTGACAATCCGATGCGTCGTCTGTGAGTTAAAATCTTGGTTCATTGCTGGATTTCAACAAAACAGCTAATAACCGGTTTGATTCAAGTTCAAGGGGTGTGGGTCGGCTATCCAGTGCAGTAACGTTTCTTCTGCTAGTTGGAGTCTGCACATGTGATCTCGCTCAGCAGCTGCCGCTTCACCTGAATCCTTTCACATCTTTTTAAGTAGACACTGCCCACGCTCTGTTCACACCTCATAATGGTGTGTCTAAGACTACTGCGGCAACACAGTGAAGTTTGAACAAAGCTTAAACCCATTCATTATTTCCCCTATGAAAGCCAGTCCAAGGTCATTTATAAACTTATCAAAAAGGAAACAAAAGAAAAAAGAAACCTTAACATTCCCCGCCAAAACTAGTGTCCAATAAATTATAACAAGATAAAAAAAAAGCAGCCTGTATTGCAGGGTGGTCAGCCTCCTTATTATTGTGAAATGTCAAGTAATGGCTGGTTATACTTGTAACAGTGTTTTTCCTATATTTTATGTTTCACACTTCTAAGAGAAAATATTATACATATTTTAGATTTAAGGATACCTCATTAACAAGTTTAGCTTGAGAATTGAAATGTTTTAAACCAAGTAAATACCAGCAATGTGCTGCTAACTTAAAACACAGGATCATTAAAACTCCTGCACAGTGGATGTGTTTGTGCTGAACATCATTTTTCACATGTGGTCTTGCAGCCCCACATAATTGGCTGATGACGATTGTTACATTATACATTGTAGTAATGCTTTGTTATTACCATACATTAAGAACCTAATGTTACAGAAGACAATACGCTGTTAACCCGGTGCTTACATGTGTGCTCTTGTGTTTCCTGTTTCATTCTGCTCCCTGGCTGCTCCAGGAGTGTTTCTCATCTGCTGGCTGCCTTTCTTTGTGACTCACATTCTGAACACCCACTGCAGGACATGCTACGTGCCTCCTGGGCTTTATAGTGCATTCACCTGGCTGGGGTATGTCAACAGTGCCCTCAACCCCATTATCTACACAACCTTCAACATCGAGTTCAGACGGGCCTTCATCAAGATCCTCAGCTGCTGATGGAGACAGAGCACCAGGAAATTAAAATGGAAATGAGGCTGTGCACTTGAGCAGCAACTCTCTTTCCATACATTTTGTAAACTGTGACCACATATGTATGCCGGTAATGGATAAGGGAATTAAAGCTGCTTCACATCCCAGCTTTACAGAAACAACAGGATAGCAGACACTTGGTTTTGCAAGAAACGCAAACAAACAGGGATTCTCTTTTTCAAAAAAAGCTTTTGCTCCCTCACTGGGCTGGGAGCCCATTTGAACAGTATTACTTTTCAGATAAGACACTTGCATACAGTCTAATTAAAAGCACAAGGCGTTGGACCCACTTGTACAATATGGGAGCTGCTCATCTGCACAGGATTTCCAAATCAATGTATGTTTAGAAGCTCTTTGGATCACTGGAGCCACAATGGAGCTTTAAGGCTGATACAGTAAATTGATCGCTTAGCAGTGAGCAACTGCGTCCTCATGCCCACTGCAACCACAGTGTGTGGATTAACTGATGTCTCTCACTTCCCCTGATCACACCGCCTCACCATCAGAGCCGTCAGTAACTCTCCAGTGCATGCACAAATCAAATTTCCAAGGGTGCTCCCTTGAATGTGAGGAATCGCATTGGTCTCGGCCAAGAGTCACTCTATTTTAAGGATTGTCATAAATATAGATGTGGAGACATTTTGCTCAATGTGGATTCATAGAAAAATGTAACATTTTTGATGTATTGCAGAGTGAAAATCCTGCGTGTATTTTAAAGGGACTGTCTGATTATTGGCATCCCCCCCATTCATGATACAAAGCTGGCTACTGGCAGTTCTGGTGAGCAGATAAAAAAAAGGAGCTTTGTGGTCTTAACAAATCAAGTTGGATTGTAAACCATGCAGGTCGTCATGGAGAGAGTTGTAAATAAAATAAAAAAAAGATTAAATGTTTTACAAGCTTGAGATCATCCATCTATACATGTACTGTAGCACACAGCTTATGTTAGCATGTGCGCTTCTAAATGTTTTGACCAAAAGTGTCAGTGGGCTTTCTGGGAGGAACAATACAGGGACTAAGCTGAGCTAACAGGATATTTTGAGATTCAGAGAACGAAAAAAGAGGCGGAAAACAGAGGCACAGAACCCGGAGAGAAAAACAGGACGAGATAAAGGATGATGGGAGAGCTGGTATAGAGTAAAGCCTAACAGATGAGAAATGGAGAGAAAGAGCAAGGATCAAAGATGACTGCAGATGGATTGATAAAAGCTGCAAAAAAAAAGAAAAATGAAAGGAGGAGCAAGGTGGGGGTTGTCAGTCATTCTCAGCCTGCTTCTCAAGCTCTCTTATTTCTCTGAGGGGCATAAACACCTGCTCCCCCTGACACTCTGTGCCATTACGTCAACTCGGCCTCATTCCACTGAGGGTACTTAAGAAAATCATGTACCAGGTGTGTTTGTGAGAGTGAAACCTTTCAGTCCTGCTCATTGTATAGCACCACAAATCGTAAAAATCAATAATAGTTTTATTCCTTCACTAAAAACTCTATTTAAAAAAAAAACCACACTGATTATAATAGAAGCATATTAACAGGGGTGTCATCAAGACAAAAGACGCTGACGCTCGAGATTTCACGGTGATCAGAAGAGGCGCTCGCTCATCTGTCCCTTAATTGGATTTGAATAAGAATTAATTAGATTATAGATCTCATTGAGGGTGTTGAAGCTGCACAGCTGTGCACACGTGTCGCTATATTATTTCCAGTCATTCAAATACACTAATTAAAGTCACTCATTCACCTCATACTGTAAATGATCTGCATATGAGTTGAAGGCCCCACAGGCTTTGGGCTCTTCTGTAGGCCGCAGTAACTTTATGAAGCGTGTTTACATAAGGCTGATTGTTGCTTTAAAATAAAGAAAAATTACATTACTTTTTAAAACATATTTGACCTTTATTTAACCAGGAAGTCCCATTGAGATTAAAATGTGTCTTTGGGACTTCCTGGTTAAATAAAGGTAAAATAAATGTTTCTCTCTTTATTTGAAGGCTTTTTTCACATGTTTGGTATTCAAAGGTCAGATATTTCTTTAAAATATTAGATATAAGTTTATTAGCTTTGCTCTCAACGAGAAATGCCCACTTTCTAAAATGAGTTTTGTTTTTTTTTACAGGGGTTTGTTATGCATTAAATGTAGGAGTAACATACAAAGAGATATTTTAAACTTGTGGAATTTTTGATTTTATGCTGACTAAAGAACAGAACAACATTAAAAATGTCTGACTACTTTGTGTAGTGATTCTTAAGATATTTTATTATGAAGCAAAGTGATGAAATGACAGACTGAACAACAAACATGAGTACTCTACTACTTAGAGTAAAAATAGAAAAAGGGATGTTATATTTGATCTTACATTAGTTACACCTCTGATTACTTCATCAGGATAAAATGTTATGAATATACACTGATACTCTACTTAAACCCACACGTGTATGTAAACTGACACACATATGCCAGGATGATAAGCACATACTTGGTGGATTAAATCATTGGCTGTTAGAATTAGTTGTGTTCTTGTATGTGCAAGCACAAATGGGGTTTTACATTCAGCATGTATGAGCAGTGCATGATGGGACATGTGTAAACAAGTCTCAATGAGTTGATATTTGATAAAAAATGATGAATGTGACGCAGCTGATATTCGATCTGAAACATTTCACTCCTTTACTTTTCATTTTACTGTTTAACCTCCGACTGTATATACAGATGGGCTACATGTCTCCACCTCCTCCCGTTGTACAATAATAAGGTCAAAATACCCCCTCAAAAACAAATATTTAACTCACATGTAAAACAGCAAAGAACCCTCAGGGTGGTACAGCCCAAATCAGAACAGACTCTTGTGCTGGTTTGTAGCGGACTCTCAAGGTTATGGAAAGTCTGATGACTCCTGTGGGGAAATTAAACCCGCTTCACATCCCAGCTTTACAGAAACAACAGGATAGCAGACACTTGGTTGTGTAATAAACACAAACAAACTGGGATTTTCTTTTTCAAAAAAAGCTTTTGCTCCCTCGCTGGGCTGGGAGCCCATTTGAACAGTATTACTTTTCAGATAAGACACTTGCATACAGTCTAATTAACAGCACAAGGCATTGGACCCACTTGTACAATATGGGAGCTGCTCATCTGCACAGGATTTCCAAATCAATGTATGTTTAGAAGCTCTTTGGATCTTTGGAGTAAGGCTGGTAAAGTGAGCAACTGCGTCCTCATGCCCACTGCAACGACAGTGTGTGGATTAACTGATGTCTCTCACTTCCCCTGATCACACCGCCTCACCATCAGAGCCGTCAGTAACTCACCAGTGCATGCACAAATCAAATTTCCAAGGGTGCTCCTTTGAATGTGAGGAATCGCATTGGTCTCGGCCAAAAGTCACTCTATTTTAAGGATTGTCATATATATAGATGTGGAGACATTTTGCTCAATGTGGATTCATAGAAAAATGTAACATTTCTGATGTAATGCAGAGTGAAAATCCTGCATGTATTTTAAAGGGACTGTCTGATTATTTGCATCCCCCCCATTCATGATACAAAGCTTGCCAGTGGCAAACTAGTTTTGGAAAGTCTGATGACTCCTGTGTTAGTTTTGGTTATGTTTCCTCTCGCTGTGCATTCATCAACAGAGCTGTCAATCATGTTTCTATACCCGTTTTTATGGAACCAAATAACTAATTAAAACTCTTAGAAAAGTGAACACTTACAAAACTATAAAGACAGAAACAATGTTTGAGAAACATGTTCTTGTCGTGTATTTTGTTTTTTAAAGTTCAACTCATTTTCCATCTGTTAACATGGAGGAGGTGGAGTATATGACCTATACTGTAGCCAGTCAGTCAGAGGAGCTCTAATTGTTTTGGCTTCACTTTTTGGAAGCCGTAATGTTCTCCATCTTTTTATACAGTCTGGTGGTCTTTAGTCACTACTATCATTACGTTCAACAGGAATTGTTTCTTAACCAGAGTTGTTTCAAAATAAAAGCTAGTTTCATGAAAACTGTAGAAACCTATATTTCATGAGATATGTTAAGGGCAGCAGAGAAGCAAAAAAAAAAAAACTTCAAGGGTAACATCTTTTATTAGGTTATCTCTTTACTAGAGCTTCAATTTAAACTGGGGGATTTTTCAGGCTACGTGCACAAACTCATGTGTTTGTTCAATTTGGATTTAAATGTCCTATCTTTTGCTTTACATATGCCGCAGAGGTTTTTTTTTAACATTAACAACAGAGCAATGACTTAAAGAGCAACCACTCCCGTAAATCTCCTTCTGCTTCTTCCCCTTGTCCACAGTGATATGAAAGCCTTTGTACATTTCTGTGGGTGGATAAACAGATGTGATCGGCACTTGCAGAGTTTAGCAGTGGTTAATGATGATGGATAAAGATGTTGTGATTGCAGAAAAGGATGACTAGAGGCCATGACTGACATTCAGTCTGTCTCTCTCTTCTTCCACAAATACCTCCCCCTGTTTTCCTCCCACCAGTCTGTCAGAGCAGCATGATAATCATCCTCCCCCCTCTCTCTCGCTCTCCCTCTCTCTCCCTCCCTGTCCTTTACACACATGCTGCCTTTACCTATAATTTGATGCCATTTCAAGGTTCAGAAGGTCACGTGAGGAGGGAACCAATCCTTCAACAGTGGGAAATGAGTTATGTAAATTTGATTGCAAAGTAAGTAAGATAAACAGTAATTTCTCTCTCTCTCTCGCTCTCATTCATTCACAAACAAACATCTGTTTCATTTGTGTGAAGTATGCTCTTATAATCATGCAAGAGACAAAAATATGTTTAAGCAAAAGCTGGTCACCACAAGGTTAAATGAAAAATCTGACATGTAGGGAAAATGCATGTTGCATTTCCTCCAAGAGTGAGATGAGTAGATCCATAGAAATGCAAATCTCATATCTGTGCTTTAAGTACTCGATGTAGCCGCAGCCAGCAGATGGTTATATTAGCTTAGTCTGAAGACTGTAAACAAGGGGAACAGTTAGCCTGCCCCTCTCTGAAGATAACAAAAGGTTTTCCGCAAACCAGCATAAACTTTGATATCGGTTTGAAGTTAACTCAAACCCTAACCCTAACCCTAACCCACCACCCTACCCTTGCCCTTACCCCTAACCCCTTTTGTAAACAGTTTACAAAGCTAAGAAGCCATTTGAAGTGATACAGGTCTTGTGCTTTATCTACAGGAAATAGAAATCTGGAAGGAGATTGTGCTACAATGTGGGAGCACTGAATGATTTTCCTGCGTTGGTTTTCTTCTTAGCAGGTCTGCGTGAACTCTTTGCCGGTCGAGGTCCAGGGTCTGACCCGCACCGTGAATGAGCATTGGTAAGGCTTAGCTTCATCTGGGTCTGTATGGACGAGTTACACAAGATGTAACGTGTGAAACCTGTGGCTTAGAGATAATAGTTGCAGTGGGATAAGCAACTTCTCTGCTATCTTAAATTTAGCATCTGTGGTTTATGTGTTAGGCTAAATATTTGTGTCTGTGACTGTTAACACGTAGGAGATTGACAGTTTATCGCCTTTTAACTATCTGATGAACGACAGGATGTTTCAATCGCAGCAGTCTCTTAATATTTTTTTTGTAGGGTGTAATGTTGATACCACAAATTCAGTATTACAACTCAGAGGCTAATGTGTAAGCTCTCTTGTGAATCACGTCCTCTTAATTGCAGCCTCAACAGTATAAATCAAGCAGGTAATTGTTCTTCTTTGAACAGGATGAAGCCAGCTGTTTCCCCTGGTTTCGATCTTTCTGCTAAACCAGGTTATAGCTTTATAAGGACACATATGTCAGCGGTACAGTTCTTCTCCTTTAACTTTTGGAAAGAAGAAAAAACAATGTTCGACAATGCCTTAAACCTTTTTTTTTAATGGTTTTAACTTTAGTTTTAGGTTTAAGTTAGATTTAGGTGCAGTGGTTTTAGAGTTATAATTCTCAGGGTATGTCGTAACTCAAGTTATTGTTTTGTCTTACTACCTTAATCAAGATACAGAAGTGTCTCTGCACGTGTGTACGCATGTGTGTGTGTGTGTGTGTGTGTGTGTGTGTGTGTGTGTGTTAACGTTCCCCTGGTGAAAGGTTAAGACCATTAGACTGCTAATGAATGCATAATTTGGCCAAGACGGAAGTTCGAGCCCTTTAAACATGGACCAGTTAGAGAGGGATCAAAGCAAGTGTTGGAGCCCTTCCCACATAGTCACACATTTAGGAAATACACCGGTATAAATTATGACTAAGCTTTTGTGTATACATACTTCAAGGGTTTATTCAGGTAAAATCACTATGTTCAAGTAAGATTTGTGTTCATTTATATTTCAAAACATGCTACTGGTAAATCATGATGATAGTTTCCCACTGTAGTGAAACACCCTGCCTTGCTTGAATGTCTTGACAGTCAATTCCAATATGAGGAGAGGAGAGGACTGTGACCAAAAGATAATGATGTCATCATTATAGAACATGGGGGTATACAGACTGTTTTTATTTCATCTACTTTGATAAGCCAAAATGTGTCCAATACAGATTTACATTTCTTAAAATAATACCGAAATCAGCCTTTAAAACTTATCATTGGTCAATAATTATGCAACATGTCGCCATGGTAACAGCCCTTTAACACTAGTTTACATTAAAAAAACGTTAAAATTAAAAGGCCGTATCACCAGGAAAATTAAAAAATGTGTTTAAAACATTTTTTTAAAGAGATAAGTAACCATTTTGATTGACACACTGATTCTGAAGCTTTACTTAATTTCCTAATAATTTCACTTCGAGATTCATTATTTGAGCTAATTTGATTGATAATTGAAATATTTTAGTTCACATTTTAAGATTATATTTTTGTGATGCTTATCTTGTTTTCTTTTGCTACCGAAATGGAAATGAATTGACTTTTGTCTCATAGAATACATAAATATTGAGGGTTAGGCAGGACTCAACATTGTCCTAAAGGACTCTTAGAAAAAACCGAATCAGAGATAGAACCACAAAAATAATTGCCAAATCTGCTATCAGGTGAACATATTTGTTTATATAGTAAGTACAGAAAATACATTTTACCACCTTCTGAGTTTTGGAGCTTTATGCTTTTCCAATACTTATTCTGAATTTATTATCAAATTCACTTACTAACCCTTTTCAGACTGCGTTTCCGCAAAAGAGCTTTAACTAAACTCCGCTGTCATCACCTCCTTGAACTTTTATATTCACATCGGGAGCTCTGCATACACACAAAGTCAGACGTGCACAAACACACAGCGCTGCGCTCTCCCACAGCTAATCCCTGCAACGTCTCCTCAGAAGATAGTACAGAGGGGGATCACTAAGTACCCCCATTAACCCTCTGCGACATTCAGAATGAAGGTGAAACATCACAGGGATGTAAATATTGCCCCTTGAAATGGCAGTCTGAATAAGGCTAATGGACAGGACTTATACTTTTTTTTATCTCCACTAGTAGCATGGACACTCACAGATAGCATGCTATATACATACTGCGTGTCTAAGAAAAAAAACAAAGGTGAAGGCCTTCATCCCTCTCCCTCCCCTTTCCTTCATTAATCCCCTGGTGTATTTAACTTGCTCTTGTGATAAGGTAAAGAGAGAAGGACTCATGAGGCACACAGAGGACTCTTGAGGCAAATGTTCTTCATGTGTTTCGTGAGTTACATGGATAAGCATCACTGAGTATTGGAGGTAACTATTTAGCATAATTAGATGTAATTAGTTCCAGATGGTTAGTGAATAAGAGTGAAGGGAAGGTTGCTAGAAGGACTTTTCAAAGAGAATTACAACAGTAAGACACCTCAAGATGCTGAAATGAACCTGTTCTATATTCCGACGTCTGTACGCTACACAAGAGTGACAATGCATCAAGAAGGATTAATCTTCATTCATTATGTGTAAAGACTGAAGAGTCAATAAAGCACCAAGTGATCACCTGGTAATCCCCTGAGAAACCTTCTCATGCACACTCACACACTCATTCACAGGTCAGCTCAGAAACCTCTCAACATGCTGTCACTCTCATGGTCTTCCATAGCAGCCAATGTACTCTGCCACTTAGAGTGTGGGGGGGGGGGGGGGTGCTGGGTTTTCGATGTTACTCTAGATCCTCTCCTGTGGAAGAGATTAAAGGGCAAACACTGCTTCCCTGAGAATTACCATCACAATGCCAAATGTGATTATTATCTGTGAGTCAAAGGCTCAACCCGGGTGCTACTTTTGAATAATGAGCAGGAGAAGCAGGAGGGTGAGATAGAGGCAGAACAGCCCCTCGACACCTACTGTCCGTTCTCCCTCTAAGCTGGGAGAGCTGCACGCGCTAACTTCCTCCTGTATTTCCCTTGAGAGTCGATTCATTCTGGAGGAAATTATGCCAATAAAATGATTACTTCTACCCAAACGGTAGGATCCACAATATCTTTTAAATGGTACTTAGCTGCAGATAAGCTGCACACTTGTGGAGGCACACATTCAATAATGTATCAGGAGTCAGCATGCATAAGTAATGTATTCCATGCATGGTCACACCTTTCACTTTGGACCCACAGCAACTTGGCGGCCTTTATTCTGTCAATCTGTTGGGCAATTAAAGTGAGACGTTCTTGCACAACTCGACAGGGTTGATGGGGACTTGCTGTGTGAGTAACTAGTGAGAAAAATGTGCATTTACTTGTGTTCAGGTGCACCAATGAGGCGGGAGACTCTCAAGTAGACGGTCACGGAAAGCCCTGGTGATTATTTTTCCTCCTTTAAGCGCTAAAGTACATACAGAATTAAATATGATATAATTACCTCACATTTAGACCTTTGCCAACATAATGACTACTGATTATATACTGTTATGGTGCACGTTGTTAATTTTAAGCAGGCTGCTGATGCTGTGACAAAGAATCCTTCAATACAGTCCTGAAGGGCAAAAAAAACAACGTTTCTTTTTCCTCATTAGTGGTTCTTCCCAGCTTCCCACATTCCCAGAGTAAGGGTTTACTTTTGGTGTGTTTATCACACCTTCACAAGCACAAGGGATGCCTCCTTCATCAGCACAAAGACACACACTGCATCACTTTGTAGCCTGGAAGAACTCTTTCCTTTCTACCCTGCTTGCTGGCGCTTTCAATTCTCCCCCTGCTCCCTGTTGTCTCTGAGATATTCAGCACATGTGACTCCAGCACCAAGCTGCAGAGTCCGACAGCCATACTAAACTGGTCCCCGCCTCAAATTGAATGTTCTTCCTCATTTTCTTGCTTTCTCTTCAGTCAACGTGTCTTAATTGTTTCATTTCCCGCTCATTCTACTTTGGAATCACATTTGTCATTTGTCCACCTGTCAGGCTAATGTGTATTGATTGTTCCTGCAGCAACTGAGGTTGTGGTCACTGTGAGGCAATACTGACCACTCAAACACTGAACGCTTCTACTACAGTCTACATGGGGCCTGAATTAGGATAGGACATCACAAAGTCACAAGACATTTTCAGTACAAGAGCTGGAAAAGTATATATTGATTATTATACTGAGCATTATCCAATCAGTGTAGTCAGCATAAAGAGACACAGCCAATCAGGGCTAACAAGTGTCATGCTTCTACTAATCATGAGTCTCAAGCAGCAACCGACACGTTACACACTCTGTCATGCCATCTGCCCATTTTTCATTTTCAGCAAAAAAAAAAAAAATCTATAATTGATAGGATTGCAGCACGAAAGGTGGAGCAAGGAGCAAGGTGGAACAACAGCACTGTGGGAAATTAATGAACCAAGTTTGTGGTGAGTTTGAGATTCTGAGATATAAATTTGGATTACTTTTGAACAGCCAGTATGATTTATATTTAGTAGTTATTATAGCTTCTGGAAAATCAATTGCAAAGAGGGGTTCCAACTACATCATTTAAAGTTTGGATGTAAACCAAAGATATTATCTGAAAATAAATTCGATATGACTGACAAGGTTGAAATACAACAATGAAAAACATGTTATTTTGACTCCCTCGATATTTTTTCGATTTTGAATTTCACCAAGGTGATTGTATATTTATTGAAAGTGTTTGTGTTTTGTCTTCTTCTGGAGTTTATCTCAGGGTATTATTGATCTGTTTTCGACTGCTAGAGGGAGTTAAGCTCAGTAATATCACACCAGTAGCTGAGGCTTCAGAGCCATCAAGGTCTTAAGAGAACTTAAGCTACATCTTAGCTAACTACTAACTATGACTTGGATATCAAAGCGTTTTGTAACTCACGACTGAGTGACCATTAATATGGAAATGAATAATTTTCAGATAAGTGGGTGCTCCTGCTTGCCACTCTGAATCTGAAAAGTTTCACCACACTGATTGTCTCGAGCACTAGCGTTTGTGAGCCAGAAAGATGTCAATCAACACAAGACAGATGTCACTTAATCAGCAAGAAAGTGTCAATCAAAAAGTGATCTGCCATGCTTCCACAGCATTAAGAAACAGTCTTGGTTTAAAGAGCAAATGAGCCATTTTTTAAAAAGATTTCCTGACAGTTTAAGTGTCTTATTTTTTTATCAGAAACCTGTGAATGCCCAATGAGACTCTTACCTGTGATACCAAATATGCATAGTTACTATTTCAACACAAATTTCCAGAGACTTCGATAACATTTTACAATACAACAAATACTGTTAGCAGCTACATACACAGGCAATAATATTGCTCTGTATAGTAGCCTATATAATCCTGTTGGTTCATTTTATTGTCTCAAACTATGTACTGTCATATTTTATAGAAACCCTGTTGTTTTCACATGAGCTTAATTATTTGAGCGTCTTCACTTTGTCTTCTCTTAACTTCAGGGACCAATATAACCACAAAAACATGAATAAATCCAGATACTGAAGAGAAAAATTTGAATTTTTCAGAAGCTGACTAGAGATAGAAGAGTTGTCAGTGTTGGTACATTTGAATTCAGACAGATTTGGAATTTTGCATTGTTTCTAGTATTTGGGCTGATCAAGCTAACAATCTGCTGTCGGTACATTTATTTATTGTTAAATGCAAGTTCAATTTCCAGCAAAATGTTCAATAATGTTTCATTATTTCTTCGGGCTCATGTAAACGACTTAATTGTACCACTATACGAGTTGAAACACCTGTTCTTTTTCTGACTTAAATCAATCACATTCTTCCAATCCTTGCTGCTTCTTTGCCTTGGGCGTCGTTTATTTCTCATGCCGATCTCTTGTAAGTCTCTCACCTTCCTGCTTTCCTCGCCACCATTAACAGCTCTGACTCTCCCAGCTGCAGGCCCCTGGTTTCTATTAGTTCTAGGAAACATATTCATTAAATTTGCAGATTAAATCCCCAGGGAACAATGTTCAATCGTTGAGCACAAATACATGACTTTCATTCCACACAATTCCTCCCATAGACCATAGAGAAGTGTGTGTGTGTGTGTGTGTGTGTGTGTGTGTGTGTGTGTGCGCGCATGTGCGTGTGTGTGTCTGTGAACACACAGACAATTACAAAAGGGACATCTAAACAGTGTAGGAGCAATTTCAATCAATGGCTAAATGCTAACAATGTCCCTCAGTCACAGAAAGTAAATGGTGTCTCTCCCTCTCAACGTGTCACCTTAATTGTGTTCTCAATTTTTTTTAAGACTTTGCCCAATCCTGATTTCCCTCTAGCTCTATTATCTCTTGCTCTCCTTTCTCTCCTTCCTTTTCCTGATAAGGCTTTTTTGTCATGAAATTGAGCATTTGTATGGAGATTAAATGAGTACCTTATTTTTAGTGGAGTTTCTTCTAACCAGCTGTTGTCATCTCACTGAAAGCCAGACCAACGTCACTGGTGATGCACAACGGAAAGAGAAGAGGTTACATGCAAATTAGTTTCAAAAAGTGTTTAATCAAGTAAAAATGATGACAAATTTCCATGCATGAGGCGTAGCACTAACACACGTACACAAGAGGGTTGCATGGCCTTTCTTCAGCTGCAGGCGGTATGCTGTTTCGCCCAGCTGTTCTTCTGCCCCTGCAGCCACTCTGCAACTCTGCATCTGACCTCCCCATCTCCGCTAACAACAACCTGACCCAGCTGGCTCCAACATCAGTGGCACCCGCAAACAATACCGAAAAGCAAAGTCACAGAGAACACATGGCTGTGAATCATCACATGCACAACAATTACTCCTAAAATAGAAAAAAGCGGAGGCAAAGTTGTCATCAGCGACCCAGCATGAGTTTATTAACATGCTTCATAAAAGTGCATCAGCTAGGTCATTATTAAATTTTTAGGTTTAGCTATGGAAACTGGGGCGAAAGGGAAAGACTAACATAATACATTTAATGTCAGGGTGGCTTAGAGCTGTGTTTCCATGGTAACAATCAGTAACACCTGATTAGGAGTGACAATCAGTGTCACCTGCTGACAAAGTAGGGCTCCATTAGTGGTTTTCAAACTGACATGGAGTGCACAAGAAGGTAAGATATTTGTGATAGCTTCTCATGCTCAAATAGAATAACTCTTATTTTCTTCTTCTAATCTTTGAATGAATGTAGTAACTAAACTGTAGTATAGTCAGCAGGGACAAAAATAGCAATTTAAGGTTTTTTGTGAGTTGAAACGTTTGTTCCATTTAAGTAACTGAGATTAGTTAGTGAAAAAATGAAACTTAAGTTTAACTTTTTTCCCCTTTACTTAGAAAGTTTTACCTTGTTAGAACCCTAACAGCACAATTTAGGTTTTAAAGTTCCTGTAAAGAAAAAAGAAAGTAAAAGTTCAACATAAAATACTCACCAGATAAAAGTTCCTCACAGTAGCTTTAATTATTTCATGTTTCATTTTGATTCATTTAATTTTTTTGTGTTTTTGTTTGCTTGTTCTTAGATTAGCTTTGCTTTGAGCTTGATGTTGATAATGTTGCTGATTCTGAGAGTTTGATGTAAGTATCATCCTACCCACATTGACTTGGTTTGTGTCATCATCACCCTGTAATTCTCATACGGTCAGTTTGAAAAGAAAGCCATGAGGATGCCCCCTGTAGGTGAAAAAGTATGCTAAGTCAGCCTCTTCTTGTGTTCTTGTGCTAAAGAGATGTAAGATGTTGTGACAGCGATGTAGGCTAAGGCCACCAGTATCCATGAGGCATACTGCCTCAGGGACCACCAGGCTGAAATAATAACATACAGTTCATGTACGCTCAGATGTTACTTTAACCAATTCTTTCATTTTTGTTTTTTGTGTGTTTAAGTATTTTGTTTGCACTTAATGTCTTCATATTTGTGTTTTTGGTAAGCTATGTGATCTGATGTTTTTATTCTTAAAATGAAATAATTTAAGAAACTTAATCATACACCTATCAATAAGCCTTCTGCGCAAAGAGCATCTGAACTGAATTAGTTATTATTAGCATAGAAATGAAGGTCACGCAAACTATCCACCTACACATTTTATTCTGCAGCCTTAAATTACGTTGCGAGCAAACAATTTACTACATAGCAATTGAAATGTCTTTTAAATCACCCTTGTGCACATCTTGAATACAATAAATTATATGGTGTCACTTACATCACGCCAGTGCTGTAAAGATACTCAGAAGGTGGAATAGTGCTGATTGGACATGTGTACACTGTGGCCCCATCTCATGCATTTCAAATGACTTTGGTTGTATAGACATTGTTGACAACCTGATGCAAAAATCCTGGTTTACATTTACCCTCATCTGCTCCACTGATCACACTGCTGCTGGTTTTTCTCTGTCAAATCTCCCACTGGGGTTTGAGTAACTGTTATGTGCTCAAGACTTGTGGTGGGAAGAGGACAAGAGCAGAGATTTGTGTCTACACACAACCGCCCGACAGCCTTTTAATCATCGAAACACTGGACTGATGCCAGAGTTTGAACGTATACTCTCCGGCTCCATCATTCACAGAAACGCACGCTCCCTTCAGCGCAAGGGTGAAGGATCCTAATCACAGATTGTGTTGAATTAATGATTAAGGGGGAATAAGAGAAGAGAGAGGATGACATCTGATGGACTGAACACAGTATCCACAAATGAGGTCTGTATCTTGTTTAATCGAGACTGAGGAATTGAATGAATGTTGGCACATCAATAACAGCAACAATCAAACTGCTGGTTTCCCGCCCAAAACTGAAAACAAGTGTCTCCCCATTTCATAAATGTTATTTTTTTAACATCCAGAGGTGTAGTTTCGATTTCTTTTTTGATGCTATGAAAATAAGTATAAAGGCTTTCTTGACAGCTCCGTTGACGAATGCCTGCGGGGCAGCACTGGATTAGCAGATTAGAGGAAACGTAAAAACACACGTAAAAACGTAACGCAAGAGTTCTTGAGTGTCCGCATGATACATATGCTTCATTTAGCAGAAGCGGTGTGACTTCAATATCATGGCTCCACCGTTTATCCAAGAGGGAATTATATCAGTGTCCATCTTTAGACAATGGTACCACCACATAAGGTAAGATAGCAGTACTGTGGATGGTGTCTGCAGCTAAAGATATTTTAGCCTCTAAAAACTATCCCACCATAAATGAATGGGTTTAATGTTTGATCTTCTTTCAGAATTTTTGAGTATTTCCCTGTTAAGTGCATTTTCCTGCTGACCCTATCTAAAGCGGTGCATAGCTTATAGCTTAAAAGCACCAGACAGGTGACATGTTGCCCTCCATTTAACGTGACTTTTTCGACTGTTTTGCTCGGGGTATCTTTTTTTAGTTTGGTCTGAATAGAAATTGATTTACATCCCACGTTTGCCACTAAAGCCTCTTTTCCCGCTGCTGAAAGGCTCCATGCCTTTTTATTCAGTCCTGATATTTTAGAGGAAAATGTGTATGATTTGTGAAATCTTGAGTAGTGGCACAGTGGCAGCCAATCATGGTCCAAAAAAACAGATTTTTATAGAAACAAGAAATTGGGGACAGAAAAGTGTTTACTCTTGCTAAATGAAAATGTCTGAGCTGAGAGTTTTCCTTCACGACAGATCAGAGGAATTACATGCTAACACCTACAAGACTGTATTTGTGGATTCTGAAGCCTGCAGACATTCATCCTCAGGCAGCTTGTGAAAGTGGAAGTCAGTACGTAGGCTAAGTATTTATCTCATTAAACAACCCCTTAAAAAAAAGTTCTCCATACAACATATTTCCCAAGTGACTTTGATGTTATTAGCTCAACGCTAGCAGCTGCTTTTAGCTAGCGGATTGAGACAGACAGTTTGTGTTTGCAGCATTAGTTTTAGATCAAAGGGGGGGTGATGTTCATGTAATCCAGGTGGCAAATAGCAAAACAGCTCAAATGCTATTTTATAGCATATGTGAAGATGGTTCCCACAGACAAAATGTTGTTTTAGGGTTCATCATAGGATAGGATAGGTACTTTATTGTCATCGTATAAAAGAGCTCTTTAAGATTTGTGAGCTTGCGCATTAACTTTCATTAGTACAAAAAAATACATTCTAAAGATACCATTATTATTATTTTTCCCATTACTTTTTCTAATATTATTATTTTTATCATTTATTTCTAATTCTTATTCAGAAAAGAGAGTTAAAACACAGCCATTTGTAGCAAGTGAACCCCATGCTGAGAAAGACTTGTGATATGTGACTTCAGGCTTGTGTCTGCCTCTGATGTTCCTCCAAATGCAGATACACTTTTAAATCTCCGCTAACGGCCGTCTTAAGCCATTAAAGACGAGAGGAGAGACATTGTCATGTTCAAGGAAAAAAGGATCATACAGCTCTCCTTGCTCATTTTAAAATTCACTTTCAATCCTGGTCGCCTGATCTCTCAAAGGCTGCTGCCATCTGTCATTTCTGTGTGATCCCCTCATTCCCTCATGTCTGTCTTCCTTTACATCCAGGATGAACTTTTATGCATAACAAGCTACTTTGAGTCCTGGGTAGAAGAAACTAACTGTTCCCGAGATTTTCAGAGAAAAATGTACTGTATCTTAAAGTTTCCACCAGACCATAATAATCCCTAAGAAGCTATTGCAACAAGTGCAAAGACGACAAGCTTCTTTTGCTTTTTTATGCACCAGGACGAGGAACAGGCTGATGAGAACAACCCCCCGCCCTGTAAGCTGTCATTACAATCAAATTCCATGTATTTGGTGTGATTGGCTGTGGCGTAAATGTTGAGCCTCCTGCCATAGTCGAAGCATGAATCAAAAGAAAGGTGTAACGCAAATCTGTGTTGATTTTTGTAAACATTTGTAGGAGAAAGAATAGTTTACTGAAGAAAACTTACAGCAAAGACAGCAAAACCTCAATTTTGTTCCTCAATATTCGTATTTCCTCATCCAAACACTTCAAAATGTGTAAGAAAATGTGAAGTAGCCTATATAATTGAGATGCCATTTCTTTTTGAATTTATATACATTCATATTTATCATCAAACCACCCTGAATTACGACTTGACATTAATAAAATAGATCATTGGCTGTTGAATCTATGTAAGCAGTTTGATGGATGGCAGGCTGATCACATAAATTCACTATTCATGATTTCTTTGTCGCTCATATTTTTCTCCTTCAAACAAGCGGCACATAAGCAATAAACAACAGTGGCAATCAAATGTAACTGCTTTGAAAATGCATTACAAATTACCCCTTAAACCCTTATGGAAATCTCAAACAATCCCCTCAAGGTTATAGTCGACGTGTTTCATGCAATTAGAAGAAGATAAATCCCTCAATCATCACTCATTGTTAGGAGGGGTTCCAAGCTAAGGCCAATCAGAGAGACTCCTGGGAGATCCTCTACTGTAGCTGTAAACACTTAAGGTACAGCCAATCGTGTCCTATGGTGTAAAGCAGGTGCAGAGTTTGACTTCAACTGTTTCTTTGTTTTGATAAATCTCTCCTTCCTTTTTATTTCAACAAAAAGCTCAGCCCTGAGATTGCTCTGGCTGAGGCGTTCATTCCTCATATTTTTCTTCCCGGTCTACCGGCTGAAGCTCATCAGTAAAGGTCAAATCCTTTTGTGGCCTTTTCATCCGTCCACTGTCCTACTAAACCTAACACAGCTGACCTTTCGTTCAACTTCCTGTGACCTGTGGGGCAGCAGACCAATAGAAATGAAAAGCCTGCTTAAGTTGAACACAGAAACCACAGAAGCAAACGCACATCTGACCTTCTGTAACATTTAATTAACCAGTAATTAACTAAGCATTAGACTTCTTTCTTACTTTAATCTGTGAAAAGATTTTTTCATAAGCTCCCTGCATAGTAACGCCTACATTTCACAATAACCATGCATTTAGGAACTGGATAACTGTACAGATGGATTATACCGCCCACAATTTAAAGCTGCCAAAAATGAAAAATGCTTGTTACCTCTGCGTCCTCGTGTGAATCTTCCTGCTATCGATCGGTTTGACAAATACATGTCAGAAAAGGCATTTAATTTAAGTCTAAAAAGTCCAACCATTTTTCTTACTGCAGAGTACCACTTTGCTGACTCAGAGGCGAACACTTCTCCTCACAAAATATGACTAACCTACACTCAAGAAAACACCGCTGTACTTTTTCTTACTCTGGCAGTCATTGAATTAGTGTGAGCACAGACACAGGAGTATGTATGAGTCAAAATAAGAGTCGGTGGGATTAATCATTAAAGTCAAGATAGAAGCTCTTTAAATCTAGTTTTCTTTGGCTCCACAAATTTGTAATTTTCCTTTTCTGTCATTTGTAAATTGAGTTCTCACACTATTTTTACCATCAGACATGTCAGTTGTACTGATGTTTGGATGGCTGTCTATTGGTCGATCAATCATTCACCACAAAGACAAAAATATGTCAACATCTTTGGATAATATAAAAATGGATTTTAATTGACACAGTCCAATTTTAACAGATTAAAAACAGAAAATCAAACTCTTCTATCCCTTCAGCTATCAGGCTGTTAAATTAGGTACAATTCTAATTGATTTACTGTATGAACTGCTATTATACACTTAGGTAACCTGTCAGCTCCATTTATTTATGTATCTGTTACTGACATGGGAATGTAATTGTCTGAATGCTGCTGTGACTCTGTTTGTTTCCTTTATATTGGCTTGGCTTCATTAGAGTGAGAAACTGAATTGCCTTTCTTGGATTAATAAAGTCGTCTGAATCCAAATCTGAATAAAACATTTTCTTTGCTTTTTTGTGTGGTTGATGTTCTTTCAGTGCAATGAATCTATTTGTGGCTTTGAATCTGCAGTATCTCATCTCAATTCTCTTTCTTGACCATGGTACTGGATGTCAATAATTCATTATTGTCTCAATACAACCAATACCTAATACAGTGTTGTTTCCACCCCCCGCCTGAAAACTTCTTTTTCTCGTTCACCTTATTTGCACATGCACAAATACGGTGTGGGAGTTTATCCATATTGATGCTATCACCTTTTTTTTTGCACTAACTAACAAATCAAAGTGAATAAAAGTATCGATTTCAAAGGTGCTGCCAAATTTAGTACACTACTTGTCCTATACGTAAGAGTCACTGCACTAAAAAAAAGACAATTCTACAATACATTATAGATTTTTCTTTCATGTTTTACAAGATTTTTTAAAGTCCTCAGTTCAGACCTTTATTGCCCCTGGAAGGGAAATTTGATTTACAGCAGTGGACACAAAAAACGCAACTGATAAACAGACATAGGACAGTGCAACACTTCCTTATTTAATACAACCAAGAAATATAAAAAATGTCCTGGCTGCTCAAACCAATTCAAAAGCACATCTGGTGTGTGTACATAATCTTCATACAACATACGCTGTGATTGCATTGAGCACATTGGTTCCACAGGTGGTGTTGTGGGTATAAACTTGATTAAAAGTGGCCTGTCCACCAACGTATAAACGGCCTCTGTTATAAACAGATGCATGTAAGACTACTCTTGAATATTTAGTGAGTGTGTGTGCTAGCCATTTAGAGACAGAGTAGGGAGGGTCAGCCCTTCACCATAGAAAAAAAACTGCAGCATACTACTGAATGTTATCAATCAATCAGTGGTGTGAATCAGAGGAGATTTAGACGTGGGTAAACCTTATGGAGACTGAAAACTAAATGGGTTTACCCTGCACTACACCACTGGGTTCCAGTTAGACAAACTGGTGTCAAACCAAGAGTACTTGATGTTACACATCACCTATGGGATTCTCGAACCAAAATCCAGTGAGCCGATTCCAAAAGTGAATAAAAGGTTGCCCCTCTAAACACTTTTAAGTTAGGGTGGAGGACAAAGATACCCTAATTTCACTTGTTTGTTTCAGAGCAAAGTGAGCTGTAAGTGACACATGCAAGCCTAGTAAGAACAATGTGATGTTTTTTTCCTCTTTTACAAAAAGTCAAGTATAAGATCGTGGAAATAGAACATGATGAGCGTAGCAGAGTTGCGTTGTCAACCAGACAAAATAAAGTTTGATTTAAAAAAAAAAATTTTTTAAAAGAAGCACACAGTTCAACAAAGTGAAAACGATCCTGCCTTTACTAGTTTTATATCACATCCAATTAAATTCACACATGACACCGGGGCAGAAGGTCATGAGGTATGTTAACCTATAAGAGTGGCGCTTTAATGAAATATGACCTCTTCTCTGTATGCCGGCGCAGTACTTTAACCTACACTTACACATTGTATAAGTGCGAAGTCACAGACCTGATATAGTATTCACTCAGGGTCCCCTCTGATTTAACACACTGTCAGCTGATGATTTATGTGCATAAACGTGTTAGGAAATACAACTGGGAGGTAACAAGGAATTTGGCCTCCTGTTTAGCGATTATTTATAGCCGACAAAGTGGCAAGAGTCACGGCTGCTCCTCGCTATAGTGGCCTGAGGTTACCATGGGGACAGAGGAGAGGGTCACTAGCTGAAGGGAGAGTTGTTGATCTGCTTGTTTATGGTTGTCTGATTGATTAATGATTGGCTAAAATGACAGAACAATCTCTTGTGTAATGTGACTGTAAAGTGTTTCATGCTGAAAAGGTATAGTTAACAGTTAGACTAATGAGACAACAGACTCCTGAGCACAGACATGACGAATAAGAAGCAGACCCTCACCCATGCAACATTAAACCACAGAGACTGAATTTCCTCTGAAGTGGTTGTTTGGTGTCTTTGAGCTCATTAGCATCTCTTCACAGCCATTTAGTCTCTCTTTCTTGTTTTTGTCTCTTTTTGAAGTTTCTGAGTATTTTCTTTGTGACCCTTCAATCTTACAAAGACATTCTTGGCACTGTTCTTTGTCATGTGTCTGTATGTACTTGTTTCTGTCATGTTTTGTCTCTTTGAAATGCTTTTAATAATAATAATTTTTTTTTTATCCTGCGAGGGGAAATCCACTTTTAAACTCTGTTTAGGCTGAAATACACACACAGGATCCCATGGAGATGCATCTCCAGAGAAGTTTTGGGATCCGATGCCTTGCTCAAGGGCTCAGGAAATGGACTGGCACCTCTCCAGCTACCTGGCCAATTTCCGTGCCGAGGCTTGAACCGGTGACCCTCCAATTCCCAATCCAAGTCCCTGCAGACTGAGCTACTGCTGCCCCCCTTTTGTATTCCTTTGTAGTCATTTTGTATATTCTTGGTACTTTCTAAGTATTTGTTATGTTTTCCTGAAGTTGCTTTTGATTCTTTTTTTTATTTAGGTAACAGTATGGACTTATTATGCGTATTTGTGGGTGTTTTCTGTCCTTTGAAGTCTTTTTGCATTACTCGGAAGTTATTTTGTTTATTTGCTGTTGTTTTGTTGTGACACTTGTGTCTCATTGAAGTCGTTTTCCATATCTTACTTTTGTACATTAAGTGTCTGTACCTGTTTTGTTGTTGCCTTGTGTCTGAAGTCATTTTGCTTTTTGTTTGTTGTTTGTTTCCTGACACTGTCACTTTATCTTCCAGCAGTAACTTTGTCTTTGCTTTGCAGTTCTAGGTCTGTACTTGTTTTGTTGTCATTGTGTGTCTTTGCACTTATACTGCCTGTTATGTATGTTTGTCATTGTTCTGTCATTTTATTGACACATTGTTTTTAATATTTGCTTGTCAATGCTTGGTTGACTCTTTAGCCCTGTTCTGTTCAAGGTGCGACATTAACACCACTGTGACATCACAGATTTGGTTAGTTTTGTGTAAAGGGTCTGTTTCCAGTCATGTTGCTTCTCTTTGCAGATTTGAGTACATTTGGTATCTTTGTCTGCAGTGATAATTCCTTTGAACTCATTTGAAAGCATTTCCAACATGGGGCGATAAACATAAACTCTCAGAGGGTAATGTATACTATTTCTTAGAGGCCTTAGAGTAATCAATCAATGGCTGTTGCTACTGTCACACATATGACAAATATGTATTTTAAACCTTCACACATCACTGAAACTTGCCTCTTAAAAGTGACTGCCACTCTCTCACTATAAGGACTCTGGATGCCCTTCTCTGACAACACGTCCCTCCCTGATAAAAACTCTTCTCTGGAAATCATTTCCTCAGCGGAAAAACCCCGGCTGCACCTCACACCGCTGCCTTTATTAGGCTTTCTGTTGTTGTGGCAGAGCAGCTGAGCTTGTTCCTTTTTGCTTGTTGTGCAGCAGCAACAACAACAACAGCAGATAACAATCCTGCTGCCATGTGAAGTGTGAGACAAATGTGTGGCTTGGCTCACGCTGCAAAACTTGTCCAGAAGAGTGGAGAGACAGAAAAGCAGTTTGTAGTGATCCAGCCTGAATAGCGCTCTTCATCTTTATAATTAGATGAAATGAGCAGTGACGGCCCCCTGCTGACTGCGTCTTTTACATCGACATAGTGCCAATGTCACTGAACGCTGCTGAGAACCAGGCACTCAGAAAAACAATCTACTCCAGTCTACTTCTCATACATATTCGACTCTTGAATGGAAATTATCTCTCCATAGAATCAAAATCAAGGCTAATAAACCATTTCAAGTGCTACTTCAGACACTTTGGCGTTTTTGGTAAAAACTCTGCTTTCAGTTAATTCAGCATTCAAATGACATTTTGGAACTTGATCCTCATAAACAGGGTGTGAACTGGACAGAGTTTGTGAAAAGAGCTCTGCATTACATACAGAGCAACAAGGGGGGGGGGGGAGAACTGAAGTGACATCATCCAGAGAATAAACATGACTCCATGTGGATGACAGAGACAATTATTAAATACACACAGATTAAAGTGGTTTCCCTTGCAGCGCTGCCATTTGATTTGATTTGATTGGGGATTAAACTCCTCACATCTGTCAGGGTGTTGTGGTGCAGCCATGTTAACCTGCTGTAGGGAGTTGTGTATAGTGTACATAATATAACTATTTTATTTATGAAACACATGAGATGCTGCTGTGTGGAGTGCATGGAGGTCAGAGTGAACAACTATTGTGTTTGCCTTAATACAAAGCTGTATCTTGTTGGATTGCTTTGACATAAACAATCCCTCTTAGAGAATGATTAGCACAGAAGCCTGAAGCAGAAATGCAACCATACATTTCATTTGCTTTAATTCCCCATGATAAGGAGCCATAATTAGGATTGTTTTGCCTTCACGTAATAAATTCTTTTACATCTTATGCCATGTGCGATTCCTTTGTCTGTCACTTATTTTGAACCAGTTTGTGATAAACGGGGTCTTTTTTCTTTTCTTTGACTTTTCGCACTGTTGTTTATCTATTTTAAGCATGGAGCACAGGAGCACACTTGTTTGGGCTGTTATGGGGCTTCATTTTGACACTGTATGTCCAATAAATAATTGGTGTAAGTTTAAGGTTTTGAGATAAAGAGAAACTGTAATTTTGTCAAATGTATTATAAATAAAATGTTTCCCAAACTGGTGGAAGCGAAAAAAATGTTTAAGGCGGTGACTGATGTCCTGTCCTCTCACTTACTTTGAACCAGTTTGTGTCAACCTTTATTCAACAAACCTGCTCTAAGCACTATGTTAAAGCAGGTGTGTGAACACTTTTAAACAAAGCCGAAACACATTTAGTTTTTTTCGTTTTCCATAAACTAAACTTGCTGCCTGTTTGCTGTCGCCCTGCAAAAGTGTTCTAGTTCAACTTGTACACCACCACATCATACAGCTGTGGTCCACAGTGCTGCAGAGATCAACACAGAACAGCTGATTTCAGATCTATATGGCTTTAGTTCAATTCCTGAGGGAGCACATCTGACAAATGTCCCAGTATCAACTGGAAGATGCAATCTCACCTAAACAGATGAGTTTCATAAGAAAACATGACATTTTATAGCACATTTTTCCCTATAAAGGAACCCAAATGACTCTTTTTTGCATGATATATTTTGGAGTGTTTCTTTTTTAGAAAATAACTATAACCATTTGAACTCACATTCTCATCTTCCTGCTACACCCCTCCCCCTCCCTCCTCCTGCTATTCGCTTATTGATATTCAAATTCATCTTGCAGTCCTCCATCTTTTTTTTGCAATCACTTATATTCCACATTATCTTACAGTTGAAGGTCACAAGCTTGATGAATGTCACACATGTGGCTATAACCAACAGACATGTCCAAATGAAGAATAAGCAGGAGTGCAGTTATACACACTTGCGAGCAATTTTTACTCAACAATTGTCAGCTTTAATTGAGCCTAATTATTGATATAACCAGGAAATCTTTCTTTAAAGTGAATAATTCAAGAAGAGATTTTCTGTTTGCTGCTGAACAACAATAAAGAACTACGCTGAATAAAATATCACCAGCAGCTCTTCAAGTAAAGGAAGTTCAAATCCATTAACAACCTCTTCTACTTGTTTCTGCTCTTGGAGTTCGTTCTTACAACCTTTAAAATGACTACAATCACAATAAAAACAGAATCAGACTCCAGGTCACTCACTGCTTTAATTCAGAGTTTAATTTGTTCAATCTTTAGTCTTCATCTTTCAGACTTGTTTTACTAACATTATTCTCAAGTATTTATGCAGCTCACCTACAATCAACCCTCTTCTAGCTGTTTTTTGCTCAGTGTGGTAAAGGTAATCCACAAGTACCACTTAAATCCTCATTGCTACACCATAATCCCACCACACTCTCCAGTCCCTCTCTCTCCCCCACGTCCCCCATAAACATCCACATAGCCTGGCAGTCAATTATATCTCTTAACCTTCAAGAACCCTGCACAGGAGGCGGAAGAGACCCATATCTTTATTTGATCTTTATCCTTCCCCTTCCACCACAGCTGGAATAGTAGAGCTGTCAGCACGAGCCTTCACAGTTAACCCCCCCCTGAAACCCACCAGAGACACCGACCACGGCATCCGTGTGTCTGATGCGAACACAATCTCATCATACACACTGGAGTCAATCTACATGTGTGTGTGAGATGCTTTCTCTATTAAGGTATTCAACTGAGACATGGCAAATATTCCCACAGCACATCACAGAGGCGGATAAATAATGTATGAAATGACAACAAGCACATCAAAGCCAAAAATAAATCACATTACATATGATTGGATTTTTAATATAAAACAGGAGATGATCAGCATCTATCACTCAATTTTACGCTCTTTAAAAACTCAACAATATTTTTTACTTTGTCTTTGCTGTTATGCTAATGAGTCCGAAGGATGTTAGTCAGCCGCTGACCAGCAATCAGACAACAACAGGAGGCACATGGAGACCCGCTCGAAGTCGATATTCCACCACCATCCATCACATTGTTTCTTTATGCAGATTCCTCTCGACCTCTCACCCTGCTTCTTTCCCTCTCTGTCCCCAAAAAGCCGCTCTCTGATTCCTGGCTATCAGCTCAGATCAATACATAAGCCCTCCTCAAGAGACAATCATTTTTCTCTTGTTTTTATCTGTTCTCTATACATCCACTTCTTTATTTTTACTCTGTATGCGACATACAGAGTGACTCGGTCTCAAGGGATCTGCCGTATCACAGTTGATCCTGAATGAACTGGGAAGAGCGAGATAGAGCTTTGTTTGCCTCTGGCGGAGTGCAGTGATCTTTTGAGGAACAGCTAGATCAATCATTCTGCTATCGTTCTCTGATTTATCCGTCCAAGTCCTTTCTCTCCCTAAGTACCCGTCTCTTGAGGAGGTCCATTTCATCAATGGCCAGAGCGTTTCTGAGGGCGCCAAAGAAGCCGTGATAGTGGGCCGTGTTGTGGATCATGAGCAGGACTCCAGCCAGCAGTTCATTGGTCACCAGCAGGTGGTGTAGGTATGCCCTCTGGTGGTTTTTGCAGCAGTAGCAGCCACACCCCTCCACCAGGGGTCTGAAGTCGTCATGGTACCTGGAGAGGGGTTCAAAGAAAGTTCAAACACGATTTACAAACAGGAAGCCTTAATGTAAATGAATTGTGTTCAATAAACACATGAAAAGAGATATTCTGCAGAGACTGCTGATTAAAACGGCGATGGGGTTCTATTATAGCTGCAACAAACCTCTTGTCGTTGAGATTGATCTCAAAGGATGTCATCTGTGTTTGATCATCAAGGTTCAGATCTCCGTTCTGTTGCTTATCCTCCATGCTATTCCTCTCTTCGTCCAGCTCCAGCACTTCAAATAAAAAGCATGTACACATGTCATTAATCCCAGCATACCATTTGCTTTTCACAATATAATATAATCCTTCAGCAGGAATATGTCACTACATACAGAACCACAGTGCTTATTAAGCCCTGCTAAGCATGTTCCCTACAGGCTGAGAGTGAGGATGGAGAAATGTATGTGAAGGATGCCATTCTTGTTAGCTGGAGGGAACACCTAATTATCTGGCTGGCTAGGAACACATGGGATTCAGGAAACATGAAAAAAAAAAGGAGAAAAGGAGAAAAAATAAGAAAGAGTCCATAGCAATTCATTTAATTAACAATGTGGATTAAGAAGCAACAATGGACAAAAAAGGATTGAGTGCAAACTGAAACAGCTGAAGCAGGGGGCAACAAAGTGTATGAAAAAAGCATGAAACCGAGGTATTAAGGGTTTGTGTGGTGGTGTGTGTATGTGCCATAAGGAGGGGCTGATAAGAGGGAGAGTAAAAAAAGAGACAAAATGAGGCTTGACCAGGAAGCAGGAACTTTTGCAGGAATTCTGGCTCTCAGAAGACAGAGAGCAGTCAAACTACAAAAACAGAGAAGCTGAGAAAAAAGGGTTTGAAGTTTGAAGGCTATTTATTCAAACAAACCTGTTTTGTTTTTTGACTAATCTATTTCCACATTATTGCAGACTGTCATAAAGTAAACAATTAAAACAAAAACATGTGGACACAGAATTCAGTCACCGGTCGTCTAAAAGTAGGAATGAAAACACATTTCAATGTGATTCTGTTTTAATTTTTCCCATTTTGTAACAAATGAAAATGTAATAAAATGTAATAATTAAAGAGCTTAACATCTTGAAATCACTGATTCAACACAAGAGTTGCTGCTTCAGAACCTTTAATGTGTGAAGCTAGTTAGCTAGTTAAGATAAATTAAGGTAGTTAGCTTTGCAGTTTGCTCGTGCTTTATCAAAATTTTATAACACATTCAACTATTAAGAGGTAAAGGTATTTAATAGAATAGAAAACAGTAAAAAAATAACAGCTTTGACTAAGGCTATGTCACCTGCTAGCCTTTACTAGCCTGATTTCTGCTAGCATAGCACGTAATGCTTATCCGATGAGCTAGGCTAGTTAGCCAAACAAAAGTGATTTACACTGCTGCATTTTTTTTTTATTCTTATCGCAGCTAGCTCATTATTTATCTATGTTGTTAGAAATTCAACTATTGAGAGCTTGTTGTATCGAAAGTGTTTTTTTCAAATACAGAAAACAAAGTGGGAACATAGAAGGACAGACTGCAGCAGTTTCATTTCTCCTTAGTTTTCAAGATCCAATAAATGTGATTATCTCCAACAATAAACAGTGCTTTGGAATAAGCAGATGTTATGGAATAATTCATTTTATTATTCCTCTTTGTGTGTTGTGGTTTAGGCTGAATATGTGGAAGAAGTGCAGCAACAGGAGAAAAGAAGATTTGGAAAAATAAAACAAAACGTTGTTAAGAGCTATAAAGAGCGTTTAAACGGTTAGGTTGAGAAGGAAAGAAAAGAGGAATGGGCTGAATTGGAACGAGGTCTGATGTTTCAAAAAGGGTCTTAACTGGAAAGTGAGGGTGTTGACATCCCCCCATGAGGCCCTGTAATTGGCTGATTAGGGAATTAGAAGTTGCACTTCAGGTTTGACACCATCACTGCCCTCACCCCCATTGAACTCCATTATGCTCCATGTGCAGAATTGATTAGCGCTGCCTGACACTAGTTACTGCTGGATACCAAACTTCACTCAGTCTGTCAAACAACTTTTTAATGAAGCACAAAGTCTTCAGCGGGCCCAAGACCAAAAGCTCTTATCATTACACGTCTCCTGGGTTCACTTGGGACACCGATGAGAACAACGGGACTGGACTTAATTGTGAACTTATCGGCACTGCCATGAGATTTTCCATTGATTTCATTTCAGCAGATGAAAATCTTTCTTCCAATTATTTCAATTGACCTGGGGCTAGAATATATCAGCAACATTGGCAACTTCACGCAGTCAAACAAGCCAACACATACTTTGAATGCAAAAGACTCTTTACTATTCATTATATGACTAGAGACTGAAAAGGAAGCCTTTTCCTCATGCTCAACAAATGAAAGTAGATGAAGGGTTGTTCATCCATGGGCACAGTCGGCAAGGTCCCATTTAAGTCTGGCAGAGAACTCTGTAATTAGACTCTGCTGTGTGCTGTGTTATGAATTCCCTTTTACATTGTATAAGAACCAGAAAACTGTAAGCATATCCAGCTCAACATCACAGGCTCCTCTTATGGAAATGAACACAAGCGTGCCGAGCTGATGATTGAGCTCCAATCATCAGCTCTGTGTTTTGATTAGTTACCCTGCACCCTTACAAATATCAAAGTGGTGCCCCTTTTAGAACATTCATACCACTCTGTTCTCCATCTCTCTGCATATTGATCATTATCTTTTTTGTCTCTTTTATGCACCAGAAATGATGCTGTGTACTGTATTAGTCAGACGAATCATATTACCCCACCACATTTAATTTCCATTTCATTCTCATCCAAATGCATCTTTGTGAGAGAGACCCCTTATCCAAATGACATCGTGACATGCCAGTTTGCTCTAGGCTATTATCTACTGAAAGCTTCTTAAGAGAAACAGTGTTTTCCATCTGTAAGGGGCAATTTGCTACGTAATGCCTTAGTCTACAAAAAAGTCATTTTCAAAAAAAAGTTGGTGCAGCTCAAACGGGAATGTTGGAGAAGCAGAACAAATTTCATATGTATCTCATTTTTTGCTCCATAAAATCAGTAATTATAAATGATCTTGTTTTCAGATGGACTTTGGTCCTTGGGCAAAACATATTTAAATGTATTGTTTAATGTATGATGAACCTAAGCAAAGTTTTATTCAAATATCTTTGTATGCCTGCCTGAGATGTTGATTTACCCTCTAAATAACATAAAATTGGGAATTTGTTCAAGCGTTCTTCAGCACAATTATCTACCACACCTTTAGGGGGCGCTCTACCTGCGCGCTCTGGATCCGGGGAGATATCAAAGCTGAAGACGAGAGCGCAGCCCCGCTCCGTCACCTGGAAGGGGAAGAAACTCTCAAACAGGTCCACGCCGGCCTCCACGCACGCCAGCACCTCATCAGGTCGTCCTACGCCCTGCAGCAGTCTGAAGGGGGGCACGACAGCAACGAAAAGCCAGACACAGCATTAAAACCCAAAGTGACCATTAACATTCCCTTCAATCACACAAAAGGTTGATGATATGTACTGCTGGACAAGAGGAAAACACCAGCAGAATCATGTGCCGGTGTGTTTTTGTGCTTTCTGGCTCCCTCTGACACTTTGCCTAGTGGTGCCAAAGTCAGGTCCAGTTTACGAAATCAGTAGTGACTCCTCTTGACTTAGAAGGAAGAAGCGTCTCCTGACAGCAAGAACTTCTTGGCGGGGCAGTATTCGAGAAGAGCTTATTAAAAGGCAAGCTTAGAGAAGCCGGCATGGAGCTCGAGGATACAGACAATCTCTCTGAACGGGAACTCAGAGCCACAGCTCCCCCATCACGTCCAGTAGAGGAGCACTAACGTGGGACTCCTCCACTCAGAGGTCTCTTTAAGGCTGGAAGTGAACAGAGTCTGGGAAACGGCAGATTTGGGAGAAGAAAGGAACTCCTTTCAATATCAGCTAAAGAATTATTTTTGGCAAATCATTTCCACAGGCGAAAAAATTGGCAAGATATGATTTTTTTTGTTCAAAGTGTCTCTTCAATTATAACCCCTGTATATTTCAGTGTTTAAATCTTAATACAGATTTAAAATTGTCAATTAAATTGAAGTGTCAGATATCTAAAGCTCCCCTGTGAACTAAACGATACCTTTAGTCTCTTTGAGATGGTTCTGTACATTAACATCAGTAAATAATAGTGTCTAACATGAAACATGAAACATGAAACTGAGAATAAATCTTTGCTGTTGGACATTTCTTTTTTAAATGGCTGTATAAGCAACATGTCATTCATTTTGTGCTGCTGCCTGACACTCTTGAAAAAGAGATTTTTAATCTCAACCAGTTTCTTTCCCGGTTTAATAAAGGCAAAAAAAAAAAAGAGAACTACCTTAAGTGCCACCTTCTCTTTGTTAGTAGGTAAAGTTTATATAAATAACCAGTCTTGTTACTGATCATCTCCTTTGCTTTTGTAGATCCTAGAGATCTATCAGTCTAAAAGTCTGTTTTATGATCAGTTGTTAACTCTTCACATGAGCTTTCAAAACAACTGAGATATTGTTTTTGTTTTTTATACAATGAGAAAAATGAAGTCTTTCATACGCTCCCCAGAGCCAAACATCACAGGGCTTGGCCAATGTTGTTCAACCAGCATTCCAAAACCAAAAGATATTTCATTTAAAAACGATATAACAGAACATCTGTAGAATACAGACGCTGGAAGCAGAAATGACAATTAATCTGATTATTTTAAAAACTGCTAATTCATTTCTGATGATCAATAATCCACAAATCCTCTCAGCTCCGATTCATTCATTCAAAGAGAAGAAAGCAGAGAACTCTCGAAGATAATATCACGCTTTCTCTGCTGTCTGTAACGAGGCATAATGTGGAACTCAACAACATTTATTATTATATCAGTTTAATATTATTACACAATACTTGTTATTATTGTGTTATCTGTTAGCCTAACAGTTGATGGTTGATACATTTTGTTTTTTAAATTTGACAAATGTCATGAAATGAAAAAGAATGGTCTTTCTTTGTAGACAGGGTTTAATCCTCAATGACTTTGACTCTGTACCATCTTTAAGTTGAAGCAGAGATAATGCCTGCTGACGGGCTGCGTGTGTTTGTGTGTGGGGTGGGGTGGGGTGGGGTGGGGTGGGGTGGGGGGGTGCAGGCGCTTCTTCACTTGTAATCAATCAGGACGGATAATTTACTGATTGGGCAGGACCCACTAACTTGGCCCAATTAGTCTGTATCACACTGTGTTGCTCACATCCTGCCACGCTGACATCACTCGGTGCATTTTAATCGACACTGCTGCACCAGTTTGATAACTGACTGAAAACGAGAGGAATTCTAATGAATGAATACTTCATTAATGTGATGCTCAGGGCTCATGACTTATAGGTCCCATATTATGCTTTTTCTGGTTTTATATGCCCTTTAGTGTGTTTTCCAAGTGTCCTGTGCATGTTTAGGCACATCTATGTGCAAAACTTCAAAGTCCGCAGAAACGCGGCTTCTCCTATAAAAATAAATAACGATGTGGCTTTAGTTAAATTTTCATTACTGAATTATTCTGAAATTGACTTTTAGTTGTTCTACTTTTAATGATCATTAATTAATAATTGATAATTGATTAATGAATTGATCATTATTGAATTCATCTGTTTATGTGTTGTACATTTTACAGAACTCATTAAATAGTTAGTATCTAGAATGTGATCATCAGACTGGTACAGTAAATTCTGACAATAATCTTTAGCTGCAGATGTAATTGACCATGTAAGCTGTTAGAAGACATCACTTTAAACACATTTATTGATTTGAAAATCATTCATTTTATCCCAGCAGGCATGTTTATTTGCTCTCTCTATAGATCCACTGCAGGAAACCCTTTCAGGCTGATGTTGATCTGCTGAATAAGCACTGGGCCTGCCTTTGTGTTTCATGTTTTCATTGAAGTCAAGATGATAATGAATAACACAGCCCCACAGAGGCTCTGTTGTAGACTTTCTTTTAATCAGGGATTGCCTTTCAGTCAATCTGATGACCTCTCTCTCTCTCTATCTGTGATCAGTGAACACATGTTGACAAGCAGGACTCACCTGGGTTTGTCCTCAGGCAGCTCTTTGGTCACAGCTGTGATGAGCTGGGTCCTCAGGTTCTGCTCAATTGCCCCCATTTGAAGGCCATCCAGGCAGAATCCAGCCACAGGCCTCTTGGCAGTTTCTCTGGCTGAGCGCAGCCTCTCTTCCAGGATGTCTCCCCCCTCCACAACCCCGAACACCTCCACTCCCTCCAACTCCTGAAAGGAGAGACAGTTCTTTGATTAAACAGCTGACGGGAAGAAATGCTGAGAGATAGAAGGGAGAGCGAAAAAAAAAAAAAAAAAAGACAGGAGAGGGAAAGAAAATCTTGGGAAATTGACAAGCAACATCTTGCCTAAGTGTGTTTAATCTTTCAGGGATATATGTTCCCATGTGCAGAAAAAAATAAGTATGACAACTGCCAGAGCAAATCAGACTTTTTTGGTATTTCACATTTCAATATCACGCGGAGAGAGGAAACCGGTCTCAGCGGCAATCGAGCAGCTCATTGGGCACAAAGTCTCATAAAATGTCTAACAATAACCTGTTGAAGAAATGTCAATCCTCTTTCAGAGCTTGTTTTAGCACAGAAACAGCCTCCTCAAGGTGACTAATGACCTACTTTTAGCAGCAGATGGGGGGGGGGGGGGGGGGGCATTTTAATTCTTGGTTTATAGAAATCCTCAGGTAAGGTCCTTCTGGTGGTTCAAAAACCAAGGCGCCAAGACTTAAGGCTGGAGGAGATCATGTTTTGGTCATCACAGCCGCTCAGCTTTATTTGGGTGACGAGGCGTAAGGCGAGCAGAATCAGTGACGTCTCTTAACTCACTGTTATAGACTTCCTCATCTGTGATGCTGCCTTTTTTCCCCATTCTTATTTATTTGATGCTTCCCTAATATTCTCAAGTTCTTTCCCTGGTTTTATTTATTTCCATTCCAAGGTAACTGATTTGGGTTTGGGCTCTTTTTAATTCATTCATCTGTTTTATTGTTTTTACTACCATTTATCGCTGTAATGATGTTACCACATTGAACTGTTTTCACTCTTTTTTGTTCTATTTCATGCTTTTATCTTTTTTTCCCCCATTGTTTCTATCCATTTGTATTTCTTTTATCTCGTTTGAATGTTTTTCCTTCTTGTTATAGCTTTTCTATCTTTTACTGATTCTATCTCTTACATTATTTCACATCTTTGCTCCTCCTGGTCTCAGTGTATGCAGCTGTGTTGTCTTGTGTTAATTTCATTGGTTGATTCTTTTGCTACTGGCTTCTCGTGTTGTTATTGGTGTTTTGTTTTTGTTGTTTGGGTTCTTATGTATTCTTCTGCTTGAATGTCAAAGCACTTTGTAAACCTTTGTGTTCAAAGGTTCTAAATAAATAAAGTTATTGCAATATACTTAGTCAACTTGTTCTGCGGCAAGAGCAATAAAATACACTAAAGAGTGTCTCATAAATAGAGCATTTAGTTGAATAATAATTCATGTTAAGACACAAAAAGCTGACACATTCACAGATCTTTAAGGACTAGAATAATAGTTAGAATATATTATCTCCACTGAAGCATAACTTAGTTAAAGTGAAATATGTCTCGCTCATGATGCTTCTCCTTCACCTCTTCATGTTGGATCAGCGTTTTCCTCTCTATCATGAAATGAAGTATCAACTGAGTGCTTTTAAAACACAGTATCTCAGTTAATTTCATTTGTCATGCATGAAGCTGAACCTTAAAAAACACCTACTGATAACGCAAGTACGCACTGCTAATGTGTGCATCTTAATCTCACTGTGATTCCAGCCGAGGCAAAGCTGCACAACAACAACAACAACAACAGCAGCAAACATCAATCCTTGTCCTTTGAGCATGTGCCGTGCATGACTGATTCCCCAACGTAAGAGAAAAGTGTTTTGTGTGTAGGCTGCAGGTTGTGTGTGTACCTGTGATTTCTGGTGCACGAGCAGACACTCGTCCAAGTGAGCCAGAGTTCGATCCACCGACTTGCGGACCCTTTTCCGGGAGGTGTTGCTCTGCCAGGTCTCTCCATCTGCCATGCTCTGGTACCAGTCTGGCTTCACAGCCTTCTGGAGCGCCATGAACTTGTCCACTGTCAGCTCTATTCGCCCACCGCTGCCCCACACTGACACCGTCTATTAAGAACCCAAAGAGGAGATCAATATGAGACGACACCTGAGATGATACACAGGAACTTAAAAAACATCTATCGACTGTCACACTTAGCTTATCAAAGCGTAAAGACCAGGTAGAGAAGGGCAAGACTTGCTCTGTATTAAAGAGGGAAGATTCCCTCTCCAGTCTCTCCAGAGCTCACTTTCTGACAATATGGCTATGTAGAATATAACTGGGGCTGGTTTTCTGGCAATTGCTCCCTGGCAAAAAAAAAACATTGACGGTATAAAAAGATGGACGTCTTAACAGCTCCCTCGGAATGAAACCAAATTATTTAGAGGTCCCCAAACTAAAACCTTTGGAACATGGCATGTTAAAATGAACATGTTAACGTTTTAAATGTTAAACTAACATTAACATTGTTGAACTGAAATGGAGGGTATTAACTCATTGGGAAAATGTTTATTGAGGTATTCAATCATTTGAGAAGGAGGTCCTTTTTAATTAACTGGTTCTGTACAATAGGACTGTAACTAAGAGGCTACCTCCACTTCTAATTAAAAGTCAATTTGACAATAGGACTTATGCCTCCAACAGTTCATAGATATCCATATCTAATTCTTGACATCATATATACGATTATTACCTAAAATGTGTCAGTTTTGTATGTCTTTGAAAAAAGGTCTCACCTTATTTGTGGTGTAACCTGTCGGGCATTGGGTCGCAGGGTCGTGCAGAGAGCAATACAACACAGTGTCATGAAGACCTGCACAAAACATGAAACACAAATTTACAGCTCCAACTTTAACAGAGGAAAAAAAAAACACACACAATTTGTTACAACCTACACAGGCCGAGCACGTAGCAAGGTGATGGGGTGAAATGCTTCATTACTTCATGTTAATGTGGAGACTCTACGTCTGAGGAGAGGAATGAGGTGTGGTCTTATCAGCAAACACAGCTGCAGCAGATGATCAAAAGGTGCAGGAAACAAAAGGCTTCATGGCAGAAAATACTCGTATTAATTCTAATTATTCAATCAATGCCCTTCCCTTCAGGGACTTAAGAGACAGAACAGTAGTAATCCTCTGACAGTTTACCACAAGTGGCGTTACAGTGATTACATTTCTAATTTCTAATGTCTTTGCCTGAGGCAGAATAAAGCTTACCGTTGTACAGCAAAGCCGAATGAGGTCGCACTCTGGGGCATTTTAATATCACTCAGAACAGCAGCGCTAATCAGCTTGCCAATATTGAACGAAACACTGTACATTTGGAGGCAATTTGCTCCAGCCTTTTTAATTTAGCCAGTACAAATGTATTCATACATCTTGAGCTCTGAAGAGTAAATTTACACAGTGTGCATGAATGACATTTACATCAATCAACGAGTCACACAACTGACTCACAAATATGATTACCGCATGGTGTTAAAGAATAATCGTGAGGGGACACAACAGCAAAAAAGGTTCTTTCAAAACAGTCCTTCTCCTCAGTGACAGCAAATGATATGGTTAGGACTGATTCTGGGCAGATTTTACTTCTTGTTTGAACATATCTTTTTGAACTAATATGGAGTAACACAGCTTTGAGAAACGTACCCTTTCATAATCTAGAAATGTGGGAAATATAGGAATGTTAAATCTGCAAAACGAAATGTGAGCGTGTGTATCACAATCTGATGTAAGGGACTTTCCCTTTTTCCATTTCTAACATCGCGCCTTGAAATGTCTGCTTGGACAAATTAATTATTAGAAAACTTTGTATCTAATTAACACATCAAATGATGTTGAGCTTGAAAAGAAAAACACCCCACAGCGTCCACAAAGTTTTAAAGCTTTCAATTACACTTCGAACTTGCAATTAAGACTCTAGCCTTTTTATGGCTGTATAAAAATTCTGCTGCATTAATGTAAATACAACAATGTTTGATTATAAGTTAGACAAAGGCTCATAACGAAGTGTTATTTTACTATTAGAACATATTGGAATATCTTTAGGAGACTTTTTAAATCATGTCTAATCAAAGCTATTTAATCTGATAGAACCGTGGTTCTTATCTGGTCTAGCCTCAAGACCAACCATCAATGGCTTTCTGATGTTTTTTAACCAATCGGATTAACTGAATGAAAAGAAATGGTTTGGACCTCAGACGGTACAAAACAAGTGACAGAACAAAGAAAAGGGAACATAACAAAAATGTTTACAAAGAGCTTCACAGACAGTATTCACCACTGAAAACACATGTTAAGAAACACTGAGTTAGAATAAAACTTCTCCTGATTTGACTTCATACTGCACAATGACAATAAAAGGCTTTCTATTCCACTGCTGATTCCTCTCTGGAAAACACTGACAGGGGACAGAAAATGAGGGAAATGTAATTTAACTTTAACAAATGTACCTGAAAACTTGACGAATCCGTCCTTAAACTCCTCCATCACTTCCTGGTGTTCTGCTCTAGAGGAGGGAAACAAAAGTGATGAGGATGGACGCTGGATTTCAGAGATACTTTTGTGTGTGTGGTGACTTTAGCTTACATGTTGGACAGGGTGACCTGTGTGACGGACGGTAGGTTGCTGAGGCTGTGCAGTGTGTCCTGGGTAAGGTGGGGCACCGTCCCGAAGTGTGTGTACAACAGACACCCCGGGACGTCAAGAGCGTGCTGTCCCGTCCTGCCAAGCCCCTTCAACACACCCACACGACTACCTCCCTGAAGCACTCGGGAGAGCTCCAGCTTCATCCTGTTGCCGGCCATGCAGTCGATGTAACCCAGCCTACGTGAACTAATGTTGGAAGTGAACACGTGAACTCGCCTTCCCCTTCCCCACTCAACGTGTTACCACTCGAGTCTTCCTTTTTGCCGAGAAAACAATACGTATAAAAACCGGTCTTAATTTATTTTAACGTTAAAAAAAAAAACCATCTTTCTAGCTTCTCTAAAAAAAAAAACTAAACTGCACGACAGATCCGCAAGTCGAGGGAATGTGACGTCATCACCAACTGCCCATTTCTACAAAACTACAAATGGTGCTATCTTTTTTTTTTTTTTTTTTTTCTTTTAAATCAAAGCAAAAAGTTATTGACCTGCTTTGTTAATAAACGGCACCAACCAATTCGATTCTTTAAGTTAACTATTTTTTGTTTTTAGTAAATCTAAAACACAATTTGACTCGCCGTTGCTGTGGTTACCAGAGAAGCACATGAACGACAAAGAAAGCGTGGTGGGACATGTAGTCCTGACATTCTCCGATAAGTCTAGAAATCGGGTTAAGCCACTACATTACCCAGGAAGCCATGTAACGAGGAGGGCAGTTTGGTGTTCAATTCTTGTGTTTGCTTTGGCACTCTGTGGTGACTTATTCACATGTTACGTTTAAATACATTTGACCTGGTTTTCCCTCTAAACTTAGCGTTTGGGAGGAAATGTATCTTAATAGTTGGTATTTGATTATAGGCTCGTAGCGGAGAGTTAAAGCTCTGTCGTCAAACAGATGGCGTTCCCAGGTCATAATCCTCACCTGTTTAATTGGAGGAAGCTCGGCAAGAGTGAAACAACTGCACACAAGGTAAATTAAACCTTTAATACTAAATCAAGAGTTATAAAGCGTTTGTAATATCTCTGAGGTAAAATGACTTTTCTAAATAAATAATTATATGGGGCGCCGATTGTGAAGTTGCGCACACTACAAATAACAACAAAATCACTTTTTATTCACATTTAGATAAATATTTGTGAACTTTGTCATATCTACTTTTGTGAATAAAAATGTAAGATAATTTCATTGGCAAATATAAATGTTAACTATTATATCTAAATGTTGAATGTTTTATCTAAATGTTAACTGTTATATATAAATGTTAAAAAATACATTCTAAATATTTAGCGACGTTTCTAAACATTTAGTTTACATTCTATATATTTAGCTTTGATCCTATATATTTAGCTAAGATTGTAAATATTTATAATCAAAGCTAAATATATAGAATATAAACTAGATATTTAGCTAAGACTCTAAATATTTAGCTTTGATTTCTAAATATTTAGCTAAGATTTCTAAAGGTTCTCATTTGAGAAGAGAATTTTTTCTGCAAATGTTAACTATTTAAACATTTTTCCTGTGAATATCAAATCCCCTAGAAGATAAAAAAAACATGATTGTTAAAAGTTCCCTATAGGATTTGTGAATTCAGAAGAAGCACATCAGTGTTATGAAGGCATTGTTCATGACAGCGGACAACTGTCATATAAATGGCCTCTTTCAGATAAACTACATCATTCCTGCATGAGACAGAGATAGAAGAATCACTCCCAGCAAAGCACAGTCTTCTGGACATCTGGGATATGAATTTGAAGTAATCTGCTGATTACAACAGCTTAGCTGTCCTGTGAAATATTTTGCAGACATTAGGATTTGGCTTTACTATGCACACTAGGTTTACAGCTCAATGTGTCTGCAATCTACCTGAGCATTTTTAAAGTAGGGTGACCATGAGAAAAGCATTTCAGCTGTCCTTTACATGCCCTTGCAAACTTAGACATACTCTTGGATTTGTTTTTCTTTTATGGACAGATATATGTGAAAAATGGCGATATCGATCAGTGGAGGAAGGTGAGAAAACATATGTGCTTGTGCAGCTGTGAGCTGTTATATTGTCATAATATATGTTTTAGTATTACTGTAATATGCTTTACTTTGGATTTTGGAGGGTTAGTGGACAAAGAAAACATTGAAAAGATTTAATTCAACTTGAATTGAAGGATATTTTCTGTGTTTTATTACCATTTATGGACTGAACAGTAGTTTTAATAATTATCTGATTAATTAGTAATTAAAAGTAACCTCAAGTTCGTACGTCTGTTTTGTTCGATGCAGCGTGTGGAGACGGCTTCAGAGTTGGCTGTATCCGAAGTCTTCTCCCAAAAGAAACCTCATTCAGGCACCAACAGCCTCCCCGTGCCTCTGCAAAGCTCTGACCAGTTAAGAGACCATGATGACGCTTACAGTGAAGGTAGGTCAGCCCATGGAAAAAAATAACAAGGCGCCTCAGGAGAAGTGTTATGTATAATATAAAAGGTTCAATCTGGGCAGCAGCAGGGTAAAAAAAATGTGGTTGGTTTCTTTTTGCAGCTCAGGCTCTTCTTAGTGATTGGCTGAGCAGTAAGTTGCGTCTGCAGCTGGAGCTGGAGGAGGAGGAGGATGACATGATGTGCTCTGCTGGGACGAGAAGCCCTGTTGCATTGGCTAGACCTCAACCTGCTGACCTGAAATACAACAACTTTGATGGTATGAATCAAGGACAGAAACTGTGTCATGTCCAATCTATCTGTTGTTCTTTGTTTGAATTCATCGAGGCAAGTTTCAGCTTGACTTACTTAGCAGTATATTAGAAAAGGAGATTTATATTTGGTATTACAAGCCAACATAGATAAGGCTTAATTATTAACAGTAAGATTTGCACTACATACTTCTTCAGTGGGTGCATAATGTCCTGTAAGGACCAGTTTACTGCAAACAAAGTCATTTTTAAGTAACTCTGACTCCAAATAGTACTACCAACACAACAACAATGAAACCCCATAATCCAAGCTCAGGATTCTGTCGATCAATGTTGTATTCATAGATTTTTTGCTTTGATAATATTATGACTATTTTTCCAATAACTTGAGATGAAACAATAGGCCACACGTGCATTTAAAAGTCTCTTTTTGACCAAAGCCTAAACAATTTAAACATTAGATACTTTTCAAACTATTTACAGTTTTTAGCTGATTTTATCCTATCAGTTTATCACATTTTTTTGAAGATTGATCTCCTCTTTTTCCTCAATTCCTTTATTTGAGTATGGTTGGAAAATATACAAGCAGGGATGTTAAACTTGCTTCAAACAAAAATTAGTGATCATTCAATTAATTTTTCTTTCTTTTCTTTGTTTTTTTTTTTGTTTTTGGATAATGTGCTCGCTTTTGGTATTTTGAGTTCCATAGTCCTACATACAAAGGATGCATACTGTAATCTTGTCACTTTTTAACAAGTGACTGTGAAATCTGAAATGTTGCACTAATGCAGTTGAAAACCTATTACATTCTACTCATAGTTAACAAAAGTTTTTTGTGATTGATTATCTTTCTCAAACACTTGTTGACTCTTGTTTCGATGACTTTCACACTGTGGTGAAATGTCCTGAAAAGGAAATTACTTTAATCAACACCTTATTTGATACTTAATAATGTGCAGAAATAATTTAAAGCACAAAGAGTGACGTACATGGATTAAAAAATGTAAATCTCTCACAAGGCTCTTTCAGATGTAATATTACCCCTTTGATACCCATAGATCTATACAATTGCCTGACAGAGGAAGAAGAGCAGAGCGCTGTTAGCAGCTTCCTTCAAGACCTGATGGAGCGGGAGGCGCTGGACTCTGAGATGATGGAGGAACTGGCTCTAGATGTAGGACAAACAAGGAAGAGGTTCAGAGACCCGATTGTGACCATGGAAGCTCGACACTTGCAGGTACGTGATTTCCTAATTCCTCAAGACACAAATGAGAAGTGAAACAACTGAAACAATGTGTGAAGCATAGTTGTTCTTAATTAGACAAATTTTCTGTGATTTACACTGAAGGTGCGGGAGAATAGGGCGCGGCGGGAGGCTGAGAGGCACAGGCAACAGAGAGCGAGGGAGGCTCAGCGGGGGGCCAGAGAGGAGGCTAAGAGCAGGGAACAAGAAGTGGAGAGGAGGAAGAAGCAGGAGGTGCGGAGGCAGGAGGAGATGGTACAGCAGGAGATGTTGAGGCTGCGACGTCAGAGGGAGGAGAGGAGAGGCCTGGAGCAGTTGGTTCGACAGAGGTATGGCAACAGCTCCCCTCGGCTGAAGTGGTTTCAGAATTGCTCAAAGCTGTGATGACCCTCAGCCCCCCTTTCCTTGTTGCATGGTCTGGTATTTGCTCCAATGGTTGACAGTAATCTCTTCAAAAGTAAGTCTTTGATGTGCAAAATCCATGACCCAAACTATTATTGTAGGAGTGTCCCTGTAGAGGGAAAATAAGCCCAGGGCCGGAACAATGAGACAGACGTTTAAAAAAAGGGTGAAAAGGCTTTTTTCTATGTCTGGACAATAAAAATATGTCCTATAAACTATCAATTATATACTTAACTATTGTTTTTTTTAATGACTTGGTGAATTTGATGCTTAAGCCCTTCACAACTACAGACCTGGGTACAGTAGATTAAGAGGAAAACTGCAATTAAGTAAATGTTAAAGACAAAATAAGCATGCAATTCAAACTAGCATGAATAATTTTGAGGGCTGGCTAGGTGGGGGAATGGGCTGTGAGGACAATTGTGCTTGGGCACGGGGCTTCTGGGCATAGCGTGAGGGCACCCTCAGAGTATCTTGGAAGGGTATTATGGTCCAAAGCACACAAATTACCCACAGGGGTGCCTCAAGGGTCAGTGACTGGTCCCCTTCTCTTCTCAGTATCCACCACCTCTCTTTATACAGTCATCCGCTCCCATGGTGTCTCATTCCATTGCTATGCTGACAATACCCAGCTCTTGCTGTGATTCCCGCCAGATGACATTACAGCCTTGGCAAAAAATGTCATCAGGTCTTGCTGATATCTCTAAATGGATGAAAGCCATCTTCAACTTACCTTACAAAGACTGAGCTCCTTGTCATCCCAGCCAGTCCCCCAATGCAACCACAGATCAACATCCAGCTTGGACCAACTAAACTCATGCACACAGTCTGCCTGGAACCTGGGTGTCATGATTGATGGCCAGCTAACATTTAAGGTTCACGTGGCTTAAATTGCATGGCCATATCTATTTGCCCTGTACAGTTGACAGGAAGCTCATCAGACCCTTTCTGTCAGAGCATGCTACACAGCTCCTGGTACAGGCTCTTGTGTTATCACACATTGACTATTGCAACTCCTAACTGGGGGTCACTACATTCAGTACAAAATTTTAGTTCGACCATCCAAGAATGTTTGACACATTGATTTGAAGCTTGGCTGACTGACCTTAGCCCTCACAACCATCTATTAGTATGTATGCTGCTAGCATAACTTTATTCTACAGCCATTATTATGGTATTCATACTTATGGATTATTTTAGACTTTTTTTTCACTGCAACCTTTGGCTATAACTTTAATCCTCTATACACTGCCCTGGTCTACTACATGCATTTTATTGTCAACAGGGAGAGGGAGAGAGTGGAAGGGCAGAGGGCAGCAAGAAGCCTCCAGTCAGCTCCTCCACTTCCTTCAAAACAGCAGCAGGGGGACACAGAGCAACTACATAAAGAAGAGAAAATTATGACCAAGGTTCACATGCATGACCTCAAGGTAAGAACCTGTTACTGTGTGTGTCAGTTTACTTTACAGGTTTGTACAGCAATTGTAATATTTTAGATCTGCTAAAATTCATTAGCATTCATGTTTTTAGTGCCTGCAGAAGCATTTCTCTGGATGGTATTCTGTAGTGTTGGATCGAAGGCTGCGTTTGGGTAAGGCCATGGCCCTCTGTGACTGGAAGAGGCAACTGAGGGCATGGCGAGCATGGCGGGCAGTTTTGTGGGCTCAGCAAAGGCAGCGAGAAGTGGAAAGGACAGAGGAGGAGCTACGAGCTGAAAACAGGCAAGAGCTAAAAAAAAAAAAAGACATAATGCTAAAGAGCCCTTAAAGCTGTCATTCTATAAACCCTGCATTTGATAAATGACACACAAGTTAATTACTTGATATTCTAAATTAAATTCTCAATTATAGCAGTATTCTTAGTAGACATTTACTGATTTACAGCCTATTACCAAGCAATAACTAAGGGTTAAAAATGCAATCACATTTCCATTTACTTTAGACAATGCCAGCGGGCTGCAGAGAGTGACAGGAGGCGGTTGTTACGACAATGTCTGAATAATTGGCAACTATGGTGTCGGATGGAGAAGGAACAACGAGAGCTTTTGGCCCAGCAGCAGGAGACAAGACGCAAGATGACTTCCTTAATCAATGCAGCAACAACAGGCAAACTAAAGGCCACAGGAACCCAAAAATATCAGCACATAATGGCCCCACCTGAGGCTGTATCTACTGAGCCAGAGAGGACAAATAAGGTGAGAGATGAACTCCTCATAATGCCAAAAGGCTGGGTCCAAACTAAGAAAAAAATGTTGTCTTAACACTGCTTGGGATGACCTGAACATTTCTCAGAAAGTCTACAGTAACAAAAGAAACCTGCATTTCCCTCAGGGATTAATAAAGGATATCAAAATCAAACTTTTTCCCGCTGAAAAATTCACACTTCTGGAAAGAGGTAGTAAAAAAAGGTATAAGGGATGGAAAGCTATAGAGCAGATAGAAAGAATTGTAAAGCAGTATAAGAGGCGTAGTGCAGAGCCTGAGGGGCAAAAGAAACATGAGCAGAAGAAGAACTTGCAGGAGTTCATGTTGAAGGGGTCAAACAAGAGCATTGCTGCTTATATGTATTACAATTCCTGGGGCTTAGTTAAGATTAAGGAGCTTAATACATTATCCATGTTTCTCCCCTTCAGCTTTAACTGGACTTTAGTTTTTTTTTTTACATGTCTTAAAGACACAATCTCCATTTTTGCTCTGTTTCCTCCTCTGCAGGAAGATCACCACATGTCAGGCACTTTAACCCCTAACACCTCTGCACCACATCAGAGAAAGGCCCCTGTGGGTGCTCTGACACAGCCCACTCAGCCTTGGCAGGTGACCCGACATCATGCAGCACCGAGTGCTGCTGAGCTCCATGAGGTACAGCGGAGAGGTGAGGGTGATGGCGTACCCTGTTTAAGAAGCACAGGGCCTCTGGGCAGCAGGTTTGAGAACAGACATGCCGTCCAGCAGCAGATCATCACGCAGCAGAGGAATCTGCTGAAGGAGCAGCAGGAGCAGATCACTCGCCTGAAGGAGGAGCAGAGTGTGGTGAGCCTGGAGCTGGACATGGAGAGAACTGCACAACTTACCCAGCTCTCAATACTGCGAGGCCACAGACCCAAAAGCCACAGCACTGACCCCACAGAGCAGAGGTGGACTCACTGAATATTGTGACAATTCAAAGCAACCAACTTCTAGATTGTTCAGTTCAAATATCACATACAAATATGTTGACAAAAAAAGTTTGATGATTTTCCTTAACCAGAAGGTCAAATGGTCTCCATTTTGGAAGTTAAAATTGTCTACAACCTGGCAACCCTAATGTTTTCTTTAGTTATGTCTTAATAGGGTTTAGATAAAACAGTAGTAACTTACTTTTTAACTGTTAATAAAGCCACTTGTTAGAAGACTAGGGAAGACTTAAACCAGTCCAAGTCCATGTACATGCCCAGATTGTACTCCAAACTCTCTACAATGAAACTCACTGAGGCTAGCTCGCTCCACTTTCAGCACTGCTGACTAATGGAGAATGATTTGGCGCGTCATTGTCTGTGAAAATCTCAATGGGTAATGGAGGGTTGAAAGGATTTTAACTAAAAAACACCCATTTAGGGTGATATCTCATACAGTATGTATGGAATAGTAGAGATTTATTGATTTTCAGCAGCTACAGCGAGGTGAACCAAGGTAAAAGTCATTATCCGTTAATAACCTTCCCTTTTGAATACAACTCACATCGGAGCGGATACGAAGAGTATGCTACAGAGGGATTTTGAAGCGAGGAGAGAGCTGAAGTCAGGAGGTTGTGAAAAATGTATATTTTTTTCCACTCATTGTTCATTTAATCATATATAATTTATGAGATTCCAAATGAAACAGGCTTTTGCATAAGTCTGTACAAGTCTTTGTAACCGTTCCTTTAAGTGAAAAAGAAAAAGTTTTGCACCTCATTGGAACTCTTTTATAGATTTAGGCCATTCTAACAAGGTTAGCTAGGTCGATGCCTGTCTAAATTGTCAAGTTCCAGACAATAATGAGGTACAGGTGAGGTTGTAGACAGTGTTATGAGCAGCCTGTGTTTCTGTGTCAATGGCTTTGTTTCTGTTGCAGAGCACAGAGAGCTACTGGAGAACCTGAAGGTTTCTGTGCACCTCGGAGGAAAGCTGTTTCACAGCAGAGATGTCCACATCCAATCATCACGGGTCAGTCTGAAAATCCTTCACTTAAAAGCATACACATACGACCCTGACTCACAATAATGGGGAATAATTTGCATACATAAAAGCCTTTAGGTCTTAAGTGATTCAATAGTAGTGCATGTGTGATGTCTGCTCTGACTTTGACGTACGTGTTCAGAGTATAAAGAGCCGAAATATAAAGTTACAATCAAATATTCGCTTAATATTGTGCTACTCTCACCTCTGTCCCGCTCCCTGAAGCCATGGAGGCTCGTGCACATCAACGGGCAGAGAGGAGGAAGGAAATTGAGGAACTGAAAAGGAAGAAGGAAGAGGAAAAACTGGTACAAGTTGTTGTCTTTTTGAACCACCACACTGTTTGGAAAGACAAGCCTGAAGCAATAATGTGAGAATAACACAAATTTAACGGCCATAAATGCATCTTTTCCAGGCTGAGATGAAAGCTGCCGAGGAGCAGAGGCAGAGGGAGGAAGAGGAGGAGAAACACTTAGCAGCAGAGAAGAAGAGAGAGGAGAAAAGGCAGGAAAGAGAGGTATTTATATCTAAGACACTCTAAGTGGCATAAAATGTCGACAAATTACACATTTAAATCATGTCACTGTCTTTCTGTGTGTAGAGGGAAGAGGAAAAAATGAGGCAACTGAAAAGGCAACAGGAGCTCCTTCAGCTGGCACGTCAACACTACCACAGAAACGTACTTCTACGTCAAGGCCTGGCGCCATGGATACGCCTCCTACAGCTCAGACAATGCAACATACTGGTAATTTACCTGTCAGAGTGTTTTTTAGGTCCTCTAACCCACCCACTATTGACCCAGGAGGTGGAATCGAATTTGGCATTAACTTTGAAGAGTACATCAAAATCCTATTTGAGCGAGAAACTGTGCAAAGAGCATGTCAGGCTCTCCGTCATCACACACACTCCTGCAACAACTGAATTACAATAAGGGGGAGGGAAGAAATTTTGACCTTCAATTGTTGAGCCAAGTCTAGAACACACTGAGGTTAATTTTGAATAATAAAAAGCTTCCTGCATGTTGCTTATACACTAAAAAAATCGCATGTAGTTTTCTTTGCTATCTTTCTTGGAGGCACTCACTTAAAGAGATTGTTGAAGGCTCTTAATCATTTATGTCTCCACAAATTACTAGTTGTTGTTCTTCATTCAGAAACTGGGGAAGCACATCACTGAAGTTTTAAAGCCTGTTCAGATTTCTTTCAAAAGAAGGTTACAAAGTCTAAATCTGTTCAAAGCAGATTTAACCGTGTTAATGTTGCCTTGAAAATTGTATTGCAGTTGCTTAAACATGGATGGCAGGAACAGACATGTTCAAGATATTAAACATTAAACAGGATTTAACATTAGAATATTAGCTCTTTATATATCTCCTGTTTGCTTCAGCTGCCACTTTGTATGCGTTCGTTAATTTAGTCTGTATCTATGTTGTTTCTGCAAAGACTGTTCTTTATTATCATTTCTTTATTCGTACTGTCGCCTGGTTGTGAAGCAAGCTTTGGAATGTTATGTTATGTGAAGTTAACCATTATGATAATAAGGGACCACCCACCTAATGACACCCAATCTAAAACATCTAACATTGTATTATTGAAGAAATGGACATACTGGATCCAGTAGAAATACGGTACTCAGAATCAAATTAAGCATTCCAAGCCAAGGCTATGAAACTTGCTTATACTTCTGGACACTCAAACTCAAAGAAGACAGAGAGGAACATATCCAAAGCATGTGAAACAACTTTCTTGCCACATTCTCTGATAGAATCAAGTCTTCAAAATGTTTCTGTGTTCGAAACAATACCACACAAATTCTCCTGTGCATACATGTAACATAGATAATATATAAACCCTCTGTGCTGAATGTGCGATGCAGTCGGAGACAAGCGGCTTTTCATTTGACACCGCTCTATTGTTTTCAACCTGGCACATACGATTGAGTTTGGATGCATTCATCAGTGTGTATCGACGCTTTTCTTTTCAATCCTCGCCAGCTGGCAGACCGTCACCACAATCTCTTCCTCCTGAGGCGCTGCACACAAGGCTGGCTGCAATCAGCAAGAGAGTCCCTCTCTGAGAGGGAGGCTTCTGCTGACCAACTGTACCAGCACACTTTGCTGCAGAGGGGCTTAAGCTGCTGGAAAAGAGTGAGTATGCACACACAATCACACACTCACAATCACACACACAAATAAAATATGTCATTAAAAAAATACAACTTCGTAACTTGGATGAGATTGAAATACATATTAAAGATAATAAAGATATGTTTGGTAACATCGAACTGGCCTTATTTGTAATTTTTCACTTTCATTCGAGTCTTAACTTTAAAACTTGAGCCTTTCTCTGAGGGAAGCCGCTTTTTGTCCCCAAAGTAAAGAAATAGATTCTGGCTCAATAATGTGTTCACACAGGGGGGCAGTCTCCCCATCTACTACCAGAGGTGATTTCCTCCTTCCTCTCTAATTTATGTAACCTCCCAGGAGGAGTGTTTTACAGCTTGTGAAATTGGCTAAAATTAATAGAGACACCTCTTGATGACAAACCAGATCATAAGCAACAAGGCTGACTGTTTCTAACTACTATTTTACATGTTTGAAATTGTTCCTGGGCAGCAGGTGTCAGAAAAAGGTGATAAACTGCACACTGCTAAAACAGCTTTTATTTTTTTTACATTTTCCCCTGCATAATGGACAACATCAGCAAAGAAATAAGAAAATCCCAAAATCTAAACAGTTCTAAAGTTCCTTAAACCACTTTCCTCCTCATAAGTGAAGCTAACTTGGAAATAATTTGATGTGGATTCTACTGCGAAAATATGGTTTGCGTGTTTTTCAGCATTCCCAAGGTTTAAAATAATTATCAAGTTTAATTATTGTACTTCAAACTATACCTCTCCTAAGAGTGACTGTTGTCCGTTTCAGCTGAAGGACTGGCGGATGATTCAAGAAGAGAGAGCGGAGCGTTATTATCGCACTTGCACTCTGAGGAGGTTTCTGCTGGCACTGCTGGACCATGTGAGCCAGGAGAGGCTGCTGGAGTGGGACCGTCAGGAGCTGTCTCAGGAGCACAATAACAGGTTTGCTACCTGTGAATTTCCCATATGTTAACTGTGCATATGCTGCAGTGTGTCCCCAAACCCCCCCCCCCCCCCCTCCCCCCTCCCCCGAAACATAACCCACTAACAAGGTGTGATATCAAAAATTGACCCAGTGGCTTGTCAAAGTTTAACTACGTGTTGACATGAAATATCACATCAGTTTGCAAGGGCAATAAGCCCTGAGTGCATTTGTTCAGGGAGTATCACAATGCAAGCACATTATTTAGCATGTTTCATGTTTAGCATGTTCACCATCATACTGTGGTTTATCATATGTGTATAATGCAAACATTCACTCATCAGCACCAACATTACAGCTAAGGCTGATGTGAATGTTAAAGTAGTGACATATGAGCTCCATAGTTATTGAAATATTTCAACACAGACAGAAAGGATGGACAGACACATTGGAACTGTTATTCTAAAGATCCAAGTGGCCCGAATGAATTAAATAATGTCAGCTAGGTCACTCTTTGGGAACTTTCCTCATTTGCATCTAAATAGTTTAATAGTAGAAACACAATTTGTTTTTCTAATGATGCTTAATAACAGCATATTATTTTGTCATCCTTTTCCCATTGTGATCAAAATGAACGTTTACTTCAGCCCCAGTACAACAATGATTTCATACTTATTGCCAGAAAATGTGAATGTTAATCAAGTTGAGCTTTTAATGTCAGTTTAACTAAATGACCACAGCCTGTAGGTGTATTTCCACTGGCTGCCAAGCTGCCATTATCAATAAGCCTCCAGTGACACCGTGTGAAAACTCATTAGGCCTCATCAACCCAGAGGTCTCTATAATTCATTTTTTATTGCTCACTTGCTTGTTCCCGTCTGCCCCTTCATCTGCCTGCACTTCAGACGGGTGCTGCGGCGATGCTTCCTGGCCTGGAGGCAGCTTCCGTGTCAGCTGCGAAAGGAAAGAGAGAAGGAAGTGCGACGGGAGAGGCTGGGCCGGAGAGTGACTGAGGTCCTGCCTGATTTCTGCTCCCATCCGCTGTAAAGACAACTGGACACTGGAAGAAACCATGACTGTCAGAGGAAAACCTCAGGCCCACATGGACAACGTCTCAGTTACTTAGGAGAGGACACATGTATGCAAATGTTAAGAGAACACGCTGCATATTCCTCACATTTATTTATTATAAATAAAGAGAATCAACACAGATAAATCCATACACTGTTCAGGATACCAATAAAAGACTTTCAATCTCTTTGACAATTTATAAAAGCAGCTATAATGAAAACCACTGATAACTTCTATAGCTGACATTATGTGAATTGTTTGTACTTGTTTTTCCAGAGTTGTTAAATACAGTTTTATGTAGTTTGAGAGTAAAAGTGGCTATTCGTCTCCTCATAACAAGCAAATCATTAATTATGAGAATGCGATAACACACAGCAGAATTGAATGAGCCAGATTATGTGATTAGTGATGTGATGTTTGACATGTCTGTCACAGACAACCACAACACATTTCACAAGTGAAGTAAGGTGTCCTGCTTGGTGAAGACTGTTGTGAGGAGTTTGTAGATGTGAAACAAATGATGTGTGCAAAGAAAAGAGCGTCCTTGAAATAAAGCGCAGTACATGCTCTGTGCAGGATTGACCAACTCCAGGATTAAGAGCATCAACAGACTAACCGTTCTCTCATTTTTTTTTTTCTTGTATACTGTCTCCAAGCAAGGCACTAAAATGTATGGGAGACATAAAGACAATTTAGACCAGGGAAGACCATCAGTGTGACGGAAACAGTGATGTTTGCTGGGCATGAGAGGAAATGAGGCAGCAGTGAAAGGCAGTTCAAGTGTGAGTGGATAAAGCTGCATGGGGGAGATGCCAGTTATCAGTGACATTAAGAGGAGTGAATGTATCTCACTGAGGTGTGAAATTATTGCTATGTGTCAACGTCAGGGCTTCAGAAATCGGGTAATTTCAGTCCTGGGGGCTCTCAGCCAGCAAAGGAGCCACGCTGCCATCAAGTGGACATAAACAGAACAGCAACAATGAACTCCAAAGTCTTTCTATTTTTTTTTTTTTTAAATCACAGTTGCATTACAGTCTCTCACACCAGGTCTGTTGGGGCAGGAGAGGGAGGACTAAGGTTTTCCCCCATGGTCATGAACTCTGCCCAGTTGTCACGGAAACCTCGAGAGTAGATGCCAGTGTCCACGACGAGTCCCCAGCAGGCGCTGAGAGCGGTTTTGTCTCGCAGGGCAACTCGAGCCTCGCGCTCGGTCACATTGTAGCTGACATTGATGACCTGTACCACCAGCAAGTGGAGCAGGCCACCGGTCACAATACTACAGTACCAGGCACAGGTGAAGCAAAGAGCGGTGCTGGAAGAGCAACAAATATAAAAGTTACTCTATTCTGCAGGAGAGTCACAATGAAACACAGCGCAGATTGCATGTATCTGACATAAAAGGCAAAAAGTGTACACATGATGCTAACCAGCTTGAATGTACCGGTAAATGGTACACTTTAAATTAAACTACAATGTGTCATGTACTTTGCCTTGTAAATGATTATTAAAAAAAACGTATTGTATGACCAATTTAAAATCCCTTACAGTAAAAAAAATTATATATTTGGAAGTATGCAGGACATGATGACAATGAAGACAAGTTCTGAGTTTAGTAGTCTAAGGTTGATCTAACTGTGCTTTGAAGGTTGAAATTCACTTACAGTATAGAGCTACCAGAACAGATTGTACTAACTGTCTTAATTACACTCTCACATTGCTGAGAAAAAAAACAGCCAGTCTTTTTACAACAGCTTGAGCTTTCTAAGACGCTCTTAAACACAAATACAATTCAGGGATGTTTATTTTTCTCCAAATAAGATTAATCATGTATCTTCTTGCATAATAATATTGACAACAATAAGGTGTTTGGCAAAGAGGGAATACAGTAACCCAGCCCTGAGTGTACCAAGTGTGAACATGTTTGTTCTTAGTACCTACCTGTACTGGTTGTAGACCCCCGGGCAGTAGAGCAGGGCCGTGAATAGGCGTTGTTTGGGACACACACTCTGCAGCACCAGGCTGATCCCGTACAGGGACGTCAACAGGAACAGGACGAGTGTAAGCAGGAAGCTGCGGTGATTGGCCTGCCCCACACAGCTGTTTATCCTACTCAAGCACCGACAGGAGGGGACACACAAACACAGGTACACACACAGGTAGACAAAACATTGAACTGAGACCACAGGGTTACATTACTGTACACACATGCAGGACCAGACATATAAGTTTATGAACAGATATATATATGCACTTGTTGCTGTAGTTAATATGTCATGCTGACTCGACAACATACAAATAACGTCAATGAAGAAACCGGAATTGCTAACACTTAAAAAACACTTGTTTCCTGGAAAGAACCTAACTTGTTGGTATTGTTTTGAAATTTAAAGGCTGCTTTGTACATTTATTGAATAGTTTGTGTCGAAAAACAAGCATGAGACAAATAAGAACACCACAGCATTTGAGATGTGAGACAAAACAAAGGAACAGTGCTGACAAGTCAGGTGAGATGAGTTTTGATAGGACCCACCAGACACAGTGGTGGTCGAGACGCTGCACGCAGACGCCACAGATCCGACAGTGTCCGGCCCTCGGTGGCTGCACCACTCTGCACACTGGACACCAGTTCCTTTTGTTACTTTCCTTCAGCTCGTCCCCCACCTGCTCCATCAATCCTGCCCGATTGGATACCATCGTCACTTCCTGCCTCCCCCCGCTGACTGCCGGGTCTCTGTCTGCTGGAGGGGTGTAATATGTCACTGTGCTGTGGACTGCTTCCTGATTTGGACGCAAGATGCCGGGATCTCTTTTCGTGTAGATTAGGGCTACCAGGGTGAGTAAGACACCTACTGTTACCACCGTTAGCTGCACGAGGCCAAGATCCCCATTTGGGAACACCTCTGTGATGAAAAGGTAGTACATGTACGACAGGGAGAAGAGGGCCAGGCTCAAGAAGAAGAGCGTCTGTCCCTTCTTGCGGTGTGTGAAATAGTAGTACCACAACACCAGGCCAGGCAGAGCTGTCATCACCACCATGCCGAGCAGGTAGTGGAGAGCAGCAAGGCGCAGCAGGACAGGAAGGAGAACGAGAGGAGGGATGATGGACAAGTCCACTTTTCGGGCTCCACCCCACAGCCAGGGCACACGCAGGCGGTCTGTGACCACTTCAGCCACCTGTGACATGGATTCGGATTTCTGAGGCTCCCTCTTGAGAAACCTGAGGAAGTAAAAGAAGGTTTAATCCTTTTACTTTAGGGAAGCAACCTCTTAGATCACAGGTGTGTTGTCTTCAGCAGCATCTATGGCATTAAGCTGTAAATGCAGGGACTTTGTCTTACAGGGGTTCAAGCAGTGCACTGGCTGCATTCAAATATATCCTATACCTGTCTGTTTGACAACAGTAAACGGTTCACTACAACTCAGCGGTGACTTGAGAAAAGTGGTATACAAACTTAACTAAATAAACAAAGCTTGCAGCTCTGTGAGGCTGTCATTTTGTACAGCTGTGCTTTAATGACAAAGACTCTTTGAACACTAAAATGTATCGTGTACCTGCCTGGAAAGAAGAAAAATCGTCAATCAAAATAATCATCTATGCAGGTTTGTCAAATGATTGTTTCTCACCTGTCGCAGGCATCGTCCAGGTCCTCGCAGTCACAGAAGCAGGCGGCTACATGGCTGCGATCTCCATGTCTGTTCACATACTCACAGCAGCACAACCTCTCCTCCTCCAGCACCTTTTTGGATCTCTTCTTCATGGCAGACAGTCTATCTGAGTCTAAAAAAAAAACTGAACTTTAGTGAGCATTAGTGTGATGGATCAAACTGAGCTCAGTCTCAACTAATGCAGCAGATAAAATACTGCTAAAAGCCCATTTGCTGTAATGACCTTTTTCACACAGCAGCAGCTTAACAGCTCTGTGAGTGTGTTTTAGATGGTGGAGGTTTTCCAAATACATTCTCACATCCCAACACTGCAAAGTAGGCCCTGTTCATTTGACCATACCCAGTCCACCTCCCACCCTCACATCTGTCCCACATCTGTCAGGCCTTAATGATTTCACAGCAGCTGAGCTGTCTCAGCCTGCTGCTTGTTTAAAAGGGCACACATGGATTTGGGCTGAGGTCAGCTTGGTAGCAGCATTTATAACAACTGCAGGCTTTTTACTGTCCCCCTCATCAGAGACAGCAAGACTGAAAGATACTCTGTAAGGCACACAGGGTGAGATTAATCCTTCATTTAAATCTCACTCTGAAGTGAACTATCGCGGTTGAGGGCATTGAACTAGTCTCTGGTAGCACTAAATCATGGCATGACATGGTGTGTTGTGTTAATAACAATTTGCTAGCTGCTGATCTAATTGGCAGCATAAAAGCTTCATCAGGGTCAGGAAAGGTCACCAGCATCTAACCGGTGAGACACTTCGGGCTGGCCTTGTAGCCCAGTCTGTACGCTCATAAAGAGAGGGCAGATTGGGCTAAATGAACGGACATACTGCTGTGTCAGTGTGCGCAAGCAAAAAGCAGCACATCTGCTCCCTGACAGATAAAAGGAATAATGCAGCACGCATTCACAGCATGACTGTGGTGCTCAGCAGGCGTCCTGTGTCCTGTCCTGTTTTTACACAGAGAAGTTTCTGTCCTGCATATAGAACTGTTGACTTGCAACGTGCTGCAGGAAAATTGAAAAGGTTAACAAATAAACACTGCATTTCAAGGCAAATAGGTAGCAGCCATGATTACATGCATGTCCCGAAGCCATAAAACTTACAAGATAAAATCAGCAACAACATAAAGAAAAAGGTACAAATTGTTTTAAGTTGTTTAGCCAGCAACCAGGAGACTGTTAACTAACTGTAGCATAGCTTTAAGATTAAGATTTACATTATTGATCTCCGCAAGGGGAAATTTCTGTTTTTACACTCTGTACTCATGCAACACACACCTAGGCTGAAATATACACACACATGCAGAAACAGGATCCTATGGACATGCACTAATGGAGTGACCGAGGTGCCCACTGCGGGCGCTCCTGAGTTGATGGTGGGGAGGGGGTTTGGTGCCTTGCTCAGGCGCATCTCGGCGGTGCTCAGGAAGTTAACTGGCACCTCTCCAGCTACCAGACCAACTTCCATATTTGGGCCGCACCGGGACTTGAGCCGGCGACCCACCGGTTCCCAACCCAAGTCCCTACAGACTGCCCACTTTCTAAGACAAAGGAAACAGAGAAATAGCTAGCCCGGCTCTACTTTATTTTTTATTTTTTTTAAAGGCCCACCAACACCCCTAACACTTATGTTGGTTTTCTAATCATATCCAAACAGTGCAGAAGAAGCAACAGAGGTTTAAAATGAAATGGATTCCAGAGAAATCAACATTTTTAAGAAGACAATGCACAGGGTTAACATCAACACAGGTAGACAGTAACAACAATAATGTTCAGAACTGTTTAAGAGTTGGTAACACACGTTAACATTTCAAAAGGTGTCTCAACCATTCACGCAATGCGACTGACCTTGTATCACCTCACCATCAATTTTAATTGTCCATCTCACAGTAACAGCTATGATAATTTCTCATTCACCATGGAGGCAGTTTAATCACCAGAATAACTATTTTTTAGCAGAAGAAAAAAATAATCTATTGATTTAATATTTTCTGAAGGGGGGGGGGCACAAGGAACCCACTGTGAGCATCTTGGCACACTCCTGCTGTTTTATTTGCAATAACCTCCCCCAAAAGACCAGTCATTTGGGATTATTAATGGAGGTTATCAGATGTCATTGACATTTATTTTACAGTTCATTTGACAGGTTTTATTGGCGGGCATCAATACCGGATCTTTGAAAAAATATAATAATAATAATAATAATATTATAATAAATAATCTTGGACAGTAAAGCTCAGTTTAAGGATTTTAAAGGGACTTTACAATACAGTTCGCCCATAAACTACATGACTTGTTGTATTATTAATGTGGAAATAAAGTCTCACTGTCACTCGCGGATGTTTGTATGAAGTTAATTAGTCTTTAATTGGCTGTAATCTGTTGAACACTGCAGGTTGTTGGTCTTCTGATTCATCACCGACTCGCCTCAGTTCACCTACCTGCCATCAAACACCGCTCTCCCACGGGGGCAGAATACCGCATACAACCCTTAAATTAAGACTAAATTATATTACGGGATATAAAGAAGAGCTGCCGAAACACAGCCACGACATACCTGAACACTGAGTGGCTACATGCCGACTGTTTCCCTCCGCCTGGCTCCTGATCGGAAGTCTTCTCGCGGTGTCGTATCCGGTGTGTCTCACACCAGCGACTTAACGCCCTGTTTTCACCACAATAAAAGCATATGCACGTCAATAACTGTGTGTTTAACTTTCCGAGTTTACAGGAGTACGTCTCTGTAGGGGTCCGGGTCCGGGTTGTGCCGTCGAGGGAGACGTCCTGCGGCTCTGCCCCTAAACTGAGCACACAGTCCCCCCCCTCTCCTGACGTCAGCTGATGTGGACTGTCCCCGCCCAGGACACATTATACACCTTAAGGAAGCAAGCGGATATCTTAAGTCCTCTTTGTCAAATTACACAACTTTTTCTCACTCAAATGTAGGCATACATGTTATTTGTATATATGGATAGCCTACCTGTAATGATTTGTCATTTTGGATATCTCAAATGTAAAAGGTGTCTTGTAAAAACTAAATTTTAGGCTAGATATTTGAAAAAAACAATAGTGGAAAGGAGGCTAATTGTAGTCTAAATGTTGTGCACCAAAATACAGAGACTCGTTCCTTGTAGGCTTATGTGAAAACTTCATGAAATACCTCTTTGTGGTGGCTACATTGGGGAATTTTAATGTGCAAGGCATTAGTGCAATTTTATAATGTCACTTATAGCTATAATTGGCTCCTAAAGACTTTTTTGGGAGGATAACAAATGAAGAGAAGATTTTGAAGATTGTATTTTTACAAACAATCTTATTTGATAAAGTACCCAGGGACTAAACCTGTAGTGGAGTTAATAAAGTATTTACCTTCCAATTTTAGATTAGTAAATTATATATATTTCATAATATTAAAAAGTTAAATACTATTCCAATTATTTGGTATAGCCTATGTGGACTTCCTTTGCATCTCTACAGTATACAACAAGTAACAGGGTTATTTCAAAATTAACTACAAAGCTAACAATGTAATTCTCAACATCATCTAGTATAAGAATACTACAGAAGAAATCTACTGCTTTCTATTGAAGTAAAAACTGATAGACCACGAGTAAATAATTAAAGACAGTCCCAACAGTATTGTATTTCACCTTTGAAGAGGAACTAAGACACATGGCTTTACCTCCATTAAGTTTTCTGCTTCGGTTTCCAGCAGCAGCACACAGTGAACAGTTGCTACAAGTATTATCTGTAACCTTTTGTAGTCCAGCTCTTGAAGTGAAATCATTTTGCTCAGAATAATTCAAGCGTCATGAACAAAAAGGCACATCCCTGAGTACTTTATAGGTAAACATTTACATAAATACAATTTTAAACACATTGACGACTTAGCAAGAACATACTGTATGATCAATGCAAATATTCTTGGCAGCCCTGCATTTAAAGTTGGTAAAAACAGTACTGAGATAACCCAAGTGTCTCACTGACACAACAGAGAGGTAAAGTACTGAAAGTAAACCGTTTCTTACTAAGCTTAATATGAATTTAAAAGGAAGAGAGCATGAAAACACACGTCACTTATTTAAAATGTACAGCTGAAGAAGACAAATCATATGGCCTGCTTAAAACTACAAAACATTCCCTGATATCAGCCCCGGATAAAATCAACAGATGAATTCATCAAACATATGTTCAAGATGTCAGGGGCACTTTATCATAATTTGACCCTTAAATCTTGCAACCACTCTGGAGTTTACGAATGCAAAACAATTGTGTTTTCTCATTGTACACAACAGGACCAATGTGGAAATTTGAGTAACAGATCCTACCATATTTATTTGAAATAATAAATTCCATAAAGATATCTAAAAACACAGACTAACCTATGAGGCGCTTGTGCAAAAATTAAAACTGTGCAAGAAAATCCGACAGAAAATAGTCATTTTAAATAAGAGTTATTAATTTCCCTTCAATAATAATTTAAAAAAAAAAAAAACTATTTACAATAGCTCTTTTGGTCTGGCAAGAGGCTCATCTGGATATAGAAAAGGCACATCAGGACAAAGTTTTCGGGAAAAAACTCAAAGGGAACAACTAAGGGAGCAGACAATGGCACCCTACAAATATTTAAACCCGCGGCCCTCTTTGGGGCTGACTTAAATATAACTTTGTGCCAGCAGCAGTCAGTCCACAGCTTAAAAAACATGGCAATGTCACTGGATAACAGATATTTCCTCAGAGACTCTTCACAAGTGCAGTTTTCTCCACAGGTTTCCTCTGGGAGGGTTGTGGGTGGGGCGGGGGGGGGGGCACTCTGTGGTCGCCAGGTGTGGTGTGTCACTGTGGTGCTGCTGTACGATTGGCCAACGCAAAGTTCTTCTGCAGCACCACCAGAGAGTTGCGGAGCTGTGAGAAAAATCACAAACACAAACAACACCCGCTTTATGTTTTGAAACCTTTTGACAAACGAGATGAATTTATGTGTTAAAGGAGAAAAGTGATAGCAGAGGGGCTGTGCCGTCTTTGATGAATGACACTTCACGTCCTTCATCCTCTAAAGCATAAATAGATTGCACCCACTCCTGTTTTCTACAACACAGCACATCACTTATTTGCCCACTGTTGGAAAGTAAAAGGTATTTGTACATGAATTATAAGGTGAGCTTACATTTAGCCTAGCTAGACAAAAAGCAAAGTGTAAACACATTGGTTTGTATTTTTCGAGGATAACTTGCTAACTTGTTGGCTCTGAGCTGTAAGACTATACCAGCCAAGACTGAAGGAAGCCCAGTCACTCCCTGAAAGAAATAATTAAAAAAGACTTTGAGGAATTAAATCAACAAGATATGACCAAGCGGCAATCTCCAATGATGAAATGAAGCCAATGCGGAAGTGCAAAAAACTTTTCATCGAATGTCCACTTGAGGCCGGCTGCAGAAGCCCCGGACGTCACATACACACTCATTCAAAAAGACAATTTTTACAGCATAAATAATTGTGTTTACAGCCTGGTACAAAAAAAAAAAAAAAAAACGAAATTGTTCTTATAAGCTCTTGACTTTCGCTCTTGTGCTTTTTTAAATTATTACTCATCCATTTTGATTTTATGAAGAATAAGCGTTTAAATCCTTATCAGGTTTTAAGCCCCCACTTTAGAGATGCAGAAAACCTTCTGGCTCCCTACCAGCAGTGAAGCTCACAGTTGGCAGTGCCCACTTGAAGTGAAAGCTAGAAATCTACTGAAGATGGGAAACCAAGCATTAAATGACACAGTTCAAGGCACTTAAAGTCTCCTTCAGAACTTAAAAACCTGGCCGTGAAAAGACGCAGCCTTTGCGCTTGTCCTGATTTCTGTCCGTCTGATATGTTTAGTTTGTTTGGTCCAATTAATGTGTCAAAGATTTATATTGTAACTACCAACGCATTTTTTCTAAATATATGCAAACAGATCATGACGATGTACGGCACTCTGCACAAGTACAACAATCAGTGCTTGATTCAGAACATTTTTTTTTTTTTATGTAGTGCATTCCTGTTTTAAACAGCCCATCCTACCTGTTCTAAAAGGTTGATGGAGTCCTGCAGAACAGTTTTCAGCAGTTGCATGTCCTCTGTGGTTCTATACCCAGGTGCCTGTCTGGGGCCATATTCAGGGGTCCAGCTACCAAACAACAGAAAGAAGATTTTTTTTCTCATGTGCACATTTCAGCATTTATATTTAAGGCAAAAAGGTAGTAGAAGACATATAAACACAGACAGACACAAAGTCAAATTGATGTTAGACGGGGACTTAGAGTGGAGGAGCACTGATGTAAGACTGTCACTTACATAACCCTATTTACTGAGGCAGACAAACAGGCCGTTTCAGTATTGTGAGTCATTCACCAAGAGTTCTCTCGAACCCTATTTTATGTGGGCTGCTTGAAGGACAGACAAAAAATACCCAGAAGTACTGACCCCTTCACTCTCTCTCTCCACCCACACAAAGACTGCTGCTTTCTGAGCACTGAGCAACAGTACCAGTCCAAGACAGACAGTGATCAATAGACGATGTGCATGTTGCATAGGAAGAGAAAGTTATCCCACCTGGCCACACTCCTCTCCCTCAGCCGATGCTTTGTGGTCAGGTACATGCGGTTGGCTACATCTTCCATCGCCCACAACTTGAAGAACAGACCCAGGTTCATCATCGTCAGAATCAGCAAACTGAAAGAGACAGTTCAAATCTGTCAACATGGTTCAAACATTGACATGAGAGCATCATGGCTCCAGAAATGACCACTCATACTGTTCAAACATAATTACTTTTCTTTATAACTAAGGCAGTCTTCACCATGAACAACTGCACAATGGAATCCATTCTTATCACTCGGTACAAACCATGTTGTTTCACTGTTGTGTTTCAGAGACTTACATCACACTCATCCCAGCCACTATCTTTGTGGTGCTCCATCTGTGCGTGCCTCTAATTTCTATGGGGCCTGTAAGACAGCAGGACACATGAAATCAAAAGGTATGAGTCATTAAAAAAAATTCACCCTCCCATACAGTGTGTGCCCGTGAGGACAATAACTAATCGGACCAATATCGCTCTTTGTACCAGGCGATACTGATTTTTTGATTGAAATACAGATAGTTGCCTGGCTCCGGTTGAAGGTAACACATGTCTAACTAGCTGGCCATAATATGTAAAATAACCTTTGTACTTTAATTGTATACACTGCACAATAATAGGAGAACAAAACCAACATGATTTAATTTCTTACTATTACGAGTTGTGCCATTTCTTGCCAGGTCAACTGTTTTTCTAAAGTCTAATCTAAAATTTTCAGGCAGGCTGCCCCTGAAATCTTCCTGGCTTTGTTGTTTACACATGCCCCTCACAGCGTGAGAATATCCCTATCTGACAGGGGGAAGGTCTCAGGAAGTAAGACATGATGTAAAATGAACAATGTGAAAGTGGCGGATTAAACTGATGACAGTTTTTTTTTTGCTTTTACATCAATGCTCTGTGTAGATAGACGTCAACAAAAGCGCAGAGAAGAACATGCTGGCAGACAGAAAACATAATGAAAATGTTTCACTACGTGCACGGAGATCACATAGGTCACATGCTATACTGTCTATGGTCATGCTCCTGTTGCAGGATATAACATCATCACCTCCTAAATATTTCCTGCTGCATTCAGCGGCGTCAGCTCAACCCGACTTTACATCGTAAATTTACTTTGGGGCTTTTTTTTTTGGGTGAAGTAAGAGTGAAAAATTCAGCTTTTTGCATTCACACATACATCACACCCAAAATTTTATCAGGTAGATTCAGGACTTTTTTTTTTTTTTTTTGGGGCTTTTCATGCCTTTAATGGAGAGATAGGGCAGAGGAAGAAGCCACAGGTGGGATGTGAACCCGGGCCGCCTGCTTGAGACGACAGCCTCCATACATGGGGCGCGCGCACTAACCACTGCGCCACCAGCGCCCCGATTCAGGATATTTGTGCATGTGGGAAAGCAGCATAAGATAATGATTGGCAGGCTAGCAGTTTCTCCCAGCTTTTAAGCTACATGCTAAGCTAAACATTTCCTGGCAAAAGTTTACATTAAACAGAAACATTTCTGAGCAGGATAGATCTTTCAAAGTATGACGCAGTATAAGGGGAATCTGTGCATTCCCCAAAATGCTCTGTCAAACTATTCCTTTAAAGCTGTCATGTTATGGCAGTTATGTCATGTACCCATGATGCTGTCTCGGTCCTGCTCAGCGTCCTGCCCATACTGCGTGTTGAGGTTCATGTGCTCTGGCAGTGTCCTGCCAGTCCGCCTCCTCCTACGAAGCCCACTCATCTTCCCAGAGTCTCCACCTCCCTGGTTCATCTCTGCTTCCTCCTCCATCAGTTCAGCCTCTGTACAGGGTCAATACACAGTCACAAACAAACAAAACAAATACAAGTGTGAGCAGGGTGAGAAGGTGGGAAAAACACTTTTTAGCTAAATATATGTAAAAGGTTGGTGAAGGATTCCTGCAAAAAACTGAGTGCGCTGTGCACTTAAAAAGGACAAATCTGCCCTTTATATTCCGCCTCTTCTTCTTATAAATGCAGCTGTAACATGAGTCACTGTTGCACAGTCTGATGTGTGTTGGAGGAAACCATTCATATCAGATCAGGGGTAAAGACAAGCCACAGGCAAAGGAATGAAGACGGGGAAGCTTACCGAGCTGTCTGAAGTTATCCTCTATACCGCTCCAGGAGTTTTTGGTGATGAAGGATTTGATCAGACCCCAGGGCTGCTTCTTGTATTTCACATCAGTGTAAACCCTGGCAGAAGAACAAGGGAACATTCCCTCCATGAATATACAAAACTCAACAGACGATCCATCTGAAAAAAATGATCAAAACATTTACCTGAGTCGACACTTCCTCTTCGAGGTACGTATGATGTAGTATCGAGTCTGAGTGTAGAAGTAATCATGATAGGGAACGTCGTGAGTGAACACCTCAGAGTCCACAAGGTAGTAATGACCGTCCCTGGATTCTTTGTACAGCGTCTAAGAGGTAATTGGAGTACAAATAAGCATGCAGTCGTAAAACACACAAAAACGTGTTTATCCTGCCATTTGAGCATGCAAACAGCATTTACACGGATGTAAACACACCTGGTTCTCTGTAGCGGTGGAGAACTTGCCTATCAGAGGGTTGCTGATAGTTATTGTGTAGTTCAGACATCTTTTCATGTTCCCCGAGGCGTCTTTTTGCCAAGCAGTAAAACTAGAGTCTGATAATCGAAAGGAAAACATGAATTTGTTACATGGAAGTTTTTATGATTTAGAACAAGTAGACAATTGGTTTCAGAAATGTTGGAAAGGTACTAGATTAATTTACAGTTTTAATACTTACTGGTTGTTTTTCTGACATTCATGAACCTTCTGATGAAGCTGGAGTCCGTGAAGAGCATTTCAAACATCTTGCTAGCGCTGATGTGGAAGACCTTGTTTAGATAAAGTCGACCCTGCACCGTGGGCAAACCCACCCGCTCCTCCGCTGCGGAAGCAAAAAGAGGAGAATATTAATTCAACAATAATACCAAAAAAAATATATGAATTTAACCAATTCAATTAATTCTAAACCTGAGCATTCACCCACCTTCTTCGATGCTGTCTGAACCGCTCTGCTCAGACACACCGTTCTCGTTAGCGTTGAGGTCGAGAGAAAGTGTGGAGCGCTTGGAACCCCGTTCTGAGGCGAGGCGGTCCAGTAATTGAGCAGGACTGCGCCGCTGAGATGGGCTGCTACGGGAGTCATCCTGCATGGGGGGGGGGGGTGTGACACAAAAAGATAAACTTTTAAAAAGATAAGACTTGCACAACCAAAACAATGATGAATAAAAGAAGAAAAAAAAAATGTAGTACCGCATTGATCTGTAAGCCGTGTATGGAAGGCAAGTCCTCCCCCTGAGGCGTTGAGGTCTCTAAAGGCGCATGATCCACCCCAGGGAGGCGTACGGAGGAGGTCCGCTCTAGCTTTCCAACAACATCATCACCACCAGGCCTCACAGTCAGGCTGCAGACAAACAGAACAGGTGGTTATACATTACATAACAGTAAATTAAAGTGTGCATGTGTGTGTGTGTGTGTGTGTGTGTGTGGGGGGGGGGGGTTACCTGGTCTGCATGCTTGATTCTCCTGACAACTGTAAACTCTCCATCTCTTCATTGGTCAGGCCCAGATAATTCCCATAATGCTGTTTGACCATCTGCCACAACTCCAAACTGGTCAGAGGCTGAAAACATAAAGTGCAGGACCAGTTTGTTATCGTCTTCTAAAAGGGTTTCTGCTTTCATTGGCAGAAAAGTATCTGCAGGTTACTATAGGAGACCAGTAGTAAAGACGCAGAATGAGTCAGTCTTATCTCCATGGTTGATCCAAAAACATTTTTGTCTCGATATTTATCAGACTTTTTGTTAACCCTTGAGACCAGAGACAGATCATCCAAGAAATGTCACCAAAACAATAGATAACTGAGTTAAGTTATTCCTTGGGGGGGGGGTCACATTTATGGAGGCAGGTTCTTAAAGGAATTAAAGTGGTTAGTCGATTTTCATATAAAAAATAAAAAAAGAGGCAACAAAAACAACATGTTGTTTTGACAACACACTTCTTATTCTGTCAGGTAATTAACAGCAAGTCAAATGACGACCTGTATGCCATTTGGCGCTAGAGAAGTTGTTATAGCGCATATAAAACAGAGAGACAGGTCAAGTTTCGTTCAAGTTTTACTTACTTGACAGCGGACATTTCCCCGCAGCTGTGAGCTCTGACAGACCGTCCAACAGTGATCTGTAACCTGCACGCACTCACATTCAGGAAGTCCTGGATCTGAGCGCAGCGGTTGCGTAAAGAAAGCGCCGCCCAGATTTCACAGCGATTAAAAAAAAAAAAAAAGGTAAATAAAAGCTCGCACAACCCGTTGTTAGTCCGGTTTACTGACAATCCGGACACAGAAAGTTAGTTGTTATCGTGTGATTCCGTGGATAATAAGAGCTCCGGCTTCAAGTGCACTCTGTGTGGATGAAGGCAGAATGTAAACGAGCCCTCGTGGCCACACCTACAGCAGGGGTCAATGAACTTTCACGGTGATGTTGTCATACAGGTGTTTGTGCTCCGGATCCCTGCAGACTCGCAGCCCCGTGGGTAGACTACGCTGCTATGGTGCCTGTCTCCTACAAGTGGAGTCTGTAAGTAATTTAAAGGGGAAGTAAAACAACGTGTTTTTGCCTAAACTGAGTTATTAAAAATTAAAAGATGTACATAACACCTTGGTTTCTATATTGATCAAATGAATTACATCTATTTGTAGTTTAATGGTCAACCTCTGTATAGCAAATACATGTTTTAATAAAGATGGTGTCTAGATTTTCATGAAATCAAACCGAGTTTTCTTCCAATACCGAACCAGAATCACGATTGCCTGTTACTGACAGGCAACTATGTTACTAAGATTTTAAAGCATTCGCACTTTAATTATCCCCACATTTGATTAAAAAAATGAAAATTTCACATGCTAAAAACTTCCTAAAGGGAAGGTTTTCCATCTGTTTGCAATGTTTCTGCTGGAGATTTTGATATAAGCAAATAAATTAATAAATGCTAAGTTACCTAGTCTGATGGTCATGATCCCTTTAACTTTTAGACTTGGGTGAACTAAATAAATATAGCTGTCTGCTACTCCTGTCATACATGTATGTAAATTATTCCTACCTCTGTATGTGGAACAATAAACAAAAGCTTCCATCTGTCGTACTCCAAGGCAAAACCTGCTGCGCTGCTCTGTGCAGATCTTTACCCAACATGCACCAGGAGAAAACACTGATAACCACTGAGGAAGATAGTCTGTGGCTGGGCCGGCATGATATGTACTCTGGACCGATTAGATAAGTGCTGCAGGATGGGTTAAAGTCACACAGCTGCTTCAGTCACAGCATTAAAGTATGTTAGAGTTAATGACAGTCATTTGTGATACATGTGAAATGTTTGTCTTGAGGACATGTTTTTTTTTTCTTGACACATGTCACTGAGGTATGAAATGCATAACACATGGAGTATCGAGATTGTCCTGACGCAGCACGTGTTTGTAGTTTGGTGACTTTATAAAGAAACAGCAGGTGAGTGAAACAGGGCCTTACCTTGTCTAACAGCGTGTTCTGCCACATGCGGAAAACTCCCAGGTAACTTTTCTCTCTCGCCGAGAAGGAAGTGAAGAAGTACTGAAGGGGAAGATATCAAGAAATATGACTTAATCAGTCAGTTTTAATCAGGCTTTGAGTAAGCTCTTACTCTCTTCTAATACAACATACCTTGTCGGTGCTCGTGCACACCTGGATGGCGTTGGGAATGAGCCGAGCGGTTTTCTCTCTGGTCATAGTAACGACGTCTTTTAGTGTCAGTATAATCTAAAAAAGAAAAACACGGTGAAAAATAGTTAGTGCACATGAAGGAATGCTTTACAGAGAAATGCCATACAGAAGGCCCAACCCGACATGCATCCATACATTTTTATTGACTCCATTTTTTCTGTGAATTTTAGTTTTTCTGGGGTGATCTTGTCTTATTGATCACCTCAGCTCAACATAACTGTTCTTTTGTCCCTGAAAACGGATTCATTTTCCTTTTCACCTCAAGATAACAAAGCTAGTTTTACCAGAGAATTGGGATCATTTTCTGGTGATCTAGAAAACAAAGCAAAAGGGGCGCCGGATAAGCCGAGTGGTTTTGTGGTGTGCCCCATGTACAGCGGCTCTAGTCCTTGTCGCTCTTGGTTTCGAATTCGACCTCAGCCCTTCACTGCATGTCATCCCCCTCATTCTCTCCCCCAGAACATTCCCTGGCTGTCATCAGCTGCCCTATCCAATAAAGGCCAAAATATAACAAAAAAAAAGAAAAGAAAACAAAGCCAAAGGCTGGTCACTGGGATAGTTCAGACCACTACATGCCATGCTGCCATTGTCCACATAGTTCAGTTACTTAAGCCTACTGCAGTTTGTTTTGTGCTTCTGCAACTCTGGGGATACATGAAAAAGTCAAACTCCAAAGAAAACAACCAGAAACCATTAGTTATACTGGGAAATGGATGTAAAAAAAAAAAGGGAAATGTATGGATGCATGTTCAATAAGGACTCCAGTAGATTACATCAACAGGAGTTATTTTGTGATGAGGACTTTAAATAACTTCAGAAACTCCTCAAAAGAGTGTGAACTGACTTCTAGCAGGAGTGAATTAGTCAGACATTGTTGCATTTGACAAAAGGTCCAATGAGTCAGAATTACTGTAGCTTCCTCCTTATTGTTGTATCAAGTGTGTGTCTCTCTCTGCAATTGCAGAATTTCTTGCTGTTAATTTGCAAGGAATTGATATTGTCCAATTATTTATAAAAATTTAGCAAAATGTTTCTTTAGAATAGCAGAAAAACATCAAGAAATATAAGCCAATACAAGAAATGTAATCAATTCTCTTCAGAGTTTCCTTTAGGATTTTGGACTTCATTGATTAATATTCTAATGAGTGTGAGCACAGATACTTAAAAGCATTAGAGCCGTCACTGTCGACATGTTTAATGTCTCCAAATTAAAGAGAAAGAATACAAACAGTTCAAATACAAATATGAAGAATATATTTGCAGGAACATGAATGTACTTTTATGACTTTACAGCCTCCCATTTCCCTTTGTCGTTCTTATTACCTTGGTTCCCCGAAACACGTTGCTATAGAAACAGAGCCAGTTTTCTGAGAGGTAGAGGCGTCCCTGAAGGAGGATGTCCCGTTGGAGGGCACACGGGTAGTCTTAGAAAAAAATATAGAGCAGGAAAAGCATCCATACAAATTAGTTTGTTTCACTACATCGACAAAGCAGGTCATCGTAGAGAAGACGTCGTGATTTACGCTCTTTCAGTTCTCTTTGGAGACTGATGATAAGTAACAACTCATAATGCACCGCTTCAGTCTTAAACTCGTCAGAAACATTTTGTTTCCAAAGATGGTAATGTGCCGTGCTCACTCACAGGGTTGTATGTTTGAACATACAAACATGAACAATAAGAAATGTTGAAACTGTCTTAAAATGAATTTAAGGAGAAAGTTAAGATCCATTTGGGATCCTCAAATGTCACCTGATTATAAAATAATCCAGAGATGTTATCATGCTTAATTTGAGGGCTCTTCTTCCTCAGACCAGAACTGCATTAACACATCTTTTCTTTCTTTTTGTAAAATGATGACATCTTGGTTGAACTCCTGAACCCTCCCCTGTTACACAACCCTTATGGTTTCTTCCACCTGTGTCATAATTCAATAGAGGAAAAATGAAGCAAAAAAAGTCAAATCAAATGAGAAGCAGCTTTTAGGACTCACCCACTATGAGTCTTTCTGACTCCGGCAGTTCTTTGAACAACTTCTTGAATTCATCAAACCTTTGTTTGTAGGTCGGCAGAGGAGCCTGTGGGGCTGCAAGACACTGTGCCTGAGGGTCGGAGGCCTGGTGGGCGAGAAGTGGTCATTAGTGATTTAAAACTAAATACTCATATGGTTGGGCAAAATTAACAGCACATTGGCCTTGCACAAGATGACAAAAGGAAAGGATCATATCTGTGTGTCACTGACATCATAAAATGATCTACTGTGAGGTGAAGCAGATGTTAAGCAGCTTTGTGGGCCTGGTTTGGGTTTAAGGAACTCCAACGTGCATGAGGTGAAACATGGTGTGAGCAATCTGAGGAAAAGGTTTTGTGTAAGTCACACATTTAGGAAACTTTGGAAAGCATGGTGTTGTTGTCGTTTTACCTCTTCTTCAGAGGAGCTCCACCTGTCCTCCAACACTGATGCTGACTCATCTGTAATCTCATCACTGCCCACTGACCGGTACGACACCTGGTCCATCTGCTCTGCTGCGCTGCTCACAGGAACAAAACAAAACAAAAAAAAGACGTGCTTTAAGTAACTCTGCTGCAAAATGACTTTCGACTCATGTCATTGTCTACAGCCTTTCTCAGCAGAGACAGTAGGGAGTGTTAAAGACAGAAATTTTAAAAAAAAAAATAGGCCAGGCGTATTCGATTATTTTTAGTGCAACTTTAAAAACAACTTCTTATCCTCGGAGGCGGCAAACTTCATTCAAGCAGCTCCGCAGGTGAAGCCAATCTGAGTGCAACAGAACTGGTTTGACTGGGAGTGGGAAATGTAGTCTTAACAATCAACAGGAGCCTTTCCGCACTCGTGAATTACATTTCTGTAAATGTTTTTTTATGTGGATGAACGCGTTTGTGTCAAAACCTCCAAACATTTACTGCAATGTTTAGCCTGCATTAAATTAAACATAATGACGACAAGTTCACATCACTAGCAACACTTCCACACTCATTCTGGGCACTGTAAGATCGTTATGGCTGATAGAAACTATCACGATGTCAGATCTCGCAAATCAAGTTGAAACTGAATGTATCTGATTTGTTTAAACATGCGACTAAACACATTTACGCACGCCGCCAAAGGCGCACACGCGTCCTGCTCCATGAGCATGTGGGTGGTTTAAAACTTAGCTGGTTTATCAGTCCACTTACCTGACACGTAGTGGACCCAGGATCTCTGCTCCTTAATGCAACCCAGTTAAGAGAACACCCCGTGTTTAGGTTCCACTCAGCTCTGACGCTCTGTCGAGGACTTTTTAATGTTGTTCTCACGCGTCTTTGTTGCAGGTGAATCTCATCTCGGCCAGGGAAACATACCTTAAGGGAGTTGTCATCTCACTGGTGACGCTCATTGGTGTTCGCATTAGCAGCTAAGGACTCCTAAATGACCTCTCCCTCCAGTTACTCTTGAGTTCTCCTGAGAACGATCTGGTTTTCGTTTGCATGAATGGTGTGGTTTTTTTTTTCCTTCACGGAGTTTAACTTGTTTAAGTTACAAAATCATTTCAAGGCACTAAAGCGCATCAATATCATTCTTTATTAACTCAAACCCCTTTGCTTTAGCGTTGACCTTTAACCAAAACAAATGAAGAGGTTAACAGAATTTCCATGGAAGTAGGCAAGGGTGCTGAGGTATGCAGAGCGACCAGTTCAGCAGCACTGACAGCATCATCACAACTAAACACCAATCAAACAAAGACATCTTTCTTCCTCTTCCTTTTTTTTTTTTCCCCCCATGTTTTTAATTATTCAGGAGTCACATGATGAACGTATTGGACAGCATTCACACGGCAAAACTTTACAACACTGCACAGTGTGAAAACACAACCATAAAAACCAAAAAAAGAGAAGAAAAAAAAAGAGAGAGAACAACAAAGCCTTAACGTCAAAATGCTGGCAATAAATAGACTGATCTTATTAAATTTATATTCAATACTCTTCTGTACAGATGGTCTGTGAATTACAATACATCAACCCGAACAATCTCCTTCAGGAAGAGCAGCACGGCTAAACACGCACAGAAATCATGTAAACAGAGAAAGGAAAGAAACAGTGGGTAGAGATCCCTCTTTCACTCACTCACTCACACACACACAATCAGAGGTTCCAGAGTAGGCCGATATGAGGCAACAAATAATAATGAATACAGTACATCTTTTCTCTTTGCCCTCCACATTGAAATGCACACACACAGATACACACAATCACTCACACAAAAAAGGAGCACAGGGGAGCACGCAGGTTTCAGGGGGGGGGGGGGGATAGGAGGAGGTGGAATGTGGCTCTTCAGTGGAGGGGTCAGAGACAAAAACCCGGCAAAGGCTTGACGTGGTGGGGGAGCCTATTCTTCCAATGTGCGGAAGGCGTTCTGCATGTCCTCCACTAGCTGAGCGTACTCGGCCTTGATCTTGGCCTCGCCGTCCTTCACCGGGTCCTGTACAAGAAAAAAAAAAAAAACAGTTTAAAGAAGGTGAACTTCTGTATATAGGCTGCTGAAGAGCTTCAGAAATGACCCTAATCCTTCTGATTAATATCTGAACTATTTCATTCCTAGGGATGGGAATCGGTGGATTTAAATTCCTTTTAAAAAAAAAAAGTTAAAGTGCCGGATTGATTTAGTTATTAACTGCAGTTTGGTGTCTGTTCCACCACTTATCATGCTCCAATCTCAAAACTCCTTTTCATCGCTGCCTGATGTTATCGAGCCAACACCTACTTCTTCTGTTTTTCATCCCGCCTTCTTTGGCAAATTAACTTGCATTCATCATGGTACATTAATTCATGTCATAAGGGCCACCGAGGAGTCCTGAGGTAGCGATGCAGTGTCTGAATCCAAAACCCCACACTCACAGACTCTGAGGCGCGTTCCTGTGCGAGTTGCATAGCGCCGTCCCGTTGTGAAATCATCGTGTGTGTGTGTGTGTGTGTGTGTGTGTGTGTGTGTGTGTGTGTGTGTGTGTGTGTGTGTGTGTGTGTGTGTGTGTGTGTGTGTGTGTGTGTGTGTGTGTGAGTGAGGACTCTGACTCAAACTTCTCAATGGCAAATTACACACTTTCAGTGAGTCGGATATATGTGCAGACTTTCATTTGGGACATAAAGGACATGATCATCCAGCCCCAACAATTGTGAACAATTGTTTGCACAATTACGCAGTATGAAATAAAATCAGAAAAAGAAAATGACATTAAAATAATCAAAGGAAACATAGACATGGTGGGAAACCATTACTCATTTTTTTTTATACCATGTCGAGCCCTCGTGGACTCAACGCACCAACGCACTGCAGACCCGACGCTCACAGCTAATTACTTTAGATCCTGGACATGGAAAATAGTACTATTGCTGATTATATTTCCTTCTCAATATATTTGTTTTACTTTGTTTTAGTGATTTGGAATCTTGATAATTGATTGTAACTGGATATCATCTTTTCTACTTGAAGCATGTGACCCAGTCAAGGAAACGATCTTTCCACTCCCTTATTGTTACTTTTTTAAACTCTTATTGCATCCAGTGTAAATAAAAATATGTTCTAAAGATGTATCTACATGGACTACAAAATTTAAAATATTCCTCTCAAGATACGTAACCAGGTCACTCGTACCAACTCTTCTTACTTTACAGGCAGACTTCCTACCACACGTTACAAACAAAGACTACTGTTTGTGGATGAGTCACAGGTTACACATGACATACACGGAAAGTGTGAAAAAAAAATCCAAATATTTTTGTTTTTACAGAAAAGATAAATAAACAACTAATTTCTGCTTTTTTTTTTTTTTTAAACCAGAAAAAACACAAATATACCAAAGAGGACATTTATCAAAGCCTTAGCACACACACACACACACACACACACACACACACACACACACACACACACACACACACACACACACACACACACACACACACACACACACACACACACACACACACACACACACACACACACACACACACACACACACACACACACACACACACACACACACACACACACACACACACACACACACACACACACACCTTGAATTTCATTGAGCTGATCCTGTAGAGGATTTCTCCCAGGTGCTCCTTGATCATGGCCCAGGTGATCTTGTTGTCGCTCTGAGCTGTGGTCTCCACCGCGTGCCGTGCCATGTCATAGAAAGAGATCATGTTGGAGAGGATGCCCACCGTCTTGTAGAAGGGACAGAACCTGAGGACAAAAGGAAAAGCAACTTTATTTAAAACTAAGTTTGTACTGAACATGGAGCAAATCAAGGTGCTTTACAGAGTTCAAAAGAGAACATGAAGCAAAATAAACATGACGTCAAGCAAAAAGAATACATTAAAATACAAAATAAATGATAGTAGAAGATCAATAAAATAAATAAAAAGTGATTCAATCAAAAGAATGAAGTAACATCTTGGACAAATATTGTTATCAGCAACCATTAGATCAGATTCTCTTTACAGCCATTTTAGATATGACTTTAAACGTCACTGTGTCTGGTCCAGCATGTCTTTGAACTCAGTGGTCAGTGATTGAGTAACAGTGCTGAGGATGACGTTACCTGTCATAGGGAGTGTAACCATTCTGCTGCAAGAAGTCGTCTTTGATCAGTTTGGCCACCTCCAGTGTGATTTTATCTGTTTCAGCCAGCGATGCCTGATTAAAGGATGTGAAAAAAAAAAAGTGTTTTAAAAGGTTGGAAAATAGAATATAGAAGAAATAGGCATTTGTTTTATGTATTTCCAGCTCTGAAACTACAAGACAAATCAGCGTTTGTTCAAAAGGTTACCTTTCCGACGAGCTGCACAATCTCAGCCAGGTCCTCCTCCTCCTGCAGGATCTCCTTGGCCTTGGTACGCAGGGGTACAAACTCGGGGAAGTGCTTGTCGTAATACTCGTCCAGAGCACGTGTGTATTTGCTGTAGCTGATGAGCCAGTTCACAGAGGGAAAGTGCTTCCTCTGAGCCAGCTTCTTATCCAGACCCCAGAAGACCTGAGAGAGAAAACAACAGGAGCATTATGAAGTGAAAGCACCAAACATTTTACTAGAATGACAGTGAGATCTGAGTTTTAGTCATTTACCTGTACAATACCCAGAGTGGCTGAAGTGACAGGGTCAGAGAAGTCACCACCAGGGGGCGACACACTTGGGAAAAGAACAAAAAGATTTAATTTCACGCTCACTTACAATCTTCATGTGCAGAGAAATGTCTCCCCCTAGTGGTACGAAGCTGTACTCACGCTCCGACGATACTGACGCTGCCCTCCCTCTCAGGGTTGCCCAGACACTTCACCCTTCCAGCTCGCTCGTAGAAGGAGGCGAGACGAGCTCCCAGGTAGGCAGGGTAACCGCTGTCTGTGGGCAGAAAGAGAAAACACTTTTTGTAAGCAGTCGACTGGTGTCATGCATCCAAGTAGGTCAACAAGATTCCATGAAAAGAGGTAATAACATAGTACGCCTACACCGGCTCTATGTCAGAGGCTCTACTATAGTCATTTTAAAAGTGAGACAATTGTTCAAAACATAGGAATTCTTAAATTATGGTTAGCTTTTTTTACAAAGAAGAGATTCACAATGTATTCATTTTAATCGTCTCATAATTTCAGCTGTAGTTTGAAAAGCAGATTTTGTAATTTATTGGTAAATTGCGACTCAAATGTCTTCGATGGTTTGTCGCATGTTCGTCGTGTGAGGAATATTTGTTTTTTAATTCAATGTATGCGCCCCCCCCCCCCCCCCCCCCCCGTGGAGAATCAATCGTTCTAAACTCTCTACTTTTCTTGTACTGTACATGTGTAACCCTCAGGAGTGTGTTTTCTGATGGAAAAAATCTCCTCCTGCTTTAATATGAATGACTAAAATGAAACTCACAATGACTCTCTGGTGTGGACATTTTTCTAAGGAGGCTGTTTCAGCAACGTGCTGTTAATGTTTCCTGTGGCAGTAGTTACAGGCATTCAAAATAACTATATAGACGTAATCAGTCCTGTCCCTGATGGTCTTCTTGGCTTTGTAGTTTCCAGAGAGTCGCTGGTATATGGTCTGTTTCACAACCAGCTAAAAATTCTTCACAGGAGCTTTAAATAATTATCCAGCAAATATTACTTTCTTCTGAAATCGATGTAAAATGTAGAAGGCAGCCTATTCAGAAGCTCTGTTAGTTTGTTAAGCAGAAGATCGTTTACATTTTTGTTAAAGTGGCAGATTCACTCCTTCCTCTTTGAATAAACAAAAACATACAGGTCACTACAAAATACTTAAATTACAATCATTCTTTAATTTCCTGCAAAACCAGAGCATGACACTAGCCCTGAATTCCCCTTCAGAAAGTCAAACACTTCCTGCTTGATGTTCTCAAGCATAAACCAGTTTCCCCATTCACCCCTCAGTGTCCAAATAGATAAATACTGGGTTCGTTCAAAATGAGATTCTACAAGTTCTGTATAAAATCTCCAGCTGACTCGAAACTCACCCGCAGGCATCTCAGCCAGACGGCCAGAAATCTCCCTGAGAGCCTCGGCCCAACGGGAGGTGGAGTCGGCCATCATGCTCACATTGTATCCCATGTCTCTGAAGTACTCGGACAGCGTGATTCCTGCCAAAACAAACGGAGTCAGAAAGCAGTGCTACACGCAGGAAGTAATCAAAGAGACATTACAGTGTGTTTTTAAACAGATACCTGTGTAGATGGAGGCTTCTCGGGCAGCTACAGGCATGTTGGAGGTGTTAGCCACGAGTGCTGTTCTCTTCATGATGCTCTCTGTCTTACCATCTACCTCCATGGTTAGCTGTTGGCGAGAAAAAGCACGGTCAGAACAGCACTCAGACTTACTCCAGCTGTGATGCAACACGCGCCCTGATCGTCACCCACCTCCGGGAAGTCTCGCAGTACTTCTGACATCTCGTTACCTCGCTCCCCGCAGCCTACGTAAACGATGACATCGCTGTTGGAGTACTTCGAAAGGGACTGAGAGATGACAGTCTTTCCACAACCAAAGGCTCCTGGGATGGCTGTTGTTCCTCCCTGCACACATCTTCATGCAAAAAAGGAAAAGGTTCAAAGAAATACTCCCAAGGCAGAATAACACTGCGAGGAAGACATTTTTAAAAAAAGAGACTTTACGGGAAAAGGGCATCCAGCACTCTCTGTCCGGTCAGCAGAGGGTGATTGGCGGGAAGCTTCTCTGTGACAGGACGCACTTGTCTGACGGGCCACACCTGCACCATGGTGAACTTCTCCTTCACCCCCTCAAACTCCAGCTCCATCACCACATCCTACGACAAACGCATAACACCATCAGTAGAATGTAAACCCAGAGGCGTCGTCTCGTCACAGCTTTAGTTCCCGAGGCGTGGAAGACTCACGGTGACGTCGTAGTTTCCAGGTGGAGCCACGTAGGTGACGGTTCCTCTGTTTTTGGGAGGCAGCATGATCTTGTGCCTGATGAGGGAGTTCTCGTGCACCATGCCGTAGATGTCTCCTCCTGTGATGTGACTGCCAACCTAATATTGGTTCAGATTTTTAAAAAAAGGTATTAAATGAATCTGCTCATTCAAACAGGTTTATACTTATAGCTCAGTGGTCGCCTTCACCCGTCCTGACCTCTATATACTTGTGCATTGGTGTGTTTGTGTAGCTCTGCAATACTACGCCTAAAAACACTCGTTGGAAGTGCAATTTCTGTCCTAGGCATGTCACCAGTTTTCAGTTCTGTACCATTCTCTGCTTGTTTGTGTACAGGAAACCACGACGACTGAAACAAGAGCGTAAAAATGGATTTGGAGGGTGATAAGTGGCATTCTAGCTTTTTTCCTGATGCAGAATTTTGAATATGACAGCCAGATTGGAAATGTTGTGTTGCTGGAAATAGGACGCTACGCAGTGGACCAATCAAAAGGGCGTCGATTCAACGCAGAAGTATAAATCAGGCCTGAAGCTGAGGGTCTGAAGTCGGATACGCACCCGCAGGCTCTTGCTGGGAATAAACTCCCACTTGAGGTCTCGGTTGAGGGCGCCGATGTTCACGCCTCTGGGGATGTAGATGCTCTGTGTGAGGTCGTTAATGTCCTTCAATGGTCGCTGGATACCATCAAAGATGGAGCCCATGATTCCCGGACCCAGCTCCACAGAGAGAGGCTTCCCCGTCCGCAGCACAGGATCTCCGACGGACACACCGGCTGGACTCAAGCTCAGGGAAAGTTCAAGTTTTGCTGGAAAGAAGGGCTGTTTCTCTTTTTTTTTGTGTGTGTGTGTGTGTGTGTGTGTGTGTGTGTGTGTGTGTGTGTGTGTGTGTGTGAGAGAAGTATTTCATTTTTAACTTTAACCCTATTATCATGAAGAGATCACTTTAATCCCTATAATGAAGATTTTTCCTTTTTTCAGTTTTCAGAAGTTTGCTGTGATTGATAAAACATTTTTGGCTTGTAGTTTAATGCATCAAATATATCCACATGTATCTATTGACTCCATTTAATAGAGCTAGTTTTATGCAAAGTTCACATGAATGTTTAAAAAACAAAAACAAAAAAAAAACCTGATGGAGCAAACACAGATGTAACTGGTGATGCATGATCTCTCGTGTGTCTTTTTTTCCCACACCAGACTGTGACATTCTTTCGGTCAAATGATCACATAGTGGAAAGGATACATGTCTCCTCGTAGACCTGGATGGTGGCCATGTCTCCCTCCAGCCTGATGATCTCTCCCACCAACTCACTGTGGCCGACACGGACCAGCTCGTACATGGCCGCTCCTGCCATGGCCGTAGCCGTCACCACTGTCGAAACAAAAAAACATTAGCTATCTCAAATCAACAACCAAAAAGCAGTATATGAACTGCAGTCTGTTTCTTGTGTCCACATTTATATGGCAACTGTAGTGTTTAAGCCTGTGTGATAGCCAACCTGGTCCAGAGACTCCATGAACGAATCCAAACTCGCTCTCTCGCTCCTCATCCCGGATCTTGGGCAGCTTGGAAGTGTCCATCTTCACAGGTTTTAAATCTCACTGAAAGGAGAGGAGAGCAGAGCACAGAGGGTTCATGGGAAGCAGAGAAGAAGAAAAAAAAAACTCAAGAGAAGCAAAAAGGCGAAAAATGAACCTTATGGCTGCAGGAGAGACAAACTACTCCTCTGTCATGGTCACGCTGAAACAACATGACTTCTGGTACCACATTTTACATTTTGATAGTGTTTATTGCAGGCCCTAACAAGTGCTTTGATGACTGCTGTTACAGTTCTGTCTTATCCAAGAGGAAACAAATTACAAATCAGAAAATAGATAGATAAACAGTCAAGATTTGATTGTAAGAATCCCCTTGTTCACAGACAAATGTTGGACTGGCACTGTTCCCGGTATCTTGGAAGTGACTCCTCCTACTGTAACTATGGAAACCACCATGAAAATACAGCAACGTCCCTCCTCACGACTCAATATTTCTCAGCATCACAGGTCCTGATCTAGGCCATCTCCTCCTGCTCGGGATCAGGTCCAGTCTTACAGTCGGTGTGTGACGCGTCAGACACACATCAGAGGGGAATCCCACAGTGCAGCACGTTCCTCTTTTTCCTTTCACATTTGTAGTGCACAGCTCTTGATTGATTACCGAGGTGCAAATGTCTCTACTGCTTATTGTAGATGTTTTTCCACGTCATTTTTTTTTTTACAACACATATCTGCTGGAAACTACACTAAAGCCTTTGGGCTTCATGCAGGAGGGGAGAAAAAAGCTCAAGCTGTCATCAGTCGTGACATAAACCCATCTGACTGCAAAGGCTCTGCACACATTCAAGAGCAGCTTTTTCTGAATCATTCTTTTCTGTATGCATCAAACACACATGCTCACACTCAGAAGACATTCCTTATTTTCTACCAGACGATCCCATCACACATAGGGTGCTCTCTACATCCATGCCCTTTTCTTGTCCTTCTCACTGATACAGATCTTCCTGTTTACGCCAGGCTGCTTCGCCCATCAGTGCAGGAATATGCCAGCTCCACCAACAGGTCACAAAGAGAATTACATGTAAAAAATAAAAAATAAAAAAGCCTTCATCACCCTGCCAGGACATAACAAAAAATGACCTGCTTACAACCTCAGTACCCCTTTAACATTTACATGTATGCCTGAATCAATGTGTATCAGAGTGTTCCTGATGAAAGGCCTCAAAGAGGAGCATACAGAAGGAAGATAAGCTCTACTGTTCCAATGATTCGTTTACAGATCTTCTCTCTGCCTGCTTGATTAATCCTGATTCCACAAATGGCATGACACATGAGATATACAATGCAATAAAATAAATCACTGTGAATAAAGTTCAAAAGCTGTTCAGGTCAAAATCATAACTCTGGCCACTACAGCAGACATGAAACTTGGTCATATGATCCTGGCACATGACTGGCTCGCCTTGCTGTTTGAGTCTCTTTCAGGAAGTGGAAAACTAGCATGGTGCAAAACTGGGAAGTACAAATTAAAACTGTGTGTGAAACACTAGGTAGGAAAATGTATTCCATAAGCACTACCTTCAACAGAAAATCTGCATGGAGCATATTAAAGATATTTTACCCCCTTTGTTAAACTCCAGACCTTAGATCTTATGTGGGGATTGTTTTGGTAAAGCCAGTTGTGGATCACCATCTAGTGTCACAATAATTAAGAAATAAAAAATGAAATCAATTCAAATCAGACAGAGACATGTATGGTGCATCTGTATTTTCTGTAATTGAAGGCTGGGAGCTAACCTGTGGTCTGTCAGTGGTCATAATTTGCTATTTGGACGAATAGTGAAGACTGCAGGGTGAGGTATATGTAGTTTTGTCTGCTCAGACACAGGCTTGGAAATGTTACATGTAAGTGAGATGAGGACCAAAAACATACTGACACACTGATGTTAATTGCAAACCTACATTCAAGCAGCTTATCACATGAAACTCAGCCGTGTTACATTATTTTACAGGAGAAAAAAAAATAGTAGTAATTTAATGACACGATAATGACCAGGTAGTAGTCAGTAAATGGTGCATGATGACTCTGTGACATTGCTTTGAACCTGATCTCGTTTCATTTCAGTTCTACAGCTTTCATCGAAACTGTACAACCCAAGAGAGCTGACATGTCAAGGCAAGAAGAATCGGAAATCCAGACGATAAATCTTGACTTTTGATCTTAACTTCGCCTTGTTTTCACAGTGAACACGATGTTACCTGGCTCCGTGTGTGAGTCTGTATTAACAAATGATAGGTCTCTCGGCCTGGCTGTAATTTGATGGTTCTACAGCAACGATAGGAAGCTGATAGATTTCATAAACAACACAAAATACAGCCATTGCCTGTTTGGTATACAGAGAGTATGCAAGTCAGATGAAGAAAAGTAGAATAGTTACCGTCTGGTTGTGAAGAGGTGGTTTACAGCCTTGCCTAAAGAGAGAAACGATGAGGGCTGCGATGCGTGACAGCAGACTGAGAGATCAGCTGACTTCATTCACTCGCTGCTCGGTTTTTACTGCTGGGCCGCTGCAACTGCCGCCATTTTGGCTCCGCCCGGGGCTGCCGCAAAGATATTGAAGTGGCAAGCTGGATGATCTTTAACTCGGGACCTCGGTGTAGTCTACAGCCGTCACGACAACAAGGCTTTACACAATGATTTGTCATAACGCTTATGCATTTGTGAATGCTGATCTAACGCCATATTATGCTGAAATCATAATGTAAAAGGCATTTCATAGTTTAAAGTGATAAACGTATGGTATAAAGGTTAAATTGCATTCAATAGCAGTGACTGCATCAGCAATATTGTGGAAAATAGCAGACATATGCCATCGCATTTAATTAGCTTATGTCGTACAAAGCGGCTACTTTTTGATCAAGGGCAAATTAATTAGGTACTGCTGTCCCAGTCTTTAATTCTAAAATAAATCATCTTTTTTTAACCGTCCAGGTGAGGAGCCTATCTTTCACCACTCAAACATCTTTACAGCAACGTTTGCGCCCAAATGGAGGCGCTATGACAATTCTTCTGTGATTAATTATTTCCTTCTTCTAAGTATTATTCTCAACAAACATGATGTTATTTTGCGATGGAAAGAGAGGGGAAAAAAACCCCGAAATAACGATATCCAAAAGTTTTATAAGAGGTAGTACCCTTGTAAAGTGGACTGGCCATTAGTTTGATGGCAGTGTTTAGAAAATAAACAATAATTATTCAAATTGAATGCAATTTATTCAGTTCAATTTTGTTAAAAAAAAGGACAAATTTCTTAATAATATGTGATAATATTTGTGCCGCCAGTTTTGTGTAAAAAAAAAAAACAAAAAAAACGTAAAATTATGTATTAAACTAACAATTCGTGATTGAAGGATGCCAATATGGCCATCTTCATATTCTCATAGACTGTAAATATATTAATATATTAACATTCTAAATGTAACCAATAACATTTTCTTTGTGGATGTTGCTAGGTAACGTTAAGTCATCCTGAAAGACCAGACCCAGGGTACTAAAACCTCCGGCGACGTACGCAGCAGTGCTTGTGCGCATGCGGGGGTCAGGGTTGACAGTATCCACACAGTCGTGGAAGGAGTGCTAAGCTAACTGCGACCACCGCTACGAGCTACATGTGGAGGGTAACACGGGAGGCATCCCCAACCCTAACTCTGTCAAAATTCCTTTTTTTACCCAAAACAACTCTAAAGTTCGGCCTATTCGAAAATAAGGAATATTAACTGTATACAATGAAAGGGTGAGTGTAAGCTTTTGAGCCTCGAATAAGTAGCTTAGCACGAGTAAAGTTTTTCTTTTCAGTTTTTTTTTCTCTGTAAGGAGAGGCGGGGAGGAGACGGCGAGGCTAGCTAGCTGGCTAAGCTACGTCTATTTACGGTGTAGGGACTAAAGCAACAAACATCGACAGCTCATTCCTTGAATTATATCGTGAATGATATCCTCTCTCACTGAAGCAGCTTGTCGGGTCGTTTCGGTCGCGAATAGGTGAAGTTAAGTGGCTATCTTCAAGTGTGTGAAGCTGAGTCAGTAAACCTACTTTAGCTTTAGCTGGTAGATACTGGATGTCAAAAGAACCTGAGTGTTCACGCCAAACGAAGCTTAACTCAACCTCAGCTGCAGGTTCACAGAGTCAGTCAACTCCTTAAACAAGTTAGTAACGCGGAGATGTGAAGTTGGAGACTTTGTGTGAGTTGTTGTAACAACGTCTACAGTGACAAGAAGTCAAAGTAACACCAGCTCTGATGCTCCATGTTGTCAGGTCTCTGTGTTCAGATTATAATTTAACTTCATATAGTTCAGATAAGGTTAATGTCTGCAGTAAGGACTGACTGACTGACTGTGTTTGCTGATGAGCTTTTGTTTTAGATGTTTTGTCTTTCATAAATACCTCAGTGAATTCAACCTGACTCCTTATTTATGTTTATACATTTATTTTAGTTGATAAAAGGCTAGAACATGATAGATTAAAGTAACTCTTGTCAAAGGAAATACTGATGGCAGGGAACCTTGTGACATGTATAGTAATAATAATAATATATTGTTTTTTTTATTATTTATTATATGTAATTTATTATTATTATTATTATAATATAGTGTTTTTTATTATTTATTATTTTTGTTTATTATTATAAATGTTATAAGGTTCCCTGCTAACCTTGTGACATTTATAATAAATATATATTTGTTTTTCACTATTATAATTAATACATTTTTATATAAATTAGTATTTTCTTATTATTATTATTATAAATGTCACCAGGTTCCCTGCGAACCTGGTGACATTTATAATATGTTGTTTTCTTATAGCGCTTTTCTAGGAACTCAAAGACGCTTTGACAAAATATAAAACCGTTAAACAAAAAAAACGAAGAGGACAGTACAACGAAGAAGAAGAAGTAATGTAAGGGGGGAGTTAGTGGTTGTAGGCAGTGTTGAAGAGGTGAGTTTTGAGGGATTTCTTGAAGGAGGTGAGTGTCGGGGAAGTCTCTGATGTTATTTTTGGGAGTGAGTTCCAGAGGGTGGGAGCAGCAACAGAGAAAGCCCTGTTCCCCCCCCCCCCAGGACCGAAGGTTGATCCTGCAGGGGTCATTGGCACTGCTTGTTAACATCTGTAGTAGTTGTCCTTTTATTCAACTCGTCAGATGCAATTTTAGGAAGTTCAGATTTAAACTTTTTTAAGTTTCTCTTTCGGATTCTTTAGCGGGGAACTGGCAATGACTGGATGATGAATTTATGTTTAATGCTCACAGAAAGCTAACAGTTTGCCTCCAAACAGTGTTTTACTGTTGTTGCACTGGTGCTTTTGTCATATTTTTAACTATTTATTTGAGCAATGAAATACAAACATTTCACGAATAAATGGCAATCATCATTTGTATGGCAGAAGATAACATCATCTTCATTAGACATGTTTTTTTTTTTTTGGTTTTTTTTACCACTGTCCTTGACCAAAACATTGTGAGATTAATTTGACACCATAAAGCAGCACACCACTGTCACATTTCAGAAGCTTTAACTGAAGCACATTTCACATTTCTCAGCTGTTTGACCGTTCTGCTCTTGTTCCAGTAGCCGGATCGAGCTGGGGGACGTTACGCCCCACAACATTAAGCAGCTTAAACGCCTGAACCAGGTCATCTTCCCTGTCAGCTACAATGACAAGTTTTACAAAGATGTACTGGAAGTTGGAGAGCTTGCAAAGCTAGGTAAGAAGACATCCCTCATGCATCATACTCCCAGATACTCTATGTAAAATTAAATAAATAAAAAGCAGGAAGTAAGGATTCCTGTTTCCGGTATTTGCAACAAATGTCTTCTTCCAGCATACTTCAACGACATTGCAGTGGGCGCTGTGTGCTGCAGAGTGGACCACTCTCAGAACCAGAAGAGACTGTACATCATGACGCTTGGCTGTCTAGCACCCTACCGTAGACTTGGAATTGGTGAGAGCTTAGCATTTTTTGTAGAAGTAGCAGTGCACTCTTGTCTTCTGTGTTGCTTTTCAACTTTGGCTTTATCTTCTCCTCAAGGTACAAAGATGCTGAATCATGTACTAAACATCTGTGAGAAGGACGGCACTTTTGACAACATTTACCTGTGAGTGTCTAAATAAAGGAGCTGTATGAGGATATTTTCTACACTTCAAACACTTGTTTAAATTATCGTAAGGTGACTCCTTATAGGAAACGATTAGGAACAATAAAGTGTATTTTATCGTGTTGTTTATCAGATTGATAATTTGACAGATTCTTTTAGTTTAAGTTTAGACATCTATTCTATCAATCCATTGTTCCTTTTTGTGTCATTTTTTTCAAACTGTTCTACAACTTATAAAATTCCTTCTTTCCCTCTCAACAGTCATGTGCAGATCAGCAATGAGTCAGCGATTCACTTTTACCAGAAGTTTGGCTTTGAGATCATCGAGACAAAAAAGAATTACTACAAGAGGATAGAGCCAGCAGATGCCCATGTATTGCAAAAGAGTCTGCGCAGCCCGTGTGCACCCCCCACCGGAGAGCTTCAGAAGGCAGAGTAGGGGCACAGTGTTTGGGAAGAGCACTGATGTGCCAGCCTCCACAGAAACAGAACTGTGACAAATGCCCCACGGTTGACACATTCAACACTTTCTTCAAAGGACGCTAAAAAGACATAAAGAAATTTAAAGTACAAAAAATGCTGCATTTATTTTGCAAGGGGGTCCCCTTTAATTTAGCATATTTTATTGCTCCCTTCTCCTCATACAAAAAATTTAAAATGACAAAAATCTCACTATTCAAAAGTGCTCCTGTTTACAGAATTGCCAACGTCAGACAGTTTTAGACTTGTTGGAGGGGGAGGTTGTGGTGTTTGCAAATCATACTGTTTTTGAGTTGTTTTTAAGCGGTTATTAAGTTGTTTTGAAGCTGTAAAAGTGTTTGAAAGACCATCACTGACACAAAGTTCAAGCTGGTTGGTTTGAAGTGATGCTTTGAGTTGTTCATGAAAGAGTCATACCTCTGTTCCCTTGCCATCTGAACTCTGGAATTTATTGGAAATGTGTCTTAATTGGTTTGTTGACATGTCATTAACACATGAGGAAAGAAGAAATGTACCTCCTTGATACAATGGTAAGGAAGGCTGAACGGTTTAGAGGTGGTGGGGAAATTCTGTCACCACTCGTACTATCTGAGTAACTTCATTTTCCAGCCTGTTAATTTAATTACCCATCCAGTCGTTACTTTTAATTTTCACATCAAGATGGCAAACGGTTCAGACGCTCTCCAGGGTTTACTATTAAAGAGTGAAAATTATTAGAAATGAGAGAAACAAAAATATTTTATTGAATGTTTTTCTGTGAAGGGCACTCAATGTTTTTTGAGGAATGTTTGAATAACAACAGATTTGGCTGATTGGGATTGGATTGGGAATTATTTTTTTTTCCAGCGGTTTAATAAAAAGGTGTTTGAAGACATGTTTCTAAATGCATGGAATTGTTTGAGACATCTCACCTCTAACACCAATGGCACCTTATTTAGCCAACTAGCAGAAATGGTATTCTCAAACTTCCTTTCTCAGTCAGTTCCTGTTGTTACCGACGCCTTCATTGGGGTTTAGGAGCCCCTGCAGATTGTTTGGACATTTTGGTATGGTCTTTTTGGAAAGTGTTTCACCCCAAGGGAGCTCTGACCCCTCTGCATGTGAGGAGAGTTGTGTCCTCTCCACTGTAGTATAAGCATGTTTTTCCTTTCTTTGAAGAATTTTATCTTTTCTGGAGCTCTATATTGTAAGACTTTTTAACGTCTAAATAAAGGAATTACTATTTGCAGTAAACGTGTTAGTTATGGTCACATTCTTTCTCACTTACACATTAAGTTAAGGGATTCATTTAATAAACATCTGTGAAAAATTATTTTAGACCTACTGCAAAGGAGCGTGAAAACCATCCGTGTTTGGTTTACACGCATTGGTTGTAAACCTATCCCTGGGGAAGCCTTTGTAAAACACCCTGATTGGCCGAAAACGCCCGTATCTCCAACGCTATTGGCTGTCAGTTCCCCGACAGCCCGCCCATTCCCGCATGAAGTTAGGCTGCCTCGGATTGTTGTGAGAGATGAGTTGAATGCCTTGCTAGCTCACAGTTTGCCTCCAAACTCAAAGTTTTCGCAGGAACAGACAGTCTCCAAAATGCCGAGGCTGGAGGTCAGTGGAAACGGCTTTTTATTTGCATTCTTACATCAACACGGACGTGACGAATTCCGCCGTTAATTCGCTTAACAGCTGGCTCGGCAACGGGAAAGCTTAGCTCGCTGGCTAACAGCTAACATAAAGCTTAGCTGAATAATTAACAGGCAGTGTTGCTTGTTTCGTCTTTTAATGTGGGGACGAGATCACTGTATGCACATTGATTGATGTCAAACTTAACAACATTTCCTGTTACTTGTTGAAAAGTCTGTAAGTATGATGTTATTTGAAGGTAATTTAGTAGGTTTACTGTAAAGCTACACCAGCTTGTTAGCATCTAGTAGTTGTGATGAAGGTTTGCTTAACAAGGGCTTTAAATGCTTGACTTCTCATTACACGTCAGTCTTCCTGCAGGGTTTTTTTTTTTTTTTACATCTGAATGTGTTTTTGTCATTGCGTCATGGTGCTCAACATTGATCCTGGTGTGGATGTTTTGATTTCATTGCAGGCAGAGCACAGAAGAGGTTTAAGGTCAGTCTGTTGAATGTGTTGACTTATCAACCAGGCATCTATTGGTGCAGGATGCCAGAGATGACTGAAACCAAAACATCTGGTCGTAAAGCCAAGTAAGGATGCTTGATCTGCTCTGTATTGTTGTTGTTTTTAACCAAATAATGAGTCAGGATGAACACAGCTGAATGTGAGTTGTTTATCCGCTTTTACAGAAAGAAGAAAAACAAAGAATCTCACAATGCAGGTGAAATAACATTTCCTCTTGTGCTTTTGCTGCTTAGTCAACATATACGTGTTGTCAGGAGTTTCTAAGGCTGGCGGTGACTTTATGTGTTCGGAAACATTCAAGTTTGCTTTCTTTTTTTTTCTAGTTGAGAGACACAGAAAGGAGAAGATCAATGCTGGAATAAACCGCATTGGTGACCTTCTGCCCTGTTCCCAGGCGCTTAAACAGGTAAGAGACAAGCTGGGCGTTACTGCTGCCATTAGGCTCAACTTACAGTTTGGTGTTGTGTTGCAGTCTTGTAATATCTAACCTTTTTTTTTTTTTTTTTATCCAATTTCTACAGAGCAAAAACATGATCCTAGACCAGGCTTTTTGCTACATCGCTGAACTGAAAAAACAAAATGACGCGATGCTTCTGGAAGGAGGAGATAAAGTTCAAGGTGAGGTTTAATTCTCTCATTGATGTTTACATTTTTAATTGTACTTGAAGTTACAAGCGTGTGATTAGACAGTATGTGAGTTTTGAATAATTATTTAATGGCTAAATTCACTCTGTTGATGATTCATTTATGCTTCGTCTCTGCAGGGGAAGAGATCAGGCGGCTCCGGCGGCAGTTGGAGGAGCTAAGGAAAGAGAGTGCTCACTACATCGAGCTCCTCAAAGCCAATGATATCAACATTTTAGAAGACCCCACCATTCACTGGAAGGGAAAGCAGCGCTCCGCCAAGGTGGCTAAGGTGATCCCAACTCACCAACTTCCAAAGGGGATCATCGTCTATTCCAATGGGAATGTGATATGCCCAGCAGGGAAGGAGAGTAGTCCAGGGAAACAGGCTTCTAAAACCTTAAGTCTTCAGCCACCTTCTGAGGTCTGCACAAATTTAAGGGTTAACGGTACCGTGCTGCAAGTCAGTACCTCTTCTCCCACCCCTGCACTTCTCCCTGGTTCAACTGCCACACCCACCCAGTCTACGCCAGGCTTGAGAATGATAGAGCAATGTGTGGTCGAGACCTCGGCTGCAGGAACTTCTTTGCCACCCTCTGTGTCTTATATCACCCTTCAGATCCCTGCTGCAACCACAGCCCTTCCCCAGCCAACACAGCCTGCTGTCCCAGTCCAGACCCTCACTGTAGCAGCCACTTCAGCCTCACAGATCCCCTTTGTAAGCCCCGCTCAGCCAACTCCCACTCCTACAGCTCTTACCCAGACTTTAAATACACCAAAAGCAGCAGCCTCGGAGGCTGGCTCGTTGGTCACACAGGACACTGCCATCAGGACTGTAAGTTACACTACAATCCCTAACAGTCAAGCCCTTCTTAGAGCAGGGGCAGCAGGAAGCACACAGACTACTTGGACAACGCTGCAGATGGCAGGGAACACAGTGCAACCGGTGTGTCAGAGTGTCCCCACCCCAGAAGTCATCACCACCAGCCAGGCTGTGCAGCAGGTAACGGTGTGTCCACTGGGTAACAAACCTTCTGTTCAGCCCATCCAAATACAGATGCAGCCACATGTGCCCGTACAGCAAGCCCCAATAACAGCTCACATTCAAGCACAGCCCTTTCAAAGTCCACCCCAGCTGCGGCCTGTGATCCTGAACCATGCAAAACCTCAACCTGTCATAGCCCCCCAACCGCAGTGTGCTGTCCTCCCCCAGCCAGCTGTCGTTGCCCATCCTCATGTGTCGCAGCCCCAGCCTGCTATACTAACACCAGCATCATTGGTTCCACATCCTCATACAGCTCTTATTTCTCAGCCTCAGCCCCTCCCCCAGCCAGCGCTGGTTCCCCAACCACAGGCCACAGTGCTACCCCTTCTTCAGACCATGCAGGTGCTGCAGGTCAACCCCACCAGTGGGACAGCCTCAGGTGTATCAGCACCTCAGAACACCAACAATCCAAGCGTAGTTTTTCTTCAACAGGCTAGTGCTTGCCCATCCCAGTCAGTTTTAAGAGAGGAAATTACCAATCAGACACCCTGTCAGCATATTGTAATTATCCAGGCACCTAATCAGGTTGCGCCAGCCCCCCAGACTCCTCAGGTTGGTGTGGTGCCTGCTGCAGTTCCTGGTATGCCCACGCAAATACCCACAACCAGCAGTACAACATCTTGTACTGCTTCAATGCAGAGCGTTGGGGGAAAGCAGCTAGTGCACATTCTGCCACGCCCTATTCAGCCCCAAATGAACCATCCCCTTCAGGTCCCCCATGCCTCCTCCTCTTCCCCACCAGTTCCTCCAACCCCACAGACGATTACTGTAAATGGTCAGGTGTTTGCGCTGCAACCCATGAAGACCTCTGACAAATCCAACTCCCAGGGTGGCCAGACTACACTTCAGCTGGTCCAGCCTACCACCACAGAGGAACCAACTACCAATGTGGCTCTCAACAGTTTAGGGGCGCTCAGCAGTCTAAATCAGAGCATCTCTCAGGGCCTTCCAATTCCCATTTCAACCCAGAACAATGGTCAGCCCCAAGCTGCTCCACTGTCAATAGTCCAGCAGAAGAAACCTCCTCCTCCGGTGTCCGTCACTGGAACCACACTTGCTCTTCCTGCCCGACAACTCCAAGTCCCTTGTTTGAACGCAGTCAAATCAAGGCCGGGAGTTAATGCCTCGAAGCCTAAAGGAAAGAGGCTTCGTACAAATCTGAATTCAAAGAGTGCAACAGCAAAAAGGACAAAAGCAGCGAAGAAAAAAGAGCTCAGTGAGGCACAGCCTACTGTTGCTGCTTTGGATACGCCCATGGCTGCTGCAGGAGAAGATCAGACCGTTCAAGTTGCGACATCTCAAGTTCTACAGTCCTCAACTGTAAAAGTCACAGAAATCCCCCCCTCTTGTTCGACAGCTGTCACAACTACAGATTGTGGCGCCGCTTTCGAAAATGTCAACTCTATTCAAAACACTGAGGTAATGGTTGTGTGTAGTTCTTCTAATGAGTCAAATGCTGTAAGTCAAAGTCAACCCAATCCACAGAGTAAAAACTCTGTAAGTGAAACTCAGACTGGTGTAACTACTAACACCAGTGACATAGCAACTGCAGTCACAACGGTTTACGCCCCATCGGTTAAGCCATCAGCTAGTGCAGCTGTGGACACCAAGAGTAAACCAGCTGTAGTTTCTGGCGGCGACTCATCTGCCTCTGAACCCTTAGTTCCAGAGGCTAACCAGCCAACCGTGAATAAAACAGCTAGCACAATACAAATAAAATCAGCTGCCACACCTGCTATTTCCAGGCAGAGCAGGCCTGTGGTCGTTTCCGCAGATGCTGCTGAGGCCCTGTTTTCTTCCACCTCCGTTTCTACTGCATGTCTAACGCCAGTGTGCACAAGCACTGTCAAAGTAACTGCCCACGTGTCTTTAGATCAGGGGTCCCAGCAGAGTACAGTATGTGGTCCCCAGGTATCGAATACCCACGCTCCTCTGTCCTACAATACATCTGAATCTCAGCGCACACCTGCTCAATTGGTTTCCACAACTGTTGCTCTCTCATCACATGCAGCAACATTTCCTGCACCCCTAAGCACTGCTACAGCCCCTTCAACAGGTTCAGAGTTTAGGAAAAGGGTAACGACCAGCAGGGCTCCCACCCAGCAGAAGGACATGCCCAACGATTCCTCCTGTCAGCCAACTGAAGACAAACAACCCCAGCCCCACAGAAGAGAAAAGGAGGCTCAGAAAGAAAGACAAAACCAATCAGCAGAGAAAGATAGCTTGGTGGCATCAACCACTGACACTTCCTCTAGAAAGGATTTTACCCTTTCACAACAGGTGTTCACCAACCTTGACGATCAAACTATAGAGCATCCCATGACATCAAGCAGACAAACTGATTCTCCCATATCTACAGTTGCTGGGGGAGGCAGAGGGTTCTCTGTGGCCTCCATGCTTCCTCAGGGCCATAGTATCAGTGCCTCATCCGGCTCTTTTGGGACATTTACATTCACATCGGAGCAGGCAGAGATGCTGGCCTTGGCCATGCTGGAACAAGACAGTCCAGGGAGGCGGAGTGGGGACAGTGCTGCTTCAACAAACCCTTCCACAGCCACGTGGGAGCCCCCCAAAACCCCACCGGTGTCTAGTGGTAAAGAAAGGGGCTCAACTGGACAGCAAACAAAAGTGACTAAACCCATGGATTCACTAACTGTCAAACCTGCTGTCCAGGTATCTGTCAGTGGGCCCAGTGGAAATAGACATCAACAAAACATCACATACTCGCAGCCTCAGTCTCTCTCCCATGTCCAATCTCAGAGCGGCACTGTGGCCAGCCTCAGTGTCAACAACCTGATCCGTCCAAGTTCCAGCCAACAAGCCTACCCTGGTTCTCCCAGTCTGGGTGGTCAACAAGGCTCACTTCCCTCACCTGCTGGAACATCAGCCCACATACCCCAGCCCTCAAATAATGCCCTCTCCCCTTGCTCAGGTGCAGCTCAGCTGAATGAGTACACCCCCTTAAAAACTGCATTAATGAGGGCTCAGGCTGGAGTCAGTGTTGGAGAGCGACAAGTGAAGATCATCTCCAAGAGGCAGGCCCAGGAGGAGGTGATGCTGAACCCCGGTAAGCGGCCCAAGCCTTGCCCTCCATCGGCTCCAATTGTAAGCCACATGGATGTGAAAGCAGCGGACCACAACCAGTTGATGTTGGGACAGCTGCCCCCCACGTCCTCAGCCATCATGACAAGGATTAATACAGAAAGCGGAAGCTCCCTCTTCTCCACAAACTCCTTCATGAGCTCTGTAGTTCGGCCCACAGATGGCCACTGCCCTCCTCAAGCACCTCCTGAGCAGAACCAGTCAGGTGTGCTCCATCTGCCCCAGAGTCATCAACAGCATGTTGCAACCCAGCCTGGCCAGCACCTGGGAGGAAACCTTTACATGAAACAGCAGCAGCAAGAGCAACAGAGACACCATCTGTATCACTTACAGCACCACCTGACGCAGCCTGACCCCGCACAGCGCCACTCGCTACACCAGAGGGCACTGCAGGAGCAGCAGCAGCAGCAGCAACATCAGCATGTGCAGAAGAAGCGGGGACTTGTCAGAGGAAGTCAGACTGGCTCACCTGCTGGCCTGCAACAGAAGCAGCATCACCTGGAAAAGTCTGGAGTTCAGCAGCAGCACACACATCAACAACAACAACAACAACAACAACAGTCACAGCATCAACAGCACACACAGCAGCATCAACAACAGCCGCATCAGCAATCTCAACATCAACAACCAACACATAACCAACAGTCTCATACCCAGCAGCACCAACAGCAGACACACCCACAGCAGCCCCAAACGCAGCATCAACAACACCAACAGCAGCAGCTACAGCAACAGCAGAGCTCCCATTCCAGACACCAGCAGCATTTGCAGCAGCAGATCCAGCAGCAGCACTTTAGACACCAGGAGAAAAGCTGTGAGGCCCAGGCCGCAGGATCCAGGGGACACCACAGCAGCCACCTCACCCAGCAGGAGCACCTTAAGGTTTGTGTCACATGAAAGAGAGTATTTAACAGCATAAATTGGAAAGGAAGTTCAGCAGTACACAGAACTTGGTTGATCTGTTTTTCTTAACTTTCTATTCAACTAGCAGCTTCTGTGATGAAATTATGAGTTGATTAAACATTGCAAGGTCTTGAAGAGCAGACTAATATGCCAAGTGTTATACAGAAAGAGGTTTATAGCGACAAGTGACAAATTTGATCAGTACATTTTAATTTATCATTTAACCATATCAAACATTGTCTTTTCTCAACTTAATCTGTACCTCAAATTGTATATAATTGTCACTTACCTGGGTAATTCTCAATTGTATGAATTTATAACCAAAAAATCTTAAAAGCTATTTTTAAATGCTTCAAATTAGAAACAAATGTCAAATAGAATTTAACTTTATTAGTCCACAATGCGGAAAATTGTCTTTGGCTTCTCAAGAACCAAAAACATAATGAAAAAGAAGACAACATTTAAGTACAGCAAGAGATGAGGAGAGTCCTTGACAACATCACTGTGGACTTAGTTTGTAAATATCCATCCATCCATGTAAGAAATTATAAATGAATTTATTTTTAGGGTAATCCAGTTGATTTATTGATAGAACTTTGAGAATGTTTGAAAAAACCTTTCTATCCTTTTGTCTTTCCCAGTCTGGTCAGGACCATAATGCTATGCAGAGGATGATGAACTCTAGGACTCTGGACCAGCAGCTCATCTCTCCTCCCAGCAATCCTGTGTCCCGGTCTTCTGATCTGTCCTGTGCTCCATCACGGCAGGAACGTCATCGTGTTTCCAACTACTCAGCGGAGGCACTCATCGGTAAGAGTTCAACCAGTGGTCAGCAGCAGCAGCAGCAGCAGCAGCAGCAGCAGCAGCGCATGGGTCTCCACCTGCAGCCAAGCCGTGGTGCCACACAGGAGCAGCCAGACCTTCGAGGTTACCTGGATACATCACGAGGGAAGGCAAACGTTGCACACAACCAACAGAATCGCCTCCCCTCAGACCATCCAGGGTCTGCTGATGTCCAGAGGGTCTCTGAGTGTCCACCATTTAAGGCCATGGGAGGAGGAGCTCATCAGCTCGGCGGTTTCGAGGCTCAGGTGTCTCGTGGGACTGATATGACGCCAAAGTCGGGGCCACCTTCTCAAAGGGGCCCTCAGGGGCAGCAACAGGGGGGCTTCAGGATGTGTGTTGGCCCTGCAACAGACGGCAGGAACCGTGGGGGCTACAGTACTGCTCATCCTGGCTCACAGGGAATACAGGTCGGGCCGGCACTCCCTCGCGACCAGGAAAGCTGTCACCAGAGTTTTATGCAAAGCCTCCTCTCCCCCCACATGCCTGAGCAGAGCAACCACCAGCGAGCGGTGCAGTGCTGCCCCCCGGTGAGCATGGACTATAGCTGTGGGCCTGGAAGTTCTTCAGGAGACATTCAGGCCAAGAATTCAAGCCCCAGTCTGCCTCAGACTCAGAAGGCCCCAGCTATGCGCCTCGGGGAGGGCAACAAGAGCCACATTTCTCAGGTCAGCAGTAATATGCATGGAGGTGTGCGCGCAGGTCTCCCCCACCCTCCGACGGCACATAACAGCTCTGAGCCAGGACGTTCCTCTGTCCCCTCCAGACCACCGGCTGCTGTTAGTCAGCACTCTCGCCACATCCCCCGAGATACTCAGCCTGCCAAGCTGAGACTCGGAGACCGGCCTCGATCAGGAGCTGTGAGGCAGAATAACCCCTTTGAGCCTGAGGGCCACCTACCTCTGCCCTCGGGTGGAGGTGTGCTGCTCGGCAGACCTCAGTCTGGAGGAGAGGCACGCCGCAGCACAATTGTTCGCTTTATGGCAGACAGTGGTCAGGTTCCTAACGACAACAATCTCGTTCCTGAGCAACACCTAACACAAAACTTTGGTTTCCCCTTTATTCCTGAGGGGGGGATGAATCCACCTCCCATCAATGCAAACTCCACTTTCATCCCTCCAGTCAGCCAGCCGAACACCTCCCGTACCCCCTCCTTACTTCCTGTTGAGCCCCAGAACACTTTACCCTCCTTCTACCCGTCCTATTCACCCGCTGCTCACCCCAGCCTCGCCAGTGATGTCACCCTCCAATACTTCCCCAATCAAATGTTTACAAGCCCGAGTGCCGACAAGGGCAGCGCTCCACAACTCAACAACCGCTTCGGCTCCATTCTCTCCCCGCCTCGCCCAGTGGGTTTTGGACAGGCCAGCTTCCCCTTGCTCCCTGATATGCCGCCTATGCCCATTACCAACTCATCTGGAATCACTCCTCACATATCCAACTTCAGCCTCACCTCGCTGTTCCCTGAGATCGCCACAGGCATGCCCACCGATGGCTCAGCAATGCCCATGTCCCCCCTGCTGTCCCTCTCCAACACCTCGTCTGCCGACTCAGGCAAACAGCCCAACCGTCCCGCCCACAACATCAGCCACATTCTGGGACACGCCGGCAGCTCGGCTGTGTGAAGAGGGTCCTGCTGCTTTTTGAGCTGAAACCTCGAAGTAAAGATTAAACTCTTTTGAAGAGTTTAATTTTTAATTTGAGATGTGTTCTATTTAGATGCTTAACATGGTGTTTAAGCATGTCTGTCTACTGTTTGTTTTCTCTGTTTACATCATCACAGTTTCAATCTCAGATTAATTTCCTCTGGCACAATTATGTCAAAGTTATGATTTATGTTACTTCAGAAATCTTTTAATTTTAATGTGACAGAAAAATGTGATCCTGTTCTTTGAACAGTTGGTTAAAGTGACAATAAAACAAATCAAGTTTAGGTTTCGAACTTGAATCACTGGTCACTTGAAGTATCATGGGGTCATTAAGAAACCTTCTGAACAGTAACCTACCAATGTAATTAACTAACTTATATCAGGTTATACTGTACAGAATGAATTTGTTTTTTATAAGAGCTATTTTGTACATACCAATGTTTCATATCAGAATTGATAGATTATGTATGTATTTGTAAATACAAAATTGTTTAATAAAGTTTATAAGGAGACATTTGTAATTGCTGCAAACCAAAGAATTATGTGTTTCTTTCTCCACTAGATGGCACTTTTGATTTATGTAGGTCTGAGGGTCTCGGCAAAACCAAAAACTAGAAGAAAAACTTTTAAAAATATTTTTGGTTGTCACAGAAGTTGTCTACTCACTGCTCCTGTAAGGAGTTTATCTGGTCATGAAACAGGTTGAAATTACTGGTACTAGTGATTCCTCTTTGTAGGCTAAGAAAGCAATTAAGACTGATGTACTATTTATTTTTATAATTTGTAATGCCTGAAACTGCTGCTACAGGATTGATGTCAAACTGATGAGCTGAATGTTGCTTAAACAGAGCAGTTTACTTTTTCTATGGCAAAGATTTGCAGATCTATTCTTTTTAAAAGACCGTACACAGTTAGGGGTTTGTTTTGTCGGAAACGTTTCAGATACTCAGGCAGGACAAATCAGCAAAGAGAGAAGGTTGTCCATTGTCCACAGGGGGTGCTAAAATCAGCATAAACAGAGTTCCACTCAGGAAGTTAAGAGCAGACCTTTAAATTGGCCTATCTATTGAAAGAAATGACACTTCACATGTCTCAAGTGTTCAAAGTAAAATGTTGCAATAGTACACAGATATACTAGGACTAAAATGATGCGCCAAAAACGTATTAATTTCATAAGCTTTTTTTATTTACATGCAATAGTGCTCCAGCGTGTGCAGCCACAAGTTGGCTCCACTTGTGGGAGTGTAGATTCAGGATCTCCTTCATTTCGATCACGTACGTCTCTGGAAAAGACTAATACTTATGCAGCAACCTGTGAGGGAGGAATAATACTAACACACCTGTCACAGCGCCCTCACCTGCCACGCATTTTGGTAACCAGCAAATGAGTAAACACAGAAGTGGTTGGAGGATAAAATTCAGCTTATCTATGACTGAGTTTAAGATATTTTCCAGAATCTCTCCCATTCAGTGATTTAAAAAATAATATATAAAAATCACAAAAATAAATAACTATACAATATATAATCTCTTGTACACTACTGGACAGAATGATTTATGTTGCATACACAAGTTAATAGTATGTTAATGATGAACAATGCATAAAACACATTACAAAATGACAATTGTTTGAAGATGTGACATAGCAACGGGTCTAAACAGCAATAAAGCACCTCATAATTACAGCATCAGACTGGTTTGAATGGTCCCTTTGTTCTGGTTGTACATAAAGCTAAGTACCTAAGGTCCAAACATTACGGATGGAGGATTTTGTGAGGAATGACACAAGGAGGGTGAAGTGCTAAAGTGAGAGGAATCCCCTGCAGATTTAAGGCCCCTTGACCGATCTTCTTCAACATGAGGAATCAAACGTATTTCCCCTCCCAGGAAAACACAAACAGCATGACAACATGGTGCTCCCTTTCTCCAAAGTGATGTATGAATAAGAGTCTTTTTCACTTTAAAAAAAATACCTTATATACAGTACAGTCAGACACTTATGTACAAAAGCATAAATATATAAATATCTGTGATACAAAAATAAATATTTTCTCTGGTTTTCTTCTGCTTGTCCAACAGTCTCTTATGCCTCTGTTGTGTTCGCCGTCTCTGTGTTCTCAAGGGATGCTTCATTTGGGAGGATGTTCACTTCCTGTATTGGTGTGTCTTGGGATTGTGGTGTTGTGGCTGCTGAGGATGATGTGGTGAAAATGCCTTCATCCTCTAGAGAGAGAAGAGGAAAGGACGATATTTCTGCAGGAGGATGGAGAGAGAGAGAGAAAGGACCAGTGAGAGAAAATAAAGATGATTTTGTAATATTGAAAATGGAAGCAGATAAAATGTCTTATCCATAATCATACCTTGAACATGGCAGTTACTGATTGAGCGTTTAGTCAGTGTGTGTCACAAGTAACACCCAACTCAAGGTCAAATACAAATGTGTTTTTTTCCCCCCAGCTTTTCACTATAGACTGTAAAGAACATGGACTCAGACTCAGTGACGTCACTCGTTGATTCCCGAGACACATTTTCAAGCTGGACAAAGGTAATTGCCAATTTGGAAATGCTGTCTCTTTGTAAATAAAGAAGTGGAGCTGAGGCGGCCCTTACGCCTCCTGGCCAACAGCAATAACATGCCCACCTGTCAGTCAAATCAGCCAAGCCCCTAATGATGTATAAACTTAATGGCTAAATCTTTACCTTTATATCATCAAACGGGGAATAAAGAAATCATTTAACCCCTGTAGAGTTTGTCACTAAAGAAATGAGCTATAGAGAGCTGTCCTTTTTACCAGGCTGTTATCATGTTTATTTCTGCTGTAAAAAATGACATTTCTATATTGATTCTAATGGGAATTTAAGGGCTTTTACAGTCAGCATCAAGTGAACACTTAAAGGATTTGCATTTTTTTTGCGCTTCAGTATTTGCTTCTATTTCAACACCGGAGGCTGCCACCGGCTTCTAACCAGCAAATGTAAATATCCAATGCCAAAGTGTTATCTCTAAACCACAATATTGGTAAAAAAAAAGTTAAAAATATAAGATGACAATAAAAGCGACATTAATTTTTCCACATATTAATCCTTATCGTGTTCTTCTACTAAACTACTTGAATGTCTGACTTGCAGGAAAAGTTGAAAAACAATAGATCCTGACTGTAAATCTGGATATATACATTTAATTTGAATGTCCCTCGGGATCAATAAAGTATCTATCTATCTATCTATCTATCTATCTATCTAACTAAAAAAGAAACATGTGAACAGTGAAAACAGTGAAAGAATTGTCACTTACTTTGAGTGATGCTATCCCCTTCTTCGTCTCCACAACAGAAGCTGCCATCATCATCCAGCTCCTGTGAAGCGAGGTGCTGATGGGAGGAGTGGAGGAGCTGCAGAGTGGAGTCATCAGGAGGACAGCAGCTCTGTTCATGATGATCTGAACCACTGAGGAACAGGAGACAATGAAGGTTTATAATCATGTAAGGAGCTTCAGGTAGGGTTTAACATACCATAACACGTTAAGGGCATTTCTTCTGTTTAACATTCTAAATCTACAGCGAGTGTTTAGCTTAACTCAATCCTGAGCATCTCACTACTGCTGCTGCTCTGCTAACACGCTACTTAAGCTATTTGTCCTATGTAGTTTAAAGTGGGACTTTAAATTACACTTACAAAACAAAAGATCAATCTCATCACATGTAATATAAACATGGCATTTAAAAAGCAGGACCAAGCACAACATTTGGATTTTCTTTGACTTTTTCCCTCGTTTTAGAGTTATATAATTAATCTTGAAACAATAGTTTTCTGTTTGCTACTTGATGAAATAATTGTTTGATTTGGTACCAGTTCAGAATCAGAACCGGTTTTTATTGCCGACTACATTTACACATACAAGGAATTTGTCTTGGGTTTATTGGTGCAAAAAACAGTTAACAAAAGGAAACAAAGCAAACATAGCAAGAACTTAAATAATAAAATATGGAAGCAATTACAATATATAATATACAATTCAAAAATGTAAAACTGTAAGAAACACAAAATGTACAAAATGTGAAATTAAGTATCTGTGCAGTTTGACAGAATCCTTTTCTTGTTACGTACCCTCATTAAATCAGAAATATCAATAAAGTCAACAAAAATGCACATTTCAGTAGCACCCTGAAATGGTCCGCTGTTTGGGTCTATCATGAGCATTATCTTTTTTCACAATTATTAAGGCACTACACCTTTATTCTGTCCCTCTCACACATTTGGGCACACACCTTAGAGATGTTTTATTTGTACACATACCTGCTGGAGTAGTGATAAACAGGCACATGTCCATTTGAAACTGTCTGAGGCAGCAAAGTGTCACATTCCATATCACAGTCCACGTCCTCCTGCAAAAACAAAACAACAGATCATATATTCAACACTGTAAGACTGTTTTTATATATTTATGAATAACCTTTATTGGACTGTGTCTGTACCTGCTGCAGCCCCGGCAGGCAGTGCGTGGGGTGATGGGGCTTGCCGTTCAGTGTGTATTCTCCATTAGCAGGATACACGCTGTGTGGAGCCGTCATACGACCGTCCAGTGGGCAGTGGCCTACCAGAGCAAGTCCCTGAAGAGGAACCATGGTGTACTGACACGACGACACCGGAGCGGCCACAGCAGGAAAACACAAGTCTGACGTTTGCTCTGGAATGAGCACAAAGAGAGATTAACACAAATTCATCTGCAAATACTACAACTTCTGAGAAGACGTGAGGAGCACTCACTCTGTTTGGCCCAAGCCCTCCAAAGACAGAATGGGATGAAGGCCACGATGATGAAGACGAAGGCTCCCAGGACAATACCAACTATGAGGTAGGGGAGGTCGCCGGGCCGAGGCACAAGTCCGTGTCCGTGTCCCAACACGTGGTCTGGGGTCTCTGATGGGGTAGGTCGTTGTTGATTAGGACGAGCTAGGGGATGAAACAGAAAAATATGTTAAAATTAAAGATTAGAATTCTTCAATAAGAACAGTATCTGCTTCTTGATAAGGGGTGGGACAAAATATCCATACAGCCATGTATCATGTGCCTGACTCTTCTATTATCAAATAGCTGTTGCCAAATAGTGATACTTCTCTCAAAACATGCTCAGCACATCACTACTTCATGACTCCTCACTGTGGCACTTATGACATGAACGAGGGTAACATGAATGGATTATTAACTAAAGATAATGAAGAAGGTTATAAAGTCGAACAGATGAAGCAGGATAATACGTGTTGTATCATATCGCATTGGGAATTTTCCTGCGATTCCCACCCCTGTTCTACATACATCAGCGTGTAAGCTTGATTTTATTTTATTTCGAACATTTAAAAAACAAAAACAAATAACAAACAAAGAAATTCTGTAATTAAAAATATGTTGAAAACAAAAAAAATATATAACCACATTACATGCCCAAAAAGGAGGAGGAAGAAGTTTAAACTTATCAAGTCCTAACCCCCTTTAACTAAAATATATCATATAAATACAAGGTATTCATTTGTATTAATTATTTAATAGTATATAATGTAATATATTATGAAATAATTACTGGTATGACATTATCTTATAATCTAATTACACCAATAATACCTATTTCCATCACTAAGCTCAGTGACCACTAACCACTAAAGTCAAGTCTCCCAAAAGACGACCTCACCTTTCGTTTCCAGGATCACCACATTGCCAAATTCACTCTCTCCCAACTCGTTGAAGCTCTGCATCTTGATGTCGTACGCCGTCTCGGGCTGCAGGTCGGTGATTGAATGCCAGTATCTGTCTCCCTCCACCACATCCTTCTTATAGTCACTGTCATTATCGCTGTCTGTCGGCCGGTAGAAGATGTAGAAACCGTAGATGGGAGTGTTGTTAACGGGAGTGTACTGTTGAGAAGGAGATAAAAATCACATATTAAAGAAGTACTGCAAACAGCACCATTACTCTTGATCCACAGCAACCAGAAATATTGATTTCTTTTTTTGTGTGTTATGTATTGGGGTTCCTCACCGTCCATTTGAGAATGATGGTTGTCTCATTAATGGCTTCGTTGTAGGTGATGTAGGGTCCATCAACAGGGCGCTCATGGGGTCTCCCGCCCACTACTGTGTAAGCCTTGGAAGGGGCACTGGGAGGACTGGAACCAATTACGTTCACCGCCACAACACGAAACTTGTAGGACGTACCTGCAGGGAGAGGGATCATTAATGCTAATCTGTCTCTGGGGGCTAAAAGCAGCCTGGAATGAAGCTTTATTCTGTTGACTAATGTTTGTTTTCACTCTACTTTATGTTTTTCTTTCAAGGCAAATGGGACACAGTTATGGTTTGATTGATGGCAGCAATTACTAAAATGACTGTAACAACACCCATTCCACTGATGAATCTACAGGCCTAAGGGAATGTAATTATGAAGGACATCATCACTGTAATTATACAGTACGATATCCTCCTCCTCCCCCCGACTCCACAAACTCAGAATAAAACTGCGGTGAATAATAACAACACTGTTTAAAGTGCGCGTGAAAGATGGCCGACCTTTCTCCAGGCCTGTGATCTCCACCGAGAGTCGTGACGGGGGGATGTTTTCAACGGCCGTCACCCAGTCCTCTCCTGCCTTCTTCACCTTCTTGTACTCCACCCGAAACGACTGGATGGGGAAGCCGCGGTTACCGCGAGGAATCCAAGTCACGTATGCCGACGTTTCCGTTGCCGTGGAGACTGTGGGTTTGTCGGGGGCTTCCGGAGCTGCGTTGAAGAATTGACAGTGTCAGATGGAGGACAAGAAGCGACACCAAACCCCAGGACAACTCTGTAATTATGACAGCGGAGGAAAAACATGCTACATGCAGCACTTACTGAGAGCTCATCCTTCAGATGGAAAGGAGAAAGAGATTGAGAAATGTCTATGTTAGTCAAAAGCAGAATGGTTAGAAGTTCAGGGTCTTGCTGATTATTAATATACTTTTCTAGCTGTTTTAGCGTAAGTGGTTGTTTTAGTAAGTTTAGTTAATTGGAGGTAATATTTAGAAGTACAAGATTGGACGGATACTTACGAGAGAGGCTTGGTGAAGGAACAGCGGGAGTTTTAGGAGGGTCGATTTGTCCTTTGCGGCCTTAAAACACAAAAGCATCAACAGTAAGATCAAAGAATTGTTTTTTTCAGCTCTATACAAACTTTATTAAACCCTTCTCCAGAGGACAAACAGCATTTGAACAGCTTTGCAAAAGCCCCTCTTTGGACTATTAGCACGGCTTTGAGCTTATCAACAAAGTCAGCGTGTTAATGTTTGCCTTCGAATTTGTTAAATACAAATTTACCTCAATAAAGTTTTGGGAGAAAAAAAAAAAGAAGGAAAAATCAGAACGCTAGCCTGCTGGCAATGACTCAGCTGAAATTCTGTGTTAATGTGAATGTTTGTGTGGCTGAATGAAAGAGGGTTTGTGATGTTCTTCTATTTAAGAAAAGCACTGCAAATGTTTTCATAAAATGTGCAGTGACAATAAAGTTATTCTGTTGTGTTCTATTAGAATGAGGATGTTTAACAGGTTTGTTGTTAGCATGGTAAGATTTGCTAATCTGCACTTAACATGTGCTATTAAAACTAAATGTAAAGTAATGAGTTAGTCAAAAAAATAAAGGGTTGGCAATGTGATGATTTACATTTTTATCACATTTAAGAAGTTAAATTGTAATTAAAAGGGGCTGCCATATTTCATATAAAATCATAACTGTAAGGGAAATTCAGGAGATCAAAAAGAGTCTCTCTCTGGGAACAATGAGTGTTTACATGATTTAATTTTTGCTCTATTTAAACAGAAATAAACATTTGAGGTCTGACAGAAGTTGTTGCTACAGCCACACAGCCATGGCCCAATGGCCACCCTGCTAGCTGAGCTAAAAAACAAAAACATCTTCATCTTCAAAAACTAACGCTGTAACTATACAGACATTGTACCTTTGCCAGTTCTGAAGGTCATCATGGCAGGTTGTCCCAAACCTGCACAGTTTTTGGCAGTCATCTCCACCTCGTAGAGGCTGCCTGGCTGCAGCTTGGCCAGGATGAGCTTGTGGAGGGCCCCTGAGATACTGCTGGAGGTCCACTCTGCTAGAGGGTCTCCCACCTGAGCGAGAGAGAATGAGCCATGAGTCACTTGTATTGAAAAGTTGACAGGTTTGAGATAATATCATTGATACACTTTAGCAGTGAGCTGATGGCAGTACCTTTCTGTATTTGACCAAATACTCCAGCACGGGTGGTCCTTGTTCATGTCGGGGCCTCCAGGTGAGTTCGTAGTAGTCGGCCTTGCCGGTGTGCGGCTGGCTGAGGATGACGGGGGCTTCAGCAGGAAGGATATGTCCTGGCAGTTCAGAGCAGTCCATTGGCAGCATGGCCCCAGCGGCTCCCGGCCTCACAGGCGGCTGCTCCCTCAGGACTTTATCTGGGCTGAGAGGCCGGTAGAGTGAGGGCAGCCTCCCTCTGGATGAGATCCCTGCAGAGAAAAGACACACATCATGAAATCTAAAGGCTACAAATAAAAGCCTCAAAGTCGTGAGGAATTATCAGTAGTCTGACTTACCTGTTGACACTGTGATGAGGCGAGCAGAGGCCTGTGAGCTGCCCACCCCGTTCTCAGCCATGCATTGGTACAGTCCGTCATCCTGAGGGCCCACGTTGGTGACACGCAGCCCTTTTGAGGTGAGGCGGTGGCGAGGAGACGGCGCTAGAGGATGGGCGTTGTGGAGCCACATCACGGAGGGTGTGGGTTTACCGCGGACCTGGCAGATGAAGCGAACCGTCTCGCCGTACACAACCTCCTGCTGCTGCTGCTGCAGCTCCACAGTCACCTGAGGAGGCTCTGCGGGGGAGAGAAAAGAAAAGTCAAGAGGCAGCTCGTTTGGAAGGTTGAATGTTTATGTTGGCATAGGCATGCTAAGGGTACAGACAGAAAGTTACTGTTTTTACCAACAAAAACAACAACTTCAATATTCAGTTACCATTTTGAGTCATTCTTTAAAGAAAAAAATCCAAACATTCTCCTGTCTGGCTTCGACATTGAGAGGATTTTCTGCTTCTCTTAATGTTGTAAACACATTAGCTTTGCCCATTTTTCCCCGACTGTTGATCCAAAACCCAATTTATAAACCCCTCCTTGGCATCAAGGACATTTTCAGTTCCAAAAGTTTTAATTCCAGTGGTCAAAAATGAAAAAAACTTTCCTTATACAATTAAGAAAAACAGAAAATTTACTGGAACCAATTCATGTTTGACATCTCTCACTTGATAAATGCGCGATTTGTTTGATCCATTATTAAAATAGTTAAAGATACAACAATGCCACATGTGTATGAGCCTGTGTGTGTGTGACTTATAATACAATTATGCATGTGTGGGTGTGTCTGAAGGCTGGATGACAGCGAGTTGAATAGAGTGAGGCAGGCAGGGCCAAGCCAGCTAGTTGATGGTTGGCTGCTTGTGAATCAGGGAAAGACAGAGCTTATTACAGCCACAGCAGCTCTCTGGCTTTAATTAGAGCCAGCTGCAGAGAGACAAGCCCTCAACACACACACACACACACACACACACACACACACACACACACACACACACGCTCACACCCTCACAGAAAATCACTGTAAAAACAGTCATCCATAACCTAGACATATTCAGTCAAGTCCTGCTACAGAAAAGAGAACACTGTCTCCACAAAGTCTTTCTTAAAAAGAAAACACCACCCAGGCTTCTCACACACAGATTCAGTGTAATTATTCAATCTAAGACACAGAAAAAAAAAAAACTACTCATGCAGGACTCTCAATATGATTTCATGTTTTTATACCTTGTAAAAATGTCTAAAGTTCTCCTAAAGACTTTTTAGTATGTCTGAATGACTCAGTCTACAATACATACTCTGCAAGCTAACTCTGTTTACTATGAAAAGACACAACAGGAGCCTTAATAAAAAAGTAACAAAAAAAAAAAAAAAAAGCCCAAAACACATGAACAACAAAACAGCACACTAAAACAACTTTCCCCGACTCTTCTAGTTGACTCACCGAACACTTGTACGTCATACAGCACCGTCGCAGTGCTCGCTGAGCCGATCCCATTATCGGCTCTGCAAACGTAAGTGCCCGAGTCGCGCTCGCCCACCGCGTCGATCAGCAGGTTGCTGAGTAGAAAGCGGGTGTTGTTGTGGGAGCGCAGGTCCTGCCCATCTTTCGCCCACCTGACCTGCGGCGTGGGGATGCCACTGGCGACGCACTCCAACACCAACCGCTGGCCTTTGGTCACCATGATGGAGCGAGAGGCTGGAGGGTAAATGATGCGAGCTGCTTCTGAGGTGGAGCCTGGGAGAGATGAGGACAGTCGAGGAATCAGTACTCAAAAAGAGTGTGCACCCTTCTCAAATTACTCAACACACTCTGATCCCTGCTTCTGAAGAAGAACGTTTGACCTAACTGGTACTAAATGTGGCCAACTAGTAAAAGTCTCACTGAACTAGTGATTGTCCCCTGAGCCCCCCATGTGACTACAGAAATAGTTACAATGACCCTTAACTTCTGTTAATCATTTTTGTATTACAGTGAGTGATTTGAGAACACAGAATGTGTCAGAGAGGATGACTCACGGCGTATGCGCAGGCGGTCAGCAGAGGTGGATGTTTTGACCTCCTGAGTGATGGGGTTGTAGGCAGCACACTTGTACGGCCCCTCATCCTCCTGTGTGGCATTGGCGATCTGCAGGTTCCCTGATGGCATGATGAGGTAGTTCCCTGAGAGACAGAAGCATACGTCAGCTCTCGCTCTTTGCACAAAGAAAACTATCAATAAACTATCAATTACAACTAAGGCCAGGTGGTAAAGGGTTAGCAATTGTTACAAGAGTGAAAACAAAGATTAGAAATGCTAAACGTTTAAGTTATCAATATTTGTAGTTACTTTGAAAATTCTATAGTGTAGGGTGTTGGGCAATTTTCAGAATGCGAAATAATGAAATACACACATAGCATTTCCTGATTATTAAATAAATAAATAAGCTTGTACATTCAGTGCAAACATTTGAATGCAGAGCCTGGTGAAAACTCAAGATAGTGTGAAATTGATAGCCTAATGGTGAAAAAAAATTCAAGTTAATTCATTATTATGGGCAAGACACAAGAGAAATAACGTCCATGCCATCCAAAAACTGTGTAATATGAGTATTTTAATGACATTTTATTGCACGTTTGCATTATCGTCAGAGACCACAGGGTGGCGCCCCAGGGTATCACTATAAGTCAGTGAGTGCCTTTCAATGTGGCGTTCATTTCCTCTGAGATAAGCTGCAGATATCAGTACCTACAGCTCCCAGGCATCATCAGCATACCATCCACAAACCACTGGAGCTTTTCTTCTTCTCTTCCAGGCAACTTAGAAGTAAATAGTTTCAAAAATAAACAACTGCATTCCCATGCTTCAACATTCTCCCAGATAAAACCCTTATCACTGGTTTTATGATGGGCCAGATAGCAGGATTATAGCATTCCGGTAAATTATAAAGATAGTATGGGAATCAAGAGGGAAGCAGGCAAAGATTATGGGGAAACGCTAATGAACTGAAGCAGCTCAGTACCTTTGGAGGTTTCCAGCCACTCCTGTTTGACGCTGTAGCGGACCTGAGCCTTGGGCTGGCTTTCCGGGAGGTGACATTCGATAACAGCCGTGTTGCCTTCGTCCACCTCGATCTCCTGCTGGTCATCAGGCTCAAAATCCCGCAGCTCTGGAAAACACACAGCCAAGGCGAGAAGTCAGTATGCTGCAACACAGTTGGGCTTTCTTTCATCACGCTAATGCGCAGTGTAAATCACATCCAACAGCACATGTATACAGTCAGTCCTCAGCTTTAGAAGGAGAAAACCACAGATTCTGAGCAATAATAAACTGTTGTTTCCATATTGGATTTCTCTCACATCAGCTTGTCCTTATTGTATGAAAACTACACTCTTTTCTCTTTGAAGGCTAAAACCTCATCTTCTTCCTTTTAGTCATTTCTGTCCCACTGTTTTCCTGAAGTCACAGCAGTTTTGTTCTTTTACTTTTTTTTTTTTACATCACTCTGGATAAGCAGAGAAGTGGCGTCTGTAACATTCAAGTAGGAGTCATTGATCCTGTCAAACATTATACTGTGACTGGAGCCGGTTCAGACTGTGTGGGAAAGGGGAGTGGGAATTACTGAGGCCATGTGCTGCGACTGTGTCCCGCAGACACACAGTCTGCACAGCACAGACACTCATGAGACCTCTGACCCCTAACCTCCTCGCACACCCCCCCCCCCCCACCCCCCCCCCCCACCCTCCTCCTCTGTGCCTCAGCGGCATGGAGGCCTGGCCACGGGGGTCAAAGGTGAGAGGGTGTCCGTGCTATGGAGTTTCAAAGAAAGATATGCAGTTTTGGTTTGGGAGGAAACAGCATAACTGGGCTCTTAAGAGGGGGGGGGGGGGAGGAGGAAGAAAAACCCACAACAACAACAAAAAAAAACATTTTATAGTTTTGAGGCAGAAGGAAAAGGTGACTGAGAAAAGGGGGAAACCAGTACAGGATGGTGGGGGGGGGGGCAACAACTAGAGACATTTGTCATGAGGGACTCCAACAAGAGTGAAATGAAAGATAAATAAAACCACTACAGGAACGTAATTAAACGCCTACCAGCCTTTGTTGATTTATTCTTAACAAACATGGCGTCTCTTCATTCTTTCCAACGGTGCTATAACTGCTGTGTTTTTCCTTGGACTGGCTGCTCTCCCCCCTCTCTCCAGCAAGAAGCTGCTAGTACACACGGTGAGACTTTGTATACAGCTCTAATTCAATGAGTGACATTTAGTTAAGGCCTGTTTCTACTGATAAAGACATCAGAGAGATTTAACCAGCGCACTCAAAAAACACATTCCCTGATTTATTTAGCACTCATATGTTGGACCTCTGACTCTGTTTCTGTCTGTGTCTGGAGGGGGGGGGGGGGGGGGGGTGGGGGGGGGGTTAGTGGAAGAAATCAGAGTCAAACACACACACACACACACACACACACACACACACACACACACACCCTCCTCTGACTCTTTTTTAACTCTTTTTCTGAAAGATGAGAATCCAGCCAGAACATGTCAAGCTAAGTGTTAGGGGGACTTGGAGAGAGACCGTGTGGCGCTCCATTTGCTAAATCAATCAGGTGTTGTTTTTACAGCCAACTCCCTCCCTCCCCTCCCCCCCCCCCACCCCTCCCCCCCCACATACATCCACCCATCCCACCTTCCTCCTCTTGCCCGCTTCTCCCGAATTCCTTCAGTTACACCTTTTAACCCCCCTGAAAAAAAAAAAGGCCGCCCAACATTCTTTACAGGAAGAACCCTGCATGGGTGCATCTCAGGGTGTGTGCGCACTGTGCATGCATGTGCTGTGTGTGTGGTGTGTGTGTGTGTGTGTGTGTGTGTGTGTGCTGCTGTGTGTGTGAGTGTGTGTGTGTGTGTTCGTGCGGTAGGGATGCAGGATTGATGGTATTCATAAAGAGAAGCAGACCTCCCGCACCAGCAGTGCTTGGCAAAGCCGACTTGAAATATTTCAAGAGAGACAGTGCATTCATCATCTTTATGTGGAGCAGCAGGAGGCCTGTGTGCGTGCGTGTGTGCGTCTGAATTATAACATGTTTTTGCAACGTGTTGTGCGTACACGCTGTGCAGATACATGTCTGTTTTCTGCACAGAGGGGAGGTGATTGTCTGCACAAGAATCCAAGCGAGGAGCTTTTAACTTCTGCCAAAAAAAGAGCAGATCCTCCAGAGTCGGATAGCGCGGAGGGTCTGGATTCAACCTATTCTCATCCCAAAATAACATGTGCGTACAACTAAGAGGGCTCACATGGAGAGACAGGCACGTACACACTCCCGCGGAGCAATTCCTTAGGCACTGTGGGGGATGGCCGTGTAGGAGAGACCGTTATTAAATTAGAGACGTTTTTTTTTTTTTTTTTTTGTGGGGGGTTGGCCGGTGTGAAAGTTTCTACCTCCACATGAGGTTATCTCAATATCCACCATTTGAACTATCACTAACTTTTTACTGCCATTGTAACAAGAAAGGAAAGGAAAAATACTAGACATGAAGTTGATGATGACAAAAGAGGAGGCATAGTAAGAGATAATGAAAGGAGTTTAAAAGGAGAGAAAGTGACAGGGTGAGGAGTGAAATGTGTGAAAGTGTGTGTGAGGCAATGAAGGGGAGACGGAGAATGTGACATCACGTCTCATCTTGTGTGAGGATCTTGTCTCGACGCGCTTAAAACACCTCCACTTTCCCCGGCTATAGCAGCCTCATACATCACATCCCTGAATGTAAAACAATACACTGAACAACACCCTTTTCTTTACCTAATGGTGTATCCTCCGTCCATACTCACACACACATTTACACACACACACACACACGGCACCCTTATCATTCCCCCAGCCCTCTAACCAATTACGGGGCCATAATTTCTAGCGAGCCCTGCTGTCGGGCCCCGTGGAGAGGAATGTGGTGTTGTGGGGAACAGACGGGGCCGATGGAAGCAGGGGGCCCCCAGCCTGCCTGAGTCCTGGTCCCTCTCCACAGATCTGAGCAGCACCCCCCCCCCCCCCCCCCGAGTCCCCTCCATTCCTCTGGTTCAAGTTACACAGCTACAGGCCCCCCTCTCGGTCCCATGATGCATATCAAATATAACCCCGCACACTCAAGACTACAAAAAACACCAGCAGTCAGAATAATTCACTTTAGCTGCATTAGATGAATATGACACCACACAAAAGCAGCTGGCAGTAGCAGTAACAGTAACAGTTGATTCAACTTTGTTAGTATACGACTCAAAGCAGTGGGAGAGTACAAAGTGTTCTGTATTGGTTAAGATTTAGAGGTAACAACCGGTACAGATATCAGTATTGGTATCATCCTCTGTCATAGACGATAGGTGTTAGGTCAATGCATCAATACCATACCATAACTTATTAGCCCAAAAGAGTCAACTGATTTCACATGAAGCATCATGTGAGAAAAACAAACAACTGAAAGTGTTACTTAAGTCACAGATAGATAAATGTCAGCACTAAGTGTTGTATATTATTTAATTCCACTCGGTGCTCATTATTCGGTCACCACTTATTATAGGTGTCTTAATCCGTATCAGGAAAACAAAAAAAATGGTATTGAAGCATCTGCAACTAGGAAATAATGAAGTCAAGTAAAGAAAAGTGACAAACCATAAAGAGGCCCATTTGTTTGTGTCTGAGCTTAGAGTGTTTACTTACTAGCAGCAGTGACGTTAGCTGGCACACTGGCCAGAGCTCCCGCGCTTGTGCTGGCCACACACTGGTACCTGCCCAGGGTCAGGTTAGACAGCGCAGGGATGAACAGGCTGTTGGGTCCCAGGACTACACCCAGATCTCCGTCCGCAAACTCCTGGCCGTTGAGGCGCCAACTGATGTTGGCAGAGGTGGGTCGGGCACTGCAGCGCAGATTCACGCTGCCGCCCAGTTTCTGCACCACGGACATGGGCTCCTCCGTGAACATTGGCACCTCATCTGAAGACAAGTTGTACAAAACAGTCAGACACAATAATATTACTACATTAGAAAAATAAATAAAAATAAGCTCTTAAAGACATGACCAGTTACTCCATGTCAAACAATGCTCTGCAAGGTGATAGCTTATGACGTACATGTAATTAGACAAACCAAAAGGAGCTCCTGTGTGTTTGTGTCTCAGCTTTACTGAAATTTAACACTGTTCTAATATTTTCTGGATTTAGTAAAACGTTTATAAAAAAAAAAAACTTGATTCTTGAAGGTCTCGTCCAACCAATCACAAACTCCAAAATTAATCACAATGTCAGTCTAAGAAAAGCCTTTTCTGTCACTTTGTTGGAAAATGACTTAAACACTGAGAAATAGTTTGCCAATAAATATTTTTTTCAATCAACTAATCAATTCAAGAGCTTTCTGTTCCAGCTCCACACACACACACACACACACACAACACTTCTTTTCTTTTTCAGTTTTTTTTTTCTTTGGCTAGTACAGCTCATGTGAACTACCCACTTCTTCATTTCAAATAAACTGCTGTTACTGCTGCCAGACACGTAAAACACCTCCCACCTGTGACTGAGCCAGAATATTTAGTCCCTGGCAAGACTTATGGTGCACCAGGTGTTATAAAAGACTCAAGTAAAGTCATTTATAAAGTCAGCATTGGAGTCGATAGTAATGAACGTTTCAGGGAGACTTAATTGGAAATGTTCAGATTTCATTTTACAGATTGTTCCATTGAGCAAGCCAGTTTGAAAATCTCTGTTTGTACTCACCAGTGACTGAGGCGCCGCTCTGCAGACAGCATAGTAGCACCCAGAGCGCACAACACTGGAGCCCTTCTCTTTTTCATCCAAGGAGTCCAGTCTCTCTTTCCAGACATCTTCCATACACTGCCCCCTGAAATACACACAGAGAAGAAGAAAAAAGGTCAGAGGGTCATTTACAGAATCTGTTCACTCTAAACAAACAGAATAAACCACTTTCTTCTGACTGAAACAAACACACAGCCACAGAAGTCCATGGAAAACAAAACCACCAAAACACAACTACATCATCCATCTAAACAATCTATCTTGATCCATACAAAAACTTATCTGACGTACACACACGTACACAAACAGGCAGACATTAGTGAAACACAACCCGGGCAAGGCGCTGCACTCTGCAGCACCCTCAGCAGAAGAAACTTCAGACACAAATAAAGCCTTTCTTTTCTGTCAGCCCCCATCTCACTTCTGACCCCATCTTCCCCGCCTGCACCCGCACCCATCCACAGCGCGTTCATCAAAGGGGCGCCCTCATTCTGCAGGCCGTAACCCGAGCCATCCACCTTCCCGCTCAGGTGTAACCGATACAGGTAGAGGGTCCAGGAGGAGGAGGAGGAAGAGGGGGAGCAGGAGGAAAGGGGAAGGGGAAAATACACAGGGTGCATTCAGAGTTGGGACAAAGAACAACTAATGAGGGGCAGGACGTGGAGGGCATGGGGGAGGGAATATATACCAGTGGTGCGGGAAGTGTGCATGAGATGGAGGAAGGATAGTTTGGGTAGAAAATGGAGAAGAGGATGGTTAACGGTCAGTCTATTAACAGTTAATGCCGAGATGGGAGATTTTCTCTCTCCCTTGTCGCCTGCTGCCAAGTTTCCCAAATTCTTTCCTGTCAGGTTAAACTAACAACTTCCTGTCAGGATGAGGAGGGTGGTCCTGCAAAAAAAAACTGAATCTCTATTACTCCCACTCGCTCTCATACACATGCATGTTACTGAACATGCACAAACTCAAGAGCATCCTGCGCTGATAAAGTAAAAATGGCAGCCCTCAACTTTCTCATACATATTTGTCTTGATCTTATTTTGGCAATGGGATGATTAATGAAGTCCGGAGACGAGGGACTGCTCTAAAAAAAACACACACACACACACACACCCATAAGGGGCCAAAAGCAGGAGAGACAGAGAGTGGAAACTCTTGCAGTGCACCTTCATCATCAAATGGCAGCAGTGAAAATGTTAAGCTGCCTGGCACGTTTATTGAAAAATGAGCAACGCAGCAGGCCGTTGGAAATAACGCCGTTAACTTTTCCAACTGTCACACACGGCCACACATCTCTCTGCTTCATTTTAATTGCACATTTTGAATGTGTGTAAACAATTGCAGATCGTTACTTCTCAGGACATGAACGGCAATTTACAGAAAGTCCCTAACTCAAACAAACACAGCGCAGGGTTTACTATGTATTAAAGCTGCTTTGTCTGGCTTCCTTGGCCACCAGGGGCAGTAAAACAGGCTGTACACATTAATGTGTTCATTCCATTTGATCTCAGAAGTCGGAAATTCCGAGTTGCCAGTAGAATACCTCATCAGACACAACCCCCCTGAAGCTGGAACTCCGACTCTGAAACTTTGAGGAACTTCAGTGGCCCAAGCTAAAATACAACATTTTGCTTTTTTTTAACAATTATACTGATAGTATCATGCAATTTGTATCTTTGGACATGTTGTCACAGACACTTCTTGAGGCGTCCATGTTGCTTGTCCGACTTGTTGCCAACTTGTTACTAGAACGTGGATCTCCTCTGGACAGTCTGGAGCGACATCTGACTTTCAAGGTAAACGAACGCACCAAAAGTCCCTTTTTCACTCTTCTTTAATCTCTGTTTTGGTTGCCAGGAACTCCTTAAAGAAATATCTGGATGCTAAATGCTCCTCGTCATTGTTCAATAGCTGGCATAATAAGCTCGCCGACTTTTTGTTGTTGAACCACTTTAACAGAAATGTGAATCATTAGCTTGCAACAGCTACAAACAACAACACTTAACATACAACAGTGCAGCGCTAGCGAAGAGTTGTGTTAGTCCAAGCTGGAGAAATGACAAAAAAAAAAAAAAAAACAACAAACAAAAAGAACAAAATGTAATATATTGAAGAAAAGACAATGTGACTTGTGTGATACAGTCACTGCATCACTGTTGCCAAATAAATATAGTAGAAATAAAAAGACGCTCTTAACGTGTTATCTTGACATTGATAAAAGTCAGACAGTGAGGATGACATGACAGTGGGATAATGTAGGACATCAGGAAAGAGAACTAAAGAGATGAAGCGTGTACTTGACTTTTTAGGGGCGTTTAATATTCTCCATTTTATCAGACATCGTGATGTATGATTGCTTGCAAAATGTCAATTATCCCACATCTGCTGTGTTGTGATATTGTCAATACTTAGGACCATGTATCATATCTTATCCTATTTTATTGTGAGTTAACCTGCAATTCCCACCTCATAAATCAGTGTTTTTGACATGACCAAGACATGTCTCAATGAGACAAAAATGCTATTGGCCCATCTATAATGGTGGGAATTTGCTTTTTCTCACTTGTGTTATTGGGGAAAAAAATTTAATGAAAGAAAAATATATTGCAGCTTTCAGGGGTAAGTTGGAGCCGCTTAGCTCGTTGGTCTAGTAAGAGAAGCCAATCAGTAGAAGGCTCAACCAGTAAACACACAGCAAGCTACTGTTGAACCAGGAGCAAATTAAAGCTGAGAGTTTGTGGCCTCTGAGGCTGCTCGCTATATGTACATGACTCGGGACAGCTGCCCATAAAAGACACATACATCTGTATGGAGCACCTGTCCCAGCTGTGAGGACTCTAACTGTAAACCACAGCAGTCTGCCTTCCAACTGGACACAGCGGGACACACCGCCTCGCCAATGAACACCTCTTACATGTCAATTTTTCTGTACGCGAGACAGGAGGAGAGACAAGGCACAGAGATAAAACTTTATCATAATAGCGGTTTGAGAAGGCTCCTCATACATCATCACTCCCTGAAAAAACAGCCTCCCTCCTCTGAGCGTGTCTGTCTGTCTGAATCATTAGTCAGCCGGGTCCTGTGTTTGCTTAGCGGATACCCTGCCTCAAGATGAAAAGTTGTTCCTGACATCTATGTCCAACGTTTTCCATCCATCCGTCCCAGAGAAGACGCAGGCAGAGAGAGGGAGAAGAGCCTCCTACGCATCAGCGAGACTGATAAAAAGCAGAGCAGAACACACAGACAGCTCCCCTAAATCAAGAAGCCAGAGAATGCGTGTGTGTTAGTGTGAGCCTGGGACTGTTTTGTTTCAGTCAGGAACAATGCTGCGTGGCACAACACTTTGTGGGAGCTGCTCTGTGGTATTAAAACATATTTCAGTGACAGTGGAGCGGAGGAGAAGTGTGTGAACTGCTGAAATCTGCCAGTTATGAGCAGAAATATGATTAGAGAAGAGTCGAGCTGTTCCTGTTACCGTGATGAGGTCCTGATGATGGACTACAGTGAAACAGGACTTTTCTTTAGACTTGGGTCCTAAAAGATATCCCTTGAATATCACTTTGTTTTGCACATACAACAATTCTGTATAAATCATGTTACACATTAATTCATATATTTTACTGGGTTACACACTGATATAAAAAAAAAGTATATATCCAAAAGGAGTCTGCCAGATATTTCAATCAATCAAAACCATTAACACCAAAGTTATGCCAACTTAAATTATTAACTTTCTCTTCTCATTTAGCCAAATCAAAGCAAAAGCAAGCAAAATTCAACAGTAATCAACCTCTGAAACGGGGGGGGGGGGGGGGATTGTTTAATTAGAAATATGCACAGACAGTTTTTTGTCGATGTATTGACACTTAACCATTATTTCTACAGCAGGTCTTTGCCCCGTGTTTGCCTCAATTAAAAGTGTTTCAATGAAGTGTTCCGTGCAGGTTAACATTGGTAGACTAGTGGCATGACTAGTTTTTGCTTTTAAGGACTTAGAACTTGACTTGTCCTGAAGGACCTGGTACTTGACTTGGACCCAACACAAAGTAAACAGCTCTCACTACAGGTGTGTGTGTCCATTTTTGGTGTGTATTTCATGTAGAGGACTTTTGGGGGGGGGGGGGGCAGAACCAGCTAAGCGTTCCAGCTTGCGGCTGTAGTGTGCAGGCATGCATCAAGAGTGTAGGTATGCAAGTGCCTTATATGTCGCTGTGTGAGAGAGTCACTTGACAGAAGTTCATTGTGAGCGTGCTAAGTAAAGACACCGGGGCCCCTGTTCTACGGAGCCACTGCCAGTTCCATTGTCCCCCTGCCTCTGTGGATAAATTCATTTTGACAACCCTGCTAATTGGATAAAACCAGACTGGAGCCTCCTCCCCGAGCACTCACATTCCATCTGCTTTCTGGCATGAAGAGGACACGCGGGAGGGGAGGGAGGATGAGGGTGGAGGTGGTGGAGCGGTGGCAGGATAGGAACTCCTTCTGAGGAGCTGAGCTGTTGAATATTTATCACCGCGCCAAAGTCCCCTCCCTCTCCGAGTTTTACGTCTTTTTACACCCCTCCTCCTTCTTGCCTCGGGGTTCTCCAAACACCACAAAGCCCCCCCCCCCCCCCCTTTAGATAAACACATGCGGTGTCAAGTGTGAGGAGTGCCGGGGATTCAAATGCCCCCGCTCGGGCCTGCGGACCACAATGCCATTCTGCATAGCTGCCATGCGGGAGGCCGGTTGCCCTTGACGACGCTAACAGGCAGAACGCACCTTAATAGAGTGGAGAGTCATTGTAAAGCAGTGAGCCGGCGCACGGACAAAGACCCCGTGGACCCCTGGAGAAAGGGGAGACGCTACTCTGAAGGGCCAGGGGAAGAGCTGATGGGCCCTGCTCAATGACCAAGAGTGGGGGGAGTGGGGGGGCTACATGACCAAGAGGTTTGAGAGTTTGGGGAGCAAGAGAGGGAGAGGGAGAGGAAGAGGAGGAGGGAGAGTTAGTGCCGTCATGGATTGATGTGAGATGGGTGAAGGGGGTTTAGGGGGGGGGAGGTTGACTGAGAAAGCAGAACGGCTACTTAAATTAATAGAGAGGATGTGAACTGGCGGGCGAGCAGGAAGAGAGAGAGCAGGGCCTCGTCAATAAGAGGGTGTGTTTAAGAGAGCGTGTGTGAGAGCGCCGCTTAATGTCCCAGCATATTTTCCCCTCACTCCCTCAATCTGTTCGCCGGCCGCTTGGTTTGGCCCATGGTTTAAGCACAGTGCAGGAGGATGAGGAGGGTCACCAAACAACAACAGCCCTGGTTTACCAACAGACCTCCACACAGGGGGAGGGAAACAAGGCGGCAACAAAACAGTTTTATACTAAGAATACCGTTGTAGTGACGATTTGACCTCCTCACTCAACTGAAAAGCAAAACTCAAAATCAAACTGTCTACAGGGAAGAGGAAGAGAGGATTGTAAAAAAGGGGGTATTGGTCTTTTTAAATCTTACTCAATCTACTCAAAAGTAAGTGAAAGGCATTGCAGGATGATGTGTCAGGTTCTAGATGCTTTGACTGATGACTGCTCTGTGACTCTTGTTTGGTTGATCTGGGTTTTGAGCCTGTAACTTGTGCACTGTGATGCTGCCTGTCAGGATGCTCACACAAGTTTTCTTTGGTTAAATAAAAAAAAAAAAAAAAAAAAAAGAATCTTTATTTGCAAGGGCAGCTACCAAACACTTAAACGGATGAATTCTCTGAACATAACCAATACAATTTTCTGGATCATAAAGGTGACACCTTGAAGTTTTGTGTCCAGAAAATATTCCATCTCCGTCTTCAAGTGTCAATATTTTCATTATCAATAAATCCGACCTCATTTTCCACATTCTTTAAAAAATTTTGATCCGTGGGTGTGAACAACATTACGTAGTAGTCGGTTGTCATGTTTTGCCCAACCAGCAGTCAGAAACATGAAATACTTGATTTGATATGGTGGTTTGATATAAGAGCAAAAGAAGCTCAAAAACAGACAGAAAAGGATTTCAACCAAAAACCTTTTTTAAGGTTTATATTCTTCTCATGATATTCTTCTAATGAATGTATTGTCGGATCAACCAGTTGTTTCAATGTGCAATGACTTCATACAGAAAAGTGTCATATGTTCATATTATAGAAGCTGAAGCCACCAAATGTGTGCTTGACAAATTATTTTCAAGCCATTTTTGGATAGCCAACAAATGTAACGTTGACAAAAAAGAAAAAATGTATTCAACAGGTAGTTCATTGTTATAGTTCATCAAGTTATCAACATGATATTTCTTCATAGTTATGGCATGACTGGCATAGGGCAAGATCTGTGCTTTGTCAACTATTATTCTGGCACATATCATCTACATACACTTGGAAAAGAAATAACAGAATGGACTACAGAATATTGCATGATGGGCCTGTCTCCATTTCAAAGTACCATTGATAACACAGACTAAAGAGAAGACTCTCTTTAGTTCTCAGTTGTTTTTCACAGATACAAAACCTTGGCAGGGGAAAAAGTCTTAAACCTTTTCCCAGACACAAGAGAACCTTCTGGAGTCTTATCTTGGCATGAAAACTCGAATCCAACAGGTGGAGAGGGGGCCAGTCCAAATCCTCCAATCCTCCACTCGAGACATCGCTCGTTCTCATGCCATAAAATTACACATCAAAGCATCCCTAACGAGGTTGAGAATTCACCCCATCCTCCTCCTTCATCACACACACACACACACACACACACACACACACACACACAGTATTAACGAGCTATATGCCCCCCCCCCCCCACCCTGATCTGACACTAACGAGCTACAGAGCGTCTCAAGGATTAACAAGAGCGATGTGGACAGGACGGGCGGGCAGAGGAGGGAGGCGTTCTAATCAATTAGGCACCGAAGCATTTGCATAATTTAGATAACGAAGCAGAATTAACCACGGAGAGCTAATTACTGCACCACGCTGAACACACACACACATTCCTCTGCCTGGTGAGGGATGCCAGCATGCACACCGAGGCCATGGGAACAGCAGAGGATCATCAGGTCTGTGTATAGAAGGACCTGACAGTCATGAAGGTGCCATCAGCCAATCAGATCAGAGGGGTGGATGGAGGGATGGAGGAAAAGGTGAAGAAAAAGGAGAAGAGAAAGAAAGTGAAGATGCAAATGAATATTAAAAGAAAGGAGAGGAGGTTGGAAATAAATAAATGATGGGATGAAACAAGGTGAGTATGAGAGAGAGAGAGAGAGAGAGAGAGGATATAGATGGATAAAAAAAGAAAAACATGGATAGAGGGCTTGGTATAGTTTATCCCATTGCACCCACACATAGAGCACAACACGTTAAAATCTTGCAGATGGATTGATGGGAAAAATCATCAATGAACTTATAGAAGGAAAGACAGAAAGATACGGGTTGGAGGAAGAAGAGGAGGGGCAGATTTACAGAGGAAAAGAGGAGAAAGGAGATGAAATTAGGAGGGAAGAAAAGACTGGAGCAGAGGATGACAGTAGGAAAAATTTGATGGAGAGAATTGATCAGTTGACGCATAATGGAAGGATGAAGGACAAATGTGAATGGATGGAGAGATAGTAGGACGCTCAGAGGGAGATGGATGATAGAGGGATGAGTGGCGGGACAGACGGAGAGTCAAACATGTTAATGGAGAAAGAAAGATGAAAATATGGGCGACAGAAGGAAACAAGGAGGATAGAGATAGAAGGTTTGATGAAAGGGAGAGTTGGATTGGCTGTGATGGATGCTGTAGTCAGCTTTTAAAACAAAAACAATGAAAATGACAGTCTAAACAAAACATCCAATTTTAAGACATCCAATACAGAACTAGGAAAGCTAACTAATACACATGCTTTCATAGCACTATTTAGAAAGACACACACTCAGTTACATATTTCATTTAGCCACAGCCATTCTTTCCCTCCCTGTGTCTTCTCCCCTCACACACACACACAGACACACACACACACACTGGATGACACATAAGCAAGCAATCACGCAAACTCCGATTACATGGTAAAAGTATACTCACAGAGGCACATAAATATGCAGACCTCAGGAAGTTTTTCCAACGCGCAACAAAAAAAAAAAAAACAGGGACTACCACTTATCTGCAGCCGGAGAGATAAACTGCATCCACGCCGCGGCACCCGTGCATGCTAATATAGACTTTCATCGCTGTACATACACGCAAGCCTGCTCTCCTTGTGTGTTCCTGCATCGTAGCGCGGAGGGAGGAGAGAGAGAGAGAGAGAGAGAGAGAGAGAGAAAGAGAGAGAGAGAGAGGGGTAAAAAGGGGCCCCCAAACTTCTCTGGCAGCTCATGCATCAGAGTGAATGGAACCAATTATAAATCAAGAGCAATTTCTCCCCATTATTCAGCAGGAACCAGAAGAGGGAAAGAGAGAGAGAGAGAGAGAGAGAGAGAAAGGCCCTAGAAGTCTCAGTGGGAGACGAAGGAAGGAAGAGAAAAGCAAAGCAGAGAGTGAAATATTATATGAAAAACAGAAACGAGGGCGCATTAGGAAACTGAGATAAGGCAGAGAGGAGGGCGGATAGAGAGATGAGAGAATGGAGAAAGGCTGTAAAGTAGAAAGTTATGGGAAAAACACATGAGGAGGAATAAGAGAATGAAACTGGGGAGGGGGGGGGGCGCACAGGGCGCGAGATGGTGAAAGTGACTTTTGACTGCTAACTCCTAAAGCTGCTGTTCTGAAAGAGATTCTTAAGAGCAGAAACAGCTGGAGGAGGCTCATTTCAAAGAGTGTTAGACACTGGATTTGTGTGTGTGTGTGTTTTTATGTGGAAAGCCGCCATTTGTCCTGTCACTCAAAGCCTCAGATGTGCGTTATATCTTCAAGAAAAGGGGGGGAGGGGGCTCTAAAATATAAAATTAAACCTCACACACACACACACACACACGTACTTACACGCGATTTGGACAGAATACAGAAGAGGGCTGTCAATGGAAAATTCCAGTTGTGATAACCTCAGGGGCCCAATAACGAACTAATCTGGAGCCCGGTGATTTATTCTGTTGTATCATGTCTTCTCCTGCCAGTTTGACATTCTTCAATGATGACTTTCTTCTCTCTGGGGCAATACTTTAAATCTGATTATTGGTTAAAGCCCTGGAACACAAGCCAGATTCCTTTACGTTTTTGTCTTTCTGGCACTTTTATTGTTCCGTTCGCACACGCTCAAGACGTGAATACACCCTGCAGTTATTAACGCAGTGTGTCCAAGACATGGTGTGCACTTTAAAAAGCTATATTTAAAAAAAAAAAAATGATGCAGCTTTTAAGTAAAGGGAATTTAATTCAGCCCCAGTCATGTTGCAATCTCCTGCCAGTGTGTGAATGATCTATTAGAGTGTCTGGGTTGCTTTTGGCCCGTAATAACACCCCGTAATCTTTGTCCAAATATCTGCTTTGCACACACAGGGCTGTTTGTCTACACACACACACTCACTGCTTTCTTACCCGAGTCTGGAGTTGATCAATGATCTTAACAGCGCTCACACCGGCCTCACAATGCGTGTGTTTGTGTTTGTATGTGAGACAAAGAAAGAGAGAAAGTATGGCCTGGGTAATGTTATTATCCAATCAAGGGCTTCTTAACTTTGACTTTAAGTAGTGGAACAATCTGCTCAGCTGGTTTAAAGGCTTTGGAAAGTCTCGATTAGGCTGCTAAGACAACAAATGAATGAAAGATTATGTTAATGATACAGATACGATCTAGAAAGGCATCTAATTTAAAAAATAAAAAAAAAGATGTTCTGCACACATCTCTATTTTTACTCCCTCGCCTCCTCTAAATCCAATTAATCTTCATCCACTACTTCATAATCTCCCTCTGCTTGATGGCCGCCCATTTAATCAGCCTTTCCAACCCTCTGTCAGAACTTTCTCCTTCACTTTTCCCTCCTTGCATTCCTTTTTTCCTCTCTAGTCCCGCTCTCTGTGGTCTTGGCCGACGGGGAAGGATCAGGGGGACGGAGGTATGCAGCCCCAGGGGAGGGGCCAGGACCCTGGCCACCTGCCGCTCCAGGTGTCCCTCTCTGCTTATCCGATGTCTGGCCGGACACAGAAACCCTCCCAGGGGCATGAGGCCTGAGCCGGAGAACTCCAATCTGTCAGTGCTTTGGGACTAATGCACTGTATGTCAACGGGCCAATTATGTCCAGGGAAATTAAGCAGGCTTATTCGGCAATTTCACTAGTTTATGACAAAACTCCAGCTGAAGTTATAAAGTTAAAGAAGAAGAATAGTCCTTTTCATTTTCCCACACACTTCTCTTCTAATGCAGTAATCTTTAAATGGCCATGCAGGTGACGAGCAATACATTCCAGTGCAAAGAGATAATCCAGATTGGACAGGAACTATCACTCAAACACACCTATATGTGCTGCAAAGGCCCTCCGTTTCTGCCTGCAGGCTGTTATGACTGCATTAGTGTACCCGCTGTCATAGAGATGAAAGCATGCCCTCAGGACGGAGTGTTTTCCCCTCCATTGTCAGTTAACAGCAATGTTACACCCTTATAACAATGCTGCTTTTTTAAGATCCACAGTCAAAACTTAAGGACTCAAAAAACTCAAGATCAGAGCAGTTCCAGCAGTCCTCCAGGAACACATGGAAGACTATAATCTTAAAATTGTGCTTTGGAATTGATCTCAAACTTAAAACTCTTTAACATCCAGATGTGAAAACACTGCAGCACTATGTCCTTTCATACATACATCCCACTTCAATTTTAAAATATGAGTGAGAAAGCTCACTGCTATTGGCTTCAAACCTAAATCCACACAGTAACTTTACTTTAACGGTTATTAACACACATGAAAACTCAGGTCCTACACACTGGCTGAAAAACTACCCTCCTGCTTGCGGACAAATAGTGGAAAGCTGGCAGCTTTTTGTCCACTCGACATGTCCGTTTGGCAGGTATCCAAGATCAATCAAATGTGATTTCAAGTTTAGATACTCTGTAAAAGATCCAGACAGAAAAGGTGGCCCCTAATTTCTGACACCTATTGGACCCTGTCGTAAAGTAAAAAAATAAATGAAGTTTCCTCTATGCACGTATTGTGTTGATTTTAATGGACACCTTTAAGGCGTTTTTTCCCTCCTTTTCCAAGTAGTTATAGCCTGCAGGCTGCGGCCTGAAAGAGTTTCATTCAACATTTTTCCTGTTTAAGAAAGTTATGAAATTATTATACTTGGAGAGGGACTCCATGTGGACCTGTGGTATTCAATAAAACAATTCAGATCTAGGCCACTTTAGTGCAGTCTTGCCCTGTAACTATTTAAAAATGTTCAAATAAGAAGCCCAACAGTATCTTTGTTACACTCCTAAGAATTACATCTTTAAATTGCTTATGTGGCCCAAGAAAAATTCAGACAAATCCAAAAATATGAAAGTGTTGATCAACAGGAAATTGATGGGTCAGTTGGTAACAAAAGTTTGGTACCTCTATCTGCTGTACTTTTGTATCTCTGTATTGAAGGGTGCTGATGTCCTACCAGACAAAATATGACTGTTATGGCCATAGAAAGCACCCAATATTACATCCTAAATAAAAAGAAAGGTATGGAACTGTTTGAGGCATGTCTAAACAGTTAGGCTATGACTTGCTGCAGCTGCTTTCATTCTTCTCTGATATAAGCGTGAATGTACAAACGATTGGTTATGAACTCCTATTGTTTTTCTCCAGGCTCCAAATCAGTAATCAAAGGAGGCCGAACAGTGTGAGAAACAAGCAGATAATCAGACTGGAATCAATTAGTCCAACTTTGATCCAGCCGCTTGCCAGAGATAATCAACAACAACAACAAACCCTGCAACCAAACAACAAGAGGCTCCTTCTTACTGAGACCAATTAATTCGCTTATAAGCTGTGCGCCTAATTGGAGGAGGCCAGGCCATTCGTTTCGACTTTTAATCCAAGTGACATTGATTCAGCGGGAACAATCGGGCCCTCTTGTCTGATGCCATGTCTGTCACTGGTTCCTCCATGCGAGGCAGCGGAGGCAGAATGTAATCCAAACAACAAAACGACACCTGGGGCTGGAAACTTGAGCCCCTGCGGCTGTTCTTGCAGGCACTCCTCCGTGTCCCTGAACACCCCTCCTCTACTCCTGTGCCCCCCTATACTCAGTGAGTGACACCCCCGGACCAACAGCTCATTAGCTACACTGGGATTAAGACAAACATATTCTCATTAAAAGCCGACCTGAATGAATGAGAGAAAGAAGAATACCTGCAGAGACTCTCCTGATGCTGCATTCCTCGCTGCTCCGAGCAGCTGTCACTTTATGGGAGGCTTTAATTAGGTTATTCTGACACCAGACTTTGCTGTGAGGGGGAGTGGGACTATAGAAATGCATAGTATTGTTGTGGTTTTCTCTATAGGCTATCAAGAATTACATTTACGCATTTAAGCACTTTTACGCATTAACCCGATAAACATCATTTCTGATCTTTTTTTCCTAAACTGTTCTTCTGAGTGTCGTAAACGCTGTTCCCCAGCCAGCCACTGTTTTGCTGCACTCCCTAGTGATAATACGGGGGTAAATCTGGCAGAGCTCACCATGTCTGTTTTCTGTTACCCTATAGCAGCGACTATAGGCTGCGGCCTTCAAGACGCAGACGACTTTACCCTCAAAAACTAACCTATGTCCAGAAACACAACGAGAAATCCATGCAACGTGTCACGCAATGCTGGTACCTCCTAAAACACAAGCACTGTGTTGTGTGTTGTAAGCAGAAAATGAAGTAAAACTTGGGGAAATATGGACGCAGAGCTCATCCAATCAACAACAGGCTACGTCGCGAAAGCAAAGTTAACGTTACTTAAAAAGTAAAGCAAACCAACAGAGGCAACACACAAACATTCAACGAAATGCACGAAATGATGGATAAAGACAGTTTGTTGGAGAGCTACTGTGCGTAAACAAGCGAAAAGAGAAAACTAAACACACACGGCTATCTAAGTAGTAACCAGAATGAACTGGAAATCTAGAACAAAATTCTTACTTTTTGGAATAAAAAGTGACCAGACGTTGGTTTCGTCTTTCAACAAGCTGCAAAACGCGTAGAAAACCTCCACAGTTGGTTAAAAAGTAGTTAAAAGGAGTAGTTACGGAGCGTAACACCGTAAAAACATAGACCGCATGATGGGATACAACTTACCCAAACTGCTGTATTTGGTGCTCACACCTCGCTTAAACCGACCGAGCTTCTCCTTGCCTCGCTTCTGCGGTGAGTTTAAGTCCCAAAAAACAACCGTTTTCACTTCGCTTTTCCCTCTAAAGCCTCGCTGCACTAGTAATTTACTGCGATGCTACCGACATTTTCTTCGTCTCCCCAAGTTCTCACATTGAAAGGCCGTTTTTGGATGACTGCGCTCTCAAACAATTCTCCCTTTTGCGACGCCTTTTCGGGTCCTCCCACTTCCCAAGCAGGAGGAGGGATCTGAACAATAGGGACTGGCTCCCAAAATCCCAGAGCCGGGTAGGCCACTGCACCGCTTTTTCTCTAGACTACAGATCCCTACTCACGGCTAATGAGGACTTTCCAGAGTTTGTGCGTAAAACTACAACATATTCCACTGTTTAGGAAGTAGCCTATAAGATGTCAAAAAGTCCTGCAAATTTGATTTCTTATAAACTACGGTGTCCCATAGGAGAAGAGTGCGCCCCCTCCCCCTCCTCCTGCTCTGTTCCCCCTGATTTGGTATGCGTTGGTCCCCTCAGAGTTTGTATTGACCCCCGTCCATGGAGGCCTGCAGGCCCTCTAGTGCAGCTGTGCAGTGCTGTGCAGTGTTGTGTTGTTGTGAATTGAACGGGCTCAGTCAGGACTGTGTGGCGCGCACACACACACACACACACACTCTCTTATACACACTCTCATACCACAGTGATCACAGCTCAAGCCCCCCTATGTGCTCACTCTGGAATTCTCTTCTCCACTTCAATCAGCACACTTTGTAAGGTGGGGAGCCAGTCCTGTCCAGTTCATTAATAACTGACTATTCCCTGATCACAGGGGCTGATAGCAGGGGGCTGTTGGTGGGAAACAGGCCGGGTCTTCCCCTCTGAATGCAGGAACTCCCACCATGATGTTACCTGAGGGGTTATTGCAACCCAGCAGGGCTGCGTTCACTGACACGCTGTGGCTTTTAATGACACCTGTTGCTCTTGTTCAGGTAAAAGTTGAGGACCAGACTCTTTGGATTTTGATTGCTTTTTTCTTTTTTCAATCAATGACAGAGCATTACTAATGTATCCACAAGCCAGACTAAGCACGTCATAACCAGAAAGTTATTCTAGCTTCAAGATCTGCTCAAGGACTCATTAATTGTGGGTGTTTTCCAGTGTTGTTCTGCAGTTTGCCAGCAAATCTCTGCCAATGTTTTGGTGTTGTTGCTTCTGGGCGGGGGCTCTGTGTGTATGTAGCTCCCTCACTAGCGCCACCCAGCACAACACTGTAGAGTAGAAACAGAGAGGGAGAGAGAGAGAGAAAATGGGAACCCCAAAAACCGCTCCATGCTGCCCCTCCCCCCTCTCTACCTCTCCACGCAGTGCTGGATGAATTAGCTCGGGACAAAAGGCTTTGTGGGCCGGCCATGAAAGGCCTATTAACCATGCTGCATCCCCCAGAGGACACCGCCTCCCAGAATGCCACTCTCTCAGCAGGCCGCAATCCCAGCATGCACCGCTTTCCTTCAGTGCTAACCCCTGTCACCCCAGAACCTCACCATGGAGCCCCACACAGATTGTCATGTAGATGATTATAAATGTTGTTATGAACGTAATAGGGAGTGAGAAGCAGAGTGGGGGGTGTCAGAGGTGTGTGTTAGTGTGGTGTGATTTGTGTGTTTTTCCAACAAAGATTCAGAGTAGGATGGAGTGAGAGCGCAGGGTGTTTGGGTGTCAGGTGTGCGTTTATCCGGTGTGTCTCATTCCTGAAGGGTGTATTGTTCATCAATGAGTGTGTGTGTGTGTCTGTGTGTAGTGTATGAGGTGTTTTTTTTTTTCTAAGAGTCTCAACCATGCAATGCAGTCTCCTCTACGACCTCCTCACTCCATTGTTTAGCTGTTCACCATGACAACGACCCACTCTCTCCTTCCCTCTCAGTATCCTGCTGACCTTAGCAGCTGTGTCACTTCCTCAGTGTGACAAAACCAGATTGAATCACACACACACACTTGCGCTTTGTGTTGTATAAGAGGACTAAATCAGCACACTTTTACCCTTAAATTGATTGAAGCAGGGCTGAAAAGAAATCTCTCTCTGATAGGTCATCAGCCCCTTCCCTTCGCTGTGAATTTTCCTGAATATTTCTGCTGCGTTCACACTTCGGCTCTACCTGAGTTTGTGCAGAAATTTTACGAGGGTGCTTGCAGGAAAAAGTCAGGAGGAGAGATTTGGGTGTTTGCATTCACACAAAAAAAGATCTGGAGTGCAGTGCACGTGTGAAAGGGCCTTTGATAGTATGACTTGACCCGCTGACTGTGTTTTCTCATCCCACTGATATCTGCCATCTCTAAGCACTCCGATCACCCAGTAGAATGGAAAACAAATCATGCTCAGTTTTTAAGGACTCAAAAAAAAGACATGGACAATGTCTCATTGATGTAACCCATTGATTTTTGAAGAGGTGCTTTGAAGCCTAATGATGGTGGTGGCCATATTGGAAATGTTGACTAATGCTGAAGGAGGTGGAGTTGAGGTGGGCCTTAAGCCTCCTTGGAAACAACTAGCATGTGACCACCTGTCAGTAAAGTAAGTAATGCCCCTGATCTACAAACTCATGCAAAACTCTAAGCATTTAATACAAATAAATGAGTTATAAAAATAAATTCACTCCTTTAAGGTTTTTACACAGAATGAAACGATCTGTAAAGCCCACCCCAGCTTGAAAAGCGGACTGTAAACCTGTTTATTATTGGTGGAAAATGAATTTTAATATTAGACCTACAGAGGATTTCATTTGCTTCTGGACCCAGCTCGGTAGGACACTATAGGAACCACCATTTTCTGCTTGACTTCTTTTTTTAAACACTGGCAGACGCTGCTTAGTTAGCACACAGCCAAATTAATTAATTTGAACTTGAAGTCTCGCCTCTGAGCAGGCAGATCGCCAATCAAAGTTTTTGAGTTGGCAAATGGGTTGACCAATCAGATTTCAGAGGGGTCAGGCCACCCCAGGCCAACCAACCATAGAATCAAGTTTTGACCGTGCGATTAGCTCAATATGTTTTATAGTCATTGTGGAGATTCATTGCCAGTGTGGACTGGAGGAATGATAGCAGTGGAAATAACTTTGTCCATGTACATATACTAGGTTTAGCTTTATGAATTAAGACAACGTTGAAAATAATCAGAACCTTTTCTATGTAGTGAAAAACTGAAATGTTTAGCTCTGTGGGAGTTTCAGGGTTCATCATAGTGACAGGAGCACTGTGTTGCTGGTCCCTGCAGAAACACCCTCTGGCTCACCTAACTGACACATTCAAACAACAGGTGTTTCTATCCCAACCCAAGGGTCATTCTATTAGGCCTTACCATTCAGGACACATAATACCATTACAGAATCTGAATAAAAGATTTAATGAAGCATGGTGGGAGGTTGAGTCAACAGTACAGTGGTAGCAGTTCCCCATCTTGTTGTTTTCAAAGCACATTCACCCAAAAATGAATCATGTGAGTGACTGAAGAACAAATGTCAGAGCTGTCCAACAACAGATTCAAGAAGGGACTGTGATTTTTTTTTTTCTTCTGAATTTCTGACTGACATCCGAAGACCCAAAGAACAGACGTCACAAATCCCTCTGTCCCAGGTGTCTGAGGCACTTGCGGGCATAGCCACTGTGAATAACTTTCTTTCCAGTCCATCTTAATGAAATCAAATTAAATGAAGTCTCAGAAGGAGCATATTGGGAAATGTCTCCATAGAGAACTAAATGATGGTGTTTTATGACCTTTGAACTACAGCTTTATGCACATGATTTATATAAAATCCATCTGAAAACATGAATTAAATCATTCATTTTTCTTAACAGCGCAAGCCTAACAGTCAACATTGTACGTAAAAGAACTTCGCTTTTGCAACTACAAGGGACAAGTTAAGAGCATTTCATTCACATGAATCATCAAATTTGGCTGTTTTCATTCTACATGCAGCTCACCCGAAAATCTTCAGGAAATGTTTAGGAGTGCAGTGCACAGTTGAAATCAACATTTTAAAGTATTTTAACCGTCGATTGAGTCGTCTGCGGATGATGCAGGATATTTCTTCTTCACAGGGCGTTTTGATCCTGTAATCATTTGGACCATCAGTTTGTTAGATCAACAAATAACTTATTTATAAGAAGTTCACATTTCCCAAGAGAAAAATAAGACCGTTTTTGAAAATGCACTTTTACAGTACATTAGTATTTTTGTTGACAGTAAAAAGAAGACATTTATATACAATATTTTTGTACACCAAAAAACTAAACTAACACTGTTAGCCTAGCATAATGACTAGCTACTGGGAGATACAACTGGCCTAGCCCTTCGGCATAAATACGTTGGTTTTTATTCAATTTTATTTTTTTGTATGTTTATTACTCAACACAGCAGGATTATCAACAAAAAAAGTATTCTAGTGAGTTTTTGTGTGTATTGCAAAAAAAATCAATCTTGACTGTGCAAAGTACAGCCATCAGATAGATGTAATGAAGAACAACAACGTTTTAAAATGTACAAATATACGCTAAACAAGACGCTCCTATTTGTTAGCATGTCTCAGGTTTATAGATGCGCACACACGCTGAACTGTGCCTACGGCTCATATCAAGACACACAATGAAAATTCTCTGTAAAACTCAAGGAAGAGAGATTTATGGTGTCCTTCATCTTCAGAGGTCTTCCCTTAAAGCACTCACACTCAAAAAGAGGGAGCATCTTGTACTTAAGCTGTGCTTTCTTGCCCGAGGAGCTTTTCATATCCGGAGATTTTATTGTTCTTTTCATTTGTACTGATGTAAAGCTCACTGTGTGTGCATGTGTGTGTGTGTGTGTGTGTGTGTGTGTGTGTGTGTCAATGGGATATGGAGAGTAATAGGCTGTTATTGGTTCTCATTCCAGTGAGATTGTGCTGTTGAGACAGAGATCCAGCTCAGGTGGGGTTGGACCTCAGGGGGAAGGTGTGTGTGTCATGATGTTAAATGTGTGTGTTAGTGTGACGTGAGACTCCTGCAGAGGGGCCTCGTATCTCCACTGAGACTCCATGACGGTTTCATACTGCAGCGGAATTCTGAGCGGTGACGGCATCTGTTTGTTGAGATTCATTTGGTTTATTTTATTTACTCTGTTTACGTGTTTGCTTCAGATATTCAAAAACCTGATGTTTTTCCAGGATGTCAACATCCCTCGTCTTCACCGCTCAGAGCTGAAATCTGTAACTTTCCATTTCTGTTTTAATCCTGTTCCACTCATTACTTGTTTCCACTGTGCAAATGTTTCTGATCCAATAATCATTTTTGCTCTCTCAGCAATTTCTATTTGGCATACTCGATGCTCCCCTCAGAAGCTCCTTTATTAAATCTGAAGCTGTATTTAAACAAGCTTTCTCAAAAAGGTCTGAAGCGTTCAATACAAAATGTGAAATGGTTGAATTCAAAGTGAATGCTTGAGCCTCAGGGTCCTTTGTCAGTGCAACTTGTAGCCTGAACATTATACTACAATCTATCATTTATTTTTACCACTGTAAACCAAAGGCTCTTATATCGGCTAACTGTATCATCCTCAGCATGTTATTATGTTGTCAAATGAATGCATGAAAATAAAATAGTGCACTAAAAGCCTGAAACTCCATGGACACTCCATGGTCAGTTTTAGGACCCCCTTGAAAAGGAGATGCTGCATCTTAAGCAGCTATTGAGGCATTTACTTATAATCTAATGGTGACCCCAGGAAGAAAAGCTGAGCTCTAAGGTACAGCTAATGAGGACCCTAATAAATAAACTATAAAGCCTATAAAGCCCAACTATGTATTTTAAATGCCATCTCAACATACAGTAACTTTTAAAAACAGTAACAGGTAAAGAAGTGGAGCTAAGCCTCCAGGCAGGTTTCTATTGATAAAACATATAGAGAGTATAACCATTTTTTTGTTTCTGTTTTGTTTGTTTATCAGACTGTAAACATGTGAAGTGATGCTGTTGAATGGGCATTTTAATATGGACTCTAAAGGAAATTCTTTGCAATTTGGAGCCAGCCTCAAGTGGACAATCAAGGAACTGCAATTTTTGCAGTTGTGCGTCTATTTCATTTTTCAAATTGGAAGTTACTGCCTGGTTCAACATCAAGAGGAATGTGTATAATATTAATTGTCTACTTTAACACCAAAAAAGTATTTCATTACGTTTCTGCTTGTGAGGAAATTATCTTTTTTTTTTTTAAGGTTATTCTTTCCTCATTTCAACATTAGATAAGTATTGCTGCTACATCCTCATTTAATATGGAGTTATAGGCAATATAAGCTATACTCATATAGATACATATTTCTCAACTTCGTTACTGAGTTTGGCATCAAAGTGAAAACCTTGTTTAATTGAAATCTGTTCCTTTAAAAACAATGTTTCCCTTTTATTTAGTGTCTCAAATGAAACTGATTGGATGAAAAAATGTGGGGTGGAATCAACCACATTTTTTGTCAGTAATTGTGAAAATGCTCAAACAAAACTAGCAGCAACATGTGAGAAAATCATCTTATTGACTCAATCTGACCGACCTCCATCCATCTCCCTCTGCCCGCTCCACTTTCTTTTGCCTTATCAGAGCAGCCATGTTTCTACTGGTGCAGAGCAGTAAATATCCTTTGCTCTTTGGGGTACAAAGCCTGTGGAAAGTCTCACAGTTGTGACTTTATATCACTATTAGACTGAAGTGTGAGTTTTGACTATGACTTGAACTGTGTCCAGATGTGGTAGACAGTCATAATTGGACCTGGAGCCGGTTAAATCCTAGCCCCACTCTGCTCGGCTCAGCGCAGCTCTCATATAGCTGCTTGGCTTGACTGTCCTTACAGCACTTCACATTTTACAAGTAAAACATTAATATCTGTGCCTTGCAGTTTGATGTTTTTACAGCTATCTTTTCTCTCGAGGGAATAGGATGAAGAACGGCCAACAGAAGAGTCACATGCTACCAAAGGTTTGGTAGTAAAGTTAACTTATAGGCACAAGTCGGTGCTGCTGAAAGCTCCTTAGGGTCAAACGAAAGCCGAGGTCAAGGAGTGTAAGCTGTATATCAGAACACAGGGAGTGAAAGCCAGCAGACAGAGCTGTGGAGGGAAGAGAAAACATCCACACACAAAAAAAACGACATTCCACCTTTTATCAAGCACCTGGTTTTATCATCCGAACCCTCCCAGCATATGGTTTTATTTGGATCTGTCTCTCTATCACTCCCCCATCTTCTCTCCCCTTCTCATACTTTTCCCTCCTTCCTCCCATCATCCATCTTGGCTTTTGCTTCTCCTCCCTTATTTTGACTCACTTTCTCAAACTCCTCCACCCTCTGCCTCCTATCATCTATCTACCATCCCTCCCTCTTTCCAACTCTCCCTCTCTGACTTCCTGCTTTTCACCCTGCCAGACGGTCATAATTAACGGGGAAAAACGATAGTCCCCCTGGCCCTCGGGAGCCCTCTACACTGACTGCCCTGAGACTGACAGACAGACAGACAGACTGTGTGTGTGTGTGTGTGTGTGTGTGTGTGTGTGTGTGTGTGTGTGTGTGTGTGTGTGTGTGTGTGTGTGTGTGTGTGTGTGTGTGTGTGTGTGTGTGTGTGTGCACTGTTTCCCCTCATACCTCCAGACTTTTGGCCTATGGTCTGCACTCAGCTCAATGCGTCTTTATGTTCAGTGTCAGCAGCGAAGCATGATCTCAGCCCCTCCGAAAAACACAGCAAATGACTTACAGAGACTCCAGAACACAGGCTGCAAACACAGACCGGTCTGCTATCCAAGAGCAATAACACACACACACACACACACACACACACACACACACACACACACACACACACACACACACACACACACACACACACACACACACACACACACACACACACACACACACACACACACTATACTGTACAAGACTATATAAGACGTTCACTGGCAGTAACTCTCATTATTACTAATTCTTACAGGAAAGCAGGAGAAAGTGGAAAAAGTGAGGAAGAAAAAGTTGTGTAATAAAGTTGTTTTAGACTGCGCCCTTCTCCTTTTTAGCAATTTTAGTCACGTCTGGGATGCAAAAACAAACAAAAAGGAAACAAACAATCAATATAACGCCACCTGTACATACATGTGCTTTACTGTGTGGGTCTCTGTGCCCTCTTGGCATGCCCCCACCTCCCTCCTCCTCCTCCTCCTCCCTCCTAGGCTACAGTGCTGGGAGGCAGATCCCAGATCAGAGACGAGCAGGGAGCTGATAAGGAGCTGCACTGATGCTATCTGTCAGTCACAGCCAGAGGGCGGGGCTAAAAGCCAAGAGGTCAGGACTCTCACAGTCCCTTGGCTCTCCCCTCCTTCCTTATCTAAACAAACTACTTCTTGACATGCTAGCTCTCTCTCACACACAAACACACAGGCATGGTGCATAGGCGTTAGGCCTATTAATACTTCAAATTATGGCCTCATATAGGATTGTAATAAAAATCATTGCCACTCGTTGCACCTGTCTAAATCTGCAACAAGTGATTATTGTTATTATTAGTAATTTAACCAACATCTTTTAACATCTTGTACTTAAGTAAAGCATTACTAAAGCAAAAGTCAACCTATACAAGTGCTCAATCCACACACACTGTAGCATAATAAAGCAAAAACACCCACTATCTCCACAATCTGTGTTGTCTGCTCAACTTAAACTATGTTTTTCAGATACTGTTTTCATCCTCACAAACTCTCCACTCTCTGCATGTGTATATGATTACATGTCAGTGTTCACCCCTGAGGGTTTGCAGGTATATGAAGAGTGAGCGTCTGTCTCTGTGGATGTGTGTGTGTGTGTGTGTGTGTGTGTGTGTGTCAGTCCAGCAGTGTAAATATTGTGTTGTGCTCTAGTAACAGCTCTTCCTCTGGCTCTGCAGTAGCTGCACACTCGGTTGTTTATTTTCCTTCCTGACGGACGACTTCTTATCAAATAAGCAGACACTGCCTCCTCGCCTGCTGTCCAACCACGCGCTCCCACAGGATATTCCGCCCACTTTGTCCTTGGTCATCGTGACTGACATCTCAAGGAACCGCTCACACTACTGCAAATAATCTCTGCAACATGTCTCAACTCTTAAACGTATGAGCTTGATTTACAATGTGTGCTAACACGGAGCAGATGTGACAAATGACACAGTGTTTCCTTTCCCGTTGCTATGACAACCCCCTCAATGATGACAGAGATAAGGGCCAATGGTGGCTGCAACAATAGGGGCTTTTATGAGTCAATGTGGATCTGGAGAGTCACTCCAGACACTTGAATGAACACGTTTTCTAAAAAGGGCTTTTAAACAGCAAATTACGATCCTTCTGGTAACAGAGGTCAACATCTGCAGCAGTCCTGGAGCGTCTGATCCTGTTAAATTATCTTCATCAGCAGAATTTTCCCGATTGTTGGATGTAAAAGATTTGGGTCATATAGCCTACACTAATAAGCAATACCATTGGAGTATTTACCTTTAATAGAAAGGTTCGAAACACACACCTCATAAACTTTTGGTAAAGTTTTGAAACATATATGAACTAAATTTACAGAACGAAGCTGCCATTCAGTTTGGAAGTAAATATTTCAACATCAAAAGAAGAAAATATGCTTCTTAAAGGGAATCCAAGTTTTTCCGCTGTATGTCCTTATTATTAACACGTCTGGGCCTGTGATAACTTTTGCATTGCATGATCAGTGGTTTTTAAGTTAAGTGAAATAAAAACCTAAGCGTTGGTTTAGGGGCGTCATATTTTTTTATTGAACAAGAGCTACAAACTGGATTGGTGGAAGCTTTAATCAGACAGAGGAGGATCTAAAAAACATCTTCCAGGTTGCATTGCAAAGTTGAATCTCATCTCATTACGGGAAGCATTCAGTGTTTTAAATCCAAATTTGAGGCTATTAGTCGAGATATTCTGAGGTGTGTTGGTCTACTAAGAATTTAAAAAAGAACTCTTATTATATCCTCAAATGTAAGGAAGTTCAGAAATCATCTAAAGTCTTGAAAGGCTTTAAACTGAAGAAATAAACTAACACTGAATTTCTTTCTCTTAATTTTGCAGTGTGCCACTTTTTGTTTCAGTGTAATGTCACTGTACTGTAACACACGAGAACCACCCAAGAAGAACATCTAGGAAACTTACCTGGCCAAGAAAACTAATTCCCTCTGTTTTTTCCCCCTCTTTTCTTCAGGTAGAGTACATCCTAACTGAAACCACCTGGCCATTACGAGCCCGCTCCTCTCCTCAACCCTCCTCCCATATGTGTGTCAGAGTGTGTGTGTCATAGTGTGTGTGTGTGTGTGTGTGTGTGTGTGAGGAGTCGAGAGCAGTGAGAAACTGGTCCATGCATGGTCCTGATTACATGTTTATGTCCATATTTGTAAGTCTGCTGGAAGGCGTTAGCGTGTGTATGTGTGTGTCTGTGGTGCTGACGACAGAGTGTGTCTCCATGTGTATGTATGTGTGTGTGTGAGAGAGTGAAAGTGTGTACACTGTTAGTTGTAAGAGTAAATAAACGCAGTGCAGCAGGGACTCACGTGGCGTTATTATCAGAGCTCAGAGAAAAGACAAACTGTTTTTTTTCTCTCTGGTTTGATTCCTCCCCACCCTCTGCTGCCCCTCTCTACGACCCACTGCAGCACACACACACACACACACACACACACACACACACACACACACACACACACACACACACACACACACACACACACACACACACACACACACACACACACACAAGCACCACCTTGCCCCCACTGCCCCAAATTCAACACATGGCTCCAATCACAGGATTATTTTTAGCACATAAGAATTCTAATCAGTTGTATTGTGATTGTTTTCAGTTTATGCACTCTGTCTGAGTATGTGAATAAAGTTTTCAGCTCCAGCTCTACAAACCGTCCCCTTATAAGTGTCCCAGAGGCAGATTCAGGATCTTTTGGGTCATTTTGGCCTCTTTTTTTTTTTTTATAACTGATGCTTGATTGTAATCACACCCTGGCTGCCTTGTCGTGATTGGGGAATTCTTCAAAATGACCCAGATGCAAAGCCAACCTTCTGTGGAATCACTTACTTTGATGATCTCTGAAAAAAAAAAATCCACAAAATAAAGTTTGGTTTGGAAACCGCGGATCAAATACACACACACGAGGGCTTGTACGCTTGTACAGTATGCAAACACACACTCACAATTTGTGGTACACTGAGGCATTCTTTCTCCTTCTTTCTCTCTCTCTCTCTCGCTCTCTCTCTCTTACACACACACTAACTTACACTCATTAATCTGGGCAGACTCAGGAAACCGCTCCAGCGAGCTGGCTGGAGGCCCTGGGAGGGGTGGCGGGGTTGAAGGGGTGGATAGGGGACGAGAAAGGGGGGGATCAAAGCCAGGACGAGAGCAGCAGACTCGCTGAAAAGAAACAGCAGAAGAGGGAAGAAAGGAGAAAGGAAAGTTTGGAGACGGAAGAAAAGAGAAAGGAAAATTTCCTTTGCTCTTGAGCTTTGAGAATACAGGAAGGAGAGAGGATCAGAAACCCTTCGATTTAATGAACTGGGAGTGTGTGTGGGTGTGGGTGCATATGCGTGTCCATTCTACACTTCCAGGATTTTCATGAGAGTGTATGTGTGTGTGTGTGTGTGTGTGTGTGTGTGTGTGTGTAAAAAAAAGTCATGAATAACAAGTTCTGAGAGTGGAGAAATAAAATCTGCAGAGTATCTTTGACAAACGAACAAACCATTGAATAAAATCACGGCTGAACACACACCACACACACATACTACTGTACACACGCACACGCACACATGCATTTCTCCCCTCAAAAAAAGCTCTGCAGGGAGGGTCGACAGTCCTTAAGAAAATATTCCCCAAAGCACTAATTAGAAAAACGATGGAGCTTGTTAATAGCTACCCTACCCCCCACCCCCACCCCCCCACACCCCCTCCCATACACACACACACACACACACACATTCCCCCTCCACCTAAACCCCACCCTCACCCCACATCACCCCACTGGTCTTGCAGAAGAAGAAGAAAAAAATACACAAAAACAAAACAAAAAAGATTCTGGCAGGAGGAGAAGGAGCGTTCCTCTGGCAGGCCTGGGTCAAGGCCTATTTACCTACCGCAGCACTGCTCTCTTTCTCTCTTTCTCTCTCACTTACAGCACCAAGCACCTCCCTTCATTGCAGAAACCTGACCCTACATCTCACATACGCACACACAGGAACACACATCCACACAAACCCACCAAGAAGTGGCACATGGTCATGGTTAAAGCGTTTTTTGGTTCCAAATGAAACCCAACCTCGCGTTGAGTTATTCCTCTCATTTCTGAATCTTCATTTCAGAAGATGTGAGAGAGGAGGAGAAGTCCCATTTCCCCCTCCTTCTTCTTGAATAATTCCCCCTCTATTGTCCCCGCTTTTCGTCTCTCGTCCTGATTAAGTTGCACAGTAAAAATACGAGTGAGAGTTAAACACCCAGAGGGTTTCTTGAGGCTTTATTATTCATCGCTGGGAGCCAGTTTCGGAAAATTGAGACAGAGGGAGAGGAACAATAGTGTAGATTTTCACACGGTAAAGTAGTTGAAAAATCGGAACGAAACACACACACTTATATACACGCACAAACAACCAAACGCTACATAAAGTCAGTGCAACGAAAGTGTCTTCACACATGTCTCAATCAGAGCAAATGAGGTGGCAATTTCAGGGAATCAATTTGTTTTCTCTCCGCTCCCTTAGCTTTCTATCTGTTGCTGACATTTCCTCCCTCTGCCGGAGCCAACCCAACCGCCCATTACTACACCACACAGGCCCTTATTAAATGTATATATAGTCACGCTTCAGCCAGGACACACTTTCTCACACAAAAGCCCCAAAAAAGTGGCCAACACGGGGTCACTCAACAAATTTCTCTTATGAAAGAATACACAGAAGTTGAAGTTTGACCGAGATCCAAGATGGCCTTGGCCTGTGTCGGTGGATGAATATAGTCAAATCCAACATGCCCAAGTCGTGTTTCACATTGTCCCCCCCCCACGGCCACCCCCCTCCTTCCCCAAAATGTGTGCCTCCCTGTCATGCTCCTCTCCAGCACTCATTAGAAACATCTCACTTAGAGTAACGGTGTTATTTCAGTGTTTGTAGCTCGTTATGGGAGTGTTTTTCCTGCGGCGTGGACCTTGTCGTGTGTGTGTGTGTGTGTGTGTGTGTGTGTGTGTGTGTGTGTGTGTGAAAAGAAAGAGGGAAAGCAAAAAGAGGAGGGGGGGGGCAAGAGAGGGTGGGCTTCTTAAACACGGGGTGAGAGCGTATGAGTGTGATTCCAGATGTGTTTTTTACAGCTCTGGCAAGGATGACAGGGCTGTAAAGAACCTCTCCTGGAGTCGCCTGGAGGGAAAGAGAGGGAGAAAGGGGGGGGGGGAGTTATGGGTAAAGCTTAAAGCTCGGCGGCTAAAGGCCCTGATGGATGAAGCCAGAGAGGAGTTAGGGGAACAGGAGAAAGGTTGGGGTATAGGGGTTCTCAGAGGTTTTGGGAGAAGTTAAGTACGGGACAGGGTTTGGGGCCTATAGGGGGTTGAAAAATTGGCAGTTAAGGGGGAGGTTGAAATATCTTTTCCTGGCAAAACAAAAGTCCCACTTTATTGGCTCAGGTGTGTAGTGGGAGAGTCTGGTAATGTATATTGGTGACAAGGGATATAACTCATTGTGTCATACAGCAAAAGAGGTGTGTATGTGTGTTTGCATCCATTAATGGGTAATGGGTGCAGGAGTGACGAAATATGAAAATGGAAAAAGAAACAAGAGAAAAAAGCAAACAGCCATGACGGAATAATAAAAAACTAAAAGCAAGTCAGCTGTAATGTTCATTCAGATTGTTGAAAATTTGGGAAAAACAGTCGTTTTTACCAAGCCTTGATGTTGGTAACTTGCGCATGGTTGTTGTTGTTTTTTTTTTGCATGGACGCACATGGATGTACATGGATGCACCCATTGGTTTCAGAAGAGGCATTATGAAACCCAGCAATGGCAGTCACCATATTGGAAAAACTGACACAAACTTACTTCTGGCTTCATAAGAAGCAAGCAAACAGGTGAAGCTGAGGCTGCCCACATTAATATTGTGGTTTTGGAAACATAGCTTGTTGCAAAATATGAAAACAAAACAAACAAAGCCGACAGTTAAACTTCAGTAACAGGATTTAGCTGAAGTAAAGCCTCCCAGCAAACAGCAACATCACATTGGCTTGTCTATCAAATCAAATATGCCCCTTATTATGGAAATGGATGCATAACTCTTAGCCTTCACAATTAAAACCGTTGTGTTAGAAATAAATTCAACCCTAAAGAAATGAGCTTTAGAGACACTTAACATTGTTTTTGTACCAGGTTGTAAACATGTTTATTTGTGCTCTAAAAATGGCATTTTGCCCCGCTGCATTGGCTTTATTTTTTAATTGTCCCTTGGCCTTTATAGCTAAAAAATAGCATGTATGTGTAACAAACAAACCAAGATCTGTGTAAGGATAATAACGTGACCATCACTCACTTTAAATTTCTATGGATCAAAAAAAATAGACATAAAATGTTCACTTCTGAGCTCGTGGTCATGAATTTAGCAAAGACATTTCACTTTTTAATGAACTTTAAGACATTATACCTCATAGGCCCAGAAATAGATACAGATAGAGAAACATAAAACCATAACCCAAAGTACAAAACATATTGAAGTCAGACTGTGAAAGAAAGCTACAACTAAGAGACCAGGAAACAACACAACAAGAGAGTTTGAAACTGTACCATGCAGGAGGTATGATGTAGGAGTGTGTGTTCACATATGTAATGCGTGTGCACAGTGGGATCAAGCTCTGCGGGTCCTGCAGCTTGTTAGTCATGCTCGTTAATATGCGCCTTTTTTTATGAGCTCTGTTCAAAGACTGACGTGGTGTTTCATCTCAACCTTACCTTCTCCTCGTAGACAGAGACAGAGGAGAGTAGGAGGAGGAGAAGTCAGGGGTCAGTGGAGGAGGAAAGGGGAAAGAAAAAGAGGAGTGGGACTTGTAGATTAGTGTGTAGAATACGTTCACAAGTCATTGTAAAAAAAAAAGTTTAGTTATTGTTTTCAGATTTCAGAAGAACCGCTTATTCAGTTTTTGCTCAGTATCGTATATATATATATATTATGTATGAGAACAGTTAGCTTAGCTTAGAATAAATGCATTTAGACCAAAAAACAAATCATTCATTAATTCATTCAAACAGGGGAAACATCATCCACGGTTCAGACGGATGACTTCACAAAAATACTGGTCCAAGAAATTCTCCAACACAACAACTTTCAAAAAGACAATTCTCATTCTTAAACTCAGTTTTTTTTTCTTTTCTTTTTTTACAGATTGAATTAAAGACTTTTTTTTGAAAGAGTGAGTTTAAGAGGTAGTGTAGAGGTTTTGGATTCTGCCACCTTCAGATGGTTGTAAAGCAGTTTAATCCCCATTTCTAGTCTCTATGCTAAACTAAGCTAACAGCCATAACTTATTCAGGATGCCGTATGATATCAGATATAGAAAAACTTGAGATAAGAACTTGCTTAGGCCCTGAAATATAATGTGAAAGAGGCAGAAGCGGAGGAGGAGGATGTGGCTGTGAAAACACGCCATATTGTACCTTCACATACTGTGTGTGCGTGTGACCGCTCACTCGCCCTCTCCTCCCCTCCCTTGCAGTCCTCCACAGGCACGCCAGCACCTCCAGGTCCGGAGAGCAAGCCTTTCTGGGGGATCAGAAACAGATGTGCCTCCTGCCCCCTTCTCTTAACTCGCACAAAAACACACACGCTGGCTTGTACACACACATGCTGGCGGCAATTCAGAACCGGCACCAGGACCCAGCCGGAGTGACGGGGCAGCGTGGCCCTGAGCTTGACCCAGGCCCGCAGCCCCTCAGACAGGAAAGGGACGCAATTGGCTTCAGCTGTGACCCTCCGCCCCCTCTCTCCCGCCAGCCCCCCCCCATCCCTTCTCATTAAGACAAACTGTTTTTTAAGGCAAAGCAGCTTTCACTACCACTAAAGCCAACACCCTGGAGCATGAAGAGGGGCGGCGGGGAGAGGGGGAAAAGACGCAGGGAAAGTAAAGAACAAGAAACAAATAGAGCTGGAGCAACGGGGGTACTAAGGAGGTAATAAAAAAAAAAGAACAAAAGATCAAGGTAGAGGAAAAAGTTAGAGAAAGGGGGCAGAGTGCAAGAAAATCTGAAGCAGGGAGGGAAAAGTCAGGCATACATATCACTTGCAGCTGTTGTAGGCACACATTCCCAGAATCCATTGCAACTTGGAACAGATTTTCTAATGCGAAAGGGCGGTGTCATGGTTACATTAATATCAAACATCCAAAATAACAGCTCTGACTTGGAGAAAGAGGCAGAGAGAGAGAAAGAAAGAGAGATGAAGTCAGCTAATAATAATGGCAATAAAATGAGAGGCCTAATTATAAACAGCACTGAGACGTTTTTGTCTTGGAGAAAGACTTCTGAGTGTACAAACAACATATTTGTTTGTTTAGGGATGTACAGCAAAGACAGATGGAAAGAATTAGACTTCATTCACTTCCATTAAAAAAAACGTTGTTTTTTATTCCGCTTGCCTCTGCTTTTGTCGTCCTCTCTAATCCATCAACCCCACCAAACTCCCCCGAAACACCCACATTTCTCTTCCAATTTTTCTTCATAAGAGCGAGTGTTGTTCAGACTCAGTGGAAACTGTGTGTATGTGTCTGTCAGGTCGTCTGTTCCAGGTCATAATGTCTGTAAAAACTGCTGAAAACATTTGCATATATCATGTTTGGCAATCTGCAATGTCCAAAAAAAAAAAAGTGAAACTAAAGAAAACAAACCACACAGAACTGCTTGTGTGTGAGTGTGTGTAAGTGAGAGTGGCAGGGCATGCTGAGGTAGATTAATACCGCTGCTCAGGAGGGGGGTTCCTCTATTCAGGGCTGACTGATGTGCGTCCCAAATTGATTTATGAAAACGGCCCTTAATCAATTATGTGTGGAGAAAGAGGGAGAGAGAGAGAGAAAAGGATAGAGGAAGAAAGCGGGGATCTTAGGGGGGCTGAGTGGGAGTGGGAAATAAAGAGGATAGAGAGGATCAATCTGCAAAGGGGGGGGAGTGTGTGAATGATGCTGCTCTGCTAAGGAATGTGTGTAATGGTCGTCAGTTTATGCCACAGGTGTCCAACACGGTGGATGTGACCGAATGTCAGGGAGACACAAAGCACTGTGGCTGATCCTGATGTGAGAGGCCGTTTCTTTAGGCGACACACTGAGCACGCTCTATCCATAGCATCGATAACATTTATAGGACGGGCAAAGGGCTTTTGACACAGTGCCATGGAGATAGATTGGTGTAGATTGTCCACAGAGAGAGAGAGGGAGAGAGAGGGAGAAGTTGCTAAATCACACTTGTAAAGGAGAGTGAACGGAAGCCCGAAGCATCCATAGATTTCATTTACTCCATTCTCTCGTGATAATGAGTAATTCCAGGAGGTTTTCTCGATATCTCAACTTTTTTGCTCTCGTTATTGCAGGATAACGACGCTGCTTTTCCTATTATAACAGAGTTGTTATATAATGCTCTTGAGTTGACAAAGTCCTCTTCTCGTAAAAAAAAGGGGACAATTTTAAGGCAATCTAACAAAACAATAGGCTGGTCAGTGTGATAGGCCACTAGGCTATATCTCATTCTGCCACCGCCCACAGAAGCGAGGTAAGTTAAGCCTATACTGCGATAGCCTTTTTCACACATCCTGAACATTTTTAGAACATTTCAGGACAGGCTGCCCCTGAGGTTGTCCTGACTTGCCTGTACACCTTCTCAAAGTGGGAGACTTTCTCTGTCGGATGGGAGAGAGGGTGGTCAGTTTCTAACTTTTATATCAAAAAAAGAGTAGAGAAGAACATACTGGTGAGCAGAAATGAGTATGAATAACTTGATTTACAATTGCAACACTCGCTCATGAGCTATGAATGTGATGTCAACGTCATCACCGAGCATGCCCGCTTGCTGGCTGTGAATTAAATGAATACCTGCTGCATTCACCGTCACACATCGGTCTGCCACAAAGCGCTGTCAAGAAGCTCCGCTGTCATTACGCCTTTGACACATTCACGTTGATTCCACAGTGGCAAAAATGTTGGTGTCCCACATTGCATTACGGCGTTGCTGAAGCATGAGAGAGCACAGAACAGAGGGAGCTGCACATACACACGGAGACAAACATGCACCCACACACAGCGCTGCGTTCCGCACTGGCCCTGCCAATCCCGTCACTCACATTCATAGTGAAGGAGAAATGTAACGGGGGACGTAAATATCGCACCCTTGAAACGGCCGTCTGAATAGGCTATCGACTCATCTCGACTTGCGGAAATTTTCATCCAGAGGACTTTTTTCATTCAAAGTCTAAGGGAAGATAGGGTGGAAAATCAGATGTTTGCGTTCACACATGCAGCTCAATCTACAATTTGGGGACATTTTCATGAGTTTTGTGTAGGCTGTGTGAGAAAATACTTTTGTGTTTGTTTTATACTTTTGCACATCTGGGGGTAACAGATGTATGGATGTTTGTGCATTTAGGGGTTCTGTAAGAATGTGTGCAGTAGTGTCGTGTAATTTCTGGTGTGATAATGGCGCAGGTTTTGGCCAGGGAGGGGGCAGTGGAGTAGAGAGAAGCTGCAGTTGTTTAAAAAGCCTTTCGCCTGCCTTGCCCATTGTGCCTGAGACAGGGGTGTGTAGGGGGGAAGTGGGGGGTCACGCTGAGAGCTCGTTTCTCCTGCCTGTCAGAACTCTATCTGGGCTCCAGCCGGAACTAATCAACTCCAATAGGCCTCCCCATTACCCAGGGTGCAATGGGCCACGGGCTGGGGGCTGGCCGGTGGGAAACAGAAAGGAGGAGAACGAAGGGAGCCCCCCCCCCCCCACACACACACACACACACACACACACACACACCCTTCTTACACCACCACCAGTATCACCACTATCCCTACACACGCACACACTCTCCATACACCACTAGCCCGTGCAGCGCACACAACACTCCCACTGTTTCACACTAAAGCAATAATAAACACTTGCAATAATATTTTCACTGCAAGCAATAGCCTGCTTCAGATCAGAGCCTAACACAGCTGTGGAGTACACACAGAGGCACCCACTCAGGCACCCCCCCCCCCACCACCCCCCCACCCCAACCCACCCCATCCCACCCCCCCCCACAAGTGGTTTTGGAAAACTTGAAAAGTTGAAAAATAGTTTTACATTCACTTGTAAGGAACTCAAGTAAAGCCACTGTAGCACTTAAATACTGCCCTCTAGTGGCATTATAACAATGCTGCAACATTTAAAAAGTGAGGGAAAGTGGAATTAAAGAAAATAAATTGTCTTTATATTGTTAAATAATCTGCCAATCAAAAATCCGAAAATCATTTTGAACTTTGCTGCTTGGCACATTACTCTGCAAAATTGGAGCAAGATTTTTTTTTTTAAAATAAAAAAATAAAAAAATAGATACTTTATTGATCCAAAGGTAAATTCAATTAACTTCACTAACTTCCCTTCAAGTAATCTACACGTGATTTCAGGCCATGGGAAACTAGTGGGTCCAATGCTTAAATAAGGAATATGGATTAAAAATAAAACAATCAGGCCTTTTTTAAATCAACAAGTTATTTTTTTAGGTAGCTTTGTGTATACAGAGCATCTGACAAGACAAAGCCAACACCAGTTTGGACCCTATCAAAAGCAGTAGTGAGCCAGTGTGTGCACAAACTTTAGTGTGTGTGTTTTTCTGAGTGACTTCATCCTCCTTCACTGAGGTGAAGTGGGGGCAGATTTAAATGAGTAAAGAAAACTACCTCCCCCTCCCCCCCCAGGTCCCAGCTACACCCCTCATGTCATTGTGTGTATGTGTGTGTCTTCTGCCTGCTCTAATCTCATGTAGGCTATTTAAAAATTTAAAGGAAAAAAAAAATCTAATCATAGAGACAGTTTTCTCCCTCCTCTAAAATCTATATTGCATGATGCATATGATTATGTGCGTATGAGGAGTGACGAAGGTGCTCTAATGCTGAAGAGAGGCCCACCTAAAGGTGAGGCAGAGAAGGGGGGAGTCAAATGGGAACCTTCCTCAGGCCCTGCAGTAAGGAAGAGGGTATTGAGAGGCGCTGGGATGGGGTTAATCCCCATTCACCCCGTCCTTCACTCATCCAGGTCAGGCACAATAAGCCCCGCCTGCTACCCCCTGGGTCTCCTCAGTGACCTTTGACCACACGTTTATGGCTGCTGCCCCTGGCCCCTTTATGCCTCCATCTTATTATTATCTGCAATATTTACTCCTTTTGATTTCCCTGCTGGTCATTGTCACTGCCCACACAGCACTCCTGACTGGCTGAAAAACTCAAGTGCTCTCCTTCCTACTCCAGCATCACCCAAGACACATTAACATTAACTGCAAACACTAACTGAAGTGGAAATGAGTCAGTTTATGACCACTTCTTGATGGCTTTTTGATTCCTGCTCACAGAGGAGCAGTAGAAGAATGTGCCAAGTCAAAGAAAACTGTTACAGTGACCCCTTGTGGTCAGAAGCATCACATGTGCCATGGTGTTGTATGGTATACACTTCTCTCAAACTTTGCTCTGTGTGTAGCTGTAATTTAAAAAAACAAAAACAAATGATCATTCATATGCAGGTCCTTTACTCTGTCATCTCTTTTTAATGCATGTCCATGATCCGGTTTGTGTATTTGTGTGTATTCCTGGCCTCATGTGGCATGTTCTGTAACAAGGTGGGAAAAAATGAATTTCCCCTCAGGGATAAAGAAAGTATGCCTTCTTTCTTCTTCCGTGACAACCTTGACTGTGACATCGTTTTTATAAAACAAGCATGAAGTAGTTATCACTAAAGAAACAGATGACAATTTTTGCTTCACGAACTGAGCAAGTTCCACAACTCAACTAAAACTGTTCGCATGCAACCCATACATTCCCCTGCATCCTTGCTACTCGGTGGACACATTTTCCGGTAGCCTAATGAACATTTATCTGTCTGTTTTAATGTATCATAAAAGTAAGTGACATACAAGTCTGCTGTGTTATCCAGAGGTAACAGCAGGATCAAAAAAGGCAGACACAGGGGCACTTGTGGGGCAGTGGTTAGTGCGCGTGCCCCATGTATGGAGGCTGTGGTCCTCGAAGCGGGCGGCCCGGGTTCGAATCTGGCCTGTGGCTCCTTTCCCGCATGTCATTCCCCAATTTCTCTCTCCCTGATTTCAAGCTCTATCCACTGTCCTGTCTCTCCATAAAGGCATAAAAGCCCAAAAATAAATCTTAAACACTATGCTATGTTAACACCATTCTGATGCAGCCGCAGAGTAATATAGGCCTACATGCATGAAAAGTCACAGTGATAGTCTATAGCACTCATAAATCTATCCTGGTGCTGGTAATATTGTTACTTGAAGAAATACACAATGTATCCAGAGTGCAGTTGCCTGACAGATCCGAATTAAATTGCTGTATGAAAAGCAAAGTCACACATTATCTCCTGTAGGTATACTCACCGACTGTAACTGAAACCCATGAAAGCACTCCCGCTCGAGATATTGCTTAACTAAAAGGTTACAGTGGCAAGAAAAAACATGATTTTTAAGAGGCAGATATCTTGGGCAAAAGCAGACTTTTGATGAACAGCCATCTGCCGAAACTGCTTGAAAAATGGGATGGGGGGAGATGGGATAAGATGCAGGGAGAAGAATAGTGACAAACAGGGAAAGGGGGGGGTTCCACAGCAGCAGCTGGCAGTCCCCAGGTATGGTCCCCAACAACAATCCTGTGGAACCTACGAGACATGAGAGCTCAGGAGCTTTCCATTTTTGGCCACTTGGGAGCGTCAAAAATCAGGCTGTTAAAGCTCCAGTGAAGAGTTTTTAGCTGGTAATGAAAAATACTTAAATTAATAATGATGCCACTTTATGGACTGCAAAAGCAAGCACGACCTTCAGCAACTAACCGATTATTATAACCTAGTTATTACTTGCCTTTTCCACTGCTAAGTTTCTCGATGAGTGATACATTGATTTGACTGTTAAAAGAAAGCAGGATGAGATTATTTATTCAAAGACGCCACTAACACATGTATAGAACATAACATAGCAAAGTGATTTAAGTCCACAGGGGTCACCATAATCATCATAAACTAAAAGTTCTTCAGAGGAGCTTTAAAACAAAACTGACACATTACGACTCCGGGATCATTAATTATATTGATATATAGGCTATAACAGAAGCTGCAAAGTAGAAATACCTTGGTCCAAAAATACTCCATCACAAGTATCAGTAAGGCACCAACACACGAATTAGGATCTGCAACATTTTAATTCTGTAATGCAGCAAAAGGGCACATAAAAGTCACAGTCTTTCTCCCCATCACAGAAGCATTCCCATTTTTTTTTGTATGCATCAAAAAACAAGTAAAAAAGAATAAAGAAGAAAAGCATACTAAATAAAACAAATACACCATACGGTGTTATAAAATACTTGGAGTAGAACCAAAACAAAATATGTACTGCTTAGATAGATTTCTCCCACAAAACTAGAACAAACGAACAAACATATTACACAAAGGATATCTATTTCTATATAATTAGATTTTTTATTAAATGCAGGGCATCTATAAAAGTGCATTAAAGTACAAAAGAAATTTACACGATTCATAACGCAATGGGCACACAAAAGTCACACACACGGACAGTGATGTGGTCTCTCTCTCCTGCAGCGAGTCGAATAACATGCAAATGATTACCGACGTTTTCAACATAATTTACTGTCTTTTTTTATGGTTAAACTCATCTACATCCTTACAACAAACTACCGTTGAAGTTTTACACCGTTTGAAGCAAGTCTAACCTATTTTGCAGTCGCTAGTTTAAAACAAGAAGAGAGCATCACAAAATAATTCCGTAGCGTTATTCCCACTTTGAGCAAATTCATCACTAAAGTGTCTGTGGGCAATGTGCATCATTAATTTGATGAAAATATTCATATAAAAAGGCTATTGTTACATAGAAATAAACCGTATCAACTTGTATGTCAAAGAATATTACGAATATTATTAGGTTTTGGAAAGGTTCACCTAAATTCAAAAAATAATAATAATTAGTGAAATATTTACTGTGCTACAAGAGCAATTTACTCATGAATGTTGAAGTTGAATGACACGAAAAGGCAAGACGAAGAATGGCTGAATAATCCCTCAGTTGTTTTCTTTTAAATAAACACAATACACGTGGCCACATTGATATTTTCAGTCCACGGTTACCATGGCAACTTGTTTAAAAATGTAAACATTGTATGACGCTCGGAATATGACGTCACAGGCTCATTGGATGCCAAAATCCATTCCCACACATGTATGTTACCAACTTGGCTTCCTCCCATCCTCATAGTTCTGGGTTCTCTAGTTGGTGTCCTCTCCCCTCCTCTCACTCTCAGCAGGTGTTATCAGGACTCTGGAGTCTTGAGTAAGAGACACTCGTGTAGAGGCACTTCTGGGTTACAGAGAAGAATGTTCCTTTAACAAACGTGTCAACGTCACAGAGTCTGGAGCAGGTGGGGCAGATTTTAAAAAGCTCCAGGAGCCAGTCCTCATACACCAAGTACTTCAGCATGTATTGCACTGCCTTGGCTGGTGCTCTGTTGAGAAAGAAAATAAAAGACAACAAAGTATTTGTCACAAAGTGCTAATATGTTCCGTTCATACTTCACTGACATGGCAGACAAATTTCAGTCATGACAGGCAAATTAAAAAATGATGAGGAATAAATTAACCCATTAGTTCTTTTTTTCAATATCTACAAATATCTAACAAACAAAGTGAACTAACTGTTCAGTGATGGTGTCAACAAGTTCAGAAATACTGGGGAGGTAGGTGGTGTCATCAGGATCTGCAAAATTGGAACTGTTGTCACGGAAACGCCAAGAGAGGGCGTTTTGTAGGTGGGCTGTCAGGTGACGCAGTTTTCCACTTGAGTGGAGTAGATGAGAAGAGCGGAAGAACTTGGGATGCTGTGCTTCCCACAGCAACGCTCCTGTTGGCTACTGTAGCTTGAAAACCTGGAGAATACATGTGCAAATAACAATACAATTGTTGGTGTGCACTGTATACAGAGTTGCAGCTATGAAGTTAGAAAATAAATCTTACATTTTTAGCTGCACTTTGACCATCAATGTTGCAAGATTTTGTCCAGCCCGTATGGTCTTCTCTCTCATGAAAACATTAGTAAACTGTCTGTCAGTAAAATGTGTAAAATACTGTATTTATTCTGTCACTATTTCTTTTTAGGTTTTTACCACAGCAGTAACATCAGCATGTTGCTCATAAAATAACCGTGACAGACTCAACATGATGAATATTAATTTCTATTAATGTGTTGTACTTATTCAAATCTTTGAAGAATATAATTTAAGCAGTGTTTTCTTTGATGTACATATAGTGCATATCTAGAAGGTTTGCCTTAACGTCATAGACATTCACAAAGACCTTTATATCTCAACATACCTGTAGTTTTTCTGTTGCCTAGTGTTCTCCAAGACTATTGTGCGGCCCCTGTCCTCTTACCCACAGAGAGGTCTGTCCTCTCTGATGACTTTCTGTATGTTGTCTCACTGGCACCCTGTCTCTCTTGTTGTTGGAGGAGACTATGTGAAAACTGATAATAGTTTAATTTGCTTGCTAATGAAATATACTGTTACTGATAATACTGACACGTATAATAATCTCTAAACTACAGTAAAATTACGTGCAGTACTCGGTCAGAGAAAGGCGTAAAGGCGGTCAGGGACGTGCGTAAAGGCGGTCAGAAAAACGCGTAAAGGCGGTCAGGGACGTGCGTAAAGGCAGCCAGACACCGGCGCGGTGGCGGTCGCAGACGCGCCGTTTCAAGCCGTCTCTGTCTGGTTATTTAGACACAGAAGGTATCATTTACAACATCAACAATAGCCGTGCTACTAGCGGAGATTTAGAAAAAAAACCCGGCTTCTTGCAGCGCGGTCATTTATGTTGCTCTTCCCCCAAAATAACCTGTTGATATGACCGATTATTATTATTATTATCTTACACACAGATTAAAGTTCTCTATCATATTTGATTGGAGCTGGATGCTAACTTTAATCTTACACCACACATTCCCTCTCTCTCTCTCTCCCAACAAAGAAATGTGAGGCATCCCTTCACCTAATAATCATAAACTTGACCACATTAGATATGAAAATCATGCTACGCAACACAATATAATCACGTTATATTATTTCACTTGCCAACAAAAACTTTGATATAGATTAACTATTAACATGCAGCAAAAAAGGGAAACGTACACTCACATGCAGGCATCCACTGTCCGTGAAGGAGCCAGGTGTGTCCGAGGCGGGCAGGTGACGGTCAGGGGGGAGAGACAGACGTTTCGGGACCACTAACCAGCCAAACGCGGTTAACCAAGTTGACAAAACCGTCGGGGGAAAAGTGGGCACTGCAGAGGCGGGTGATATTAGTGAACATCAGCTCTCCATCGTGGTACCGCTTCACAAAGTTAATCCACCTGTTCTTCATCCGGGGAATTTGAACAAACAGACCGCGCTGTCCCTGACATCCAGGGAAGATACACTTGAACATTGAGATGAAGGGCCGATCTACGTAGATAGGCCCCGACTTAGCTCCGCCCATTAAAACCTAGAACTGAAACTTGAGAAAACCGTAAAAACGGTCAAAAATCGGAAATCAATCAAACATAGTTGTCAGTCTTTTCACATGTTTAAAGCTATCTTCTTGCAACATATTTAGCGTGCTTGGAGACGTATTTCTGATTTCACTTTACAGGGACTTGCATGTGAGGAAAGTTTAGAAAAACACAGCTCAATCTGCAAAGGAGAGAAGTAACACAGCTACAGTACTTGATATAACACGTTTTAATAGCTAAATGAATTTGCTTCTAAATTAACTCTGAGCAAATTCAATCCTAAGCAAAAAATGTCTCAAGAAATGAGGTAAAATAAGTGTATATACATACTGGACACACAAATGGCTCTAACACTGACCCTATTATGAATGATAAAGATTCAACGCATGCTTTCTGATATCATATCGCAATTTAACTTGTTATAGGTTTAGAAGTATGTTTTAGACAGCTTAAACCATGTCACGTCACATGTCGGACTAACGTGTGTAAGACATAGGTGTAAGGTCAGTTTCCCAGCATTTCTTTTTTTCAGAAAAATGGCTGATTAATCACTTATTTGTTTTCTTTTGAATGAAGCATAGCGCTGAACAGTCACGTGTATAGCACACGTGACCATGGCAGCTTCACTGTTTAAAAAATGTAAACATTCTATGACGCGTGCAATATCATGACGTCACAGGAGCGTTGGATGCCTTTGATCTCTGGATCGTTTATAAAGCCGTTTCAAATTACCTTACGGGGTCAAAGCATTTGGATGCGAGCAAACACAGATCAATCTGCAAAGGAGGGAGGTAACACAGCTACTTGATATAACAATTTTAATCGCTACATTTATATGCTTCTAAATTAACTCTGAACAAATTCAATCCTAAGCAAAAATGTCTCGAGAAGAATTTCACGCAGCTTGTTCACAAACATTTGAGGATTCACCTCGGCTCAGAGTGCCAGAGTTGATAGAAACTGTTGATCCTCAGAGCCTTCAGGATCACATTCGTGTAGCTCAGTCACAGTTAAAGGAGCATCAGTTTTATGATGATTGGGTGATATACAACTTGGTATTGAAAGGGTGTATGAGCTGGGAGCAGTCAATAAAATCAAAGGTCATGGCGCTAGAGTTGGAGTTAGAAGAAGCAAGGGCCATGGAGACTAACCTTACAAAACAAGTGAAAAAACGTGGAAAACAGCTTTTCAGAGTGTGCCAGAAGATGAGTGAGCAAAACTCAAAATGGAAAGGTAGAATAGAAATATTAGGTAATTTACTGAATGAAACAAACATGATAGATGAGTCATTTCGATCAGAGATAGAGGCACTAACGTTAAAGTTAGAAGATTCAAAGGCCAATGAGGCCAACCTAACAGAACAAGTGTCAAGTTACCATTCACAGCAAGAAAAACACCATGAGGAGTTAAACAGGCTGAAATCGGAATTAGAGATCACGGAACAAACAAACAAAGCAGAAACTGAACGGCTGACCGGAGAATTGCAGAATCTCAAAGACACTGAGAGGACTCTAACTAAGGAGAATCAAAATCTAACGGCCAGAGTCAGCCATCTTGAGAAATACCAAGCAGAGGATCAACAGCTTACAGAAGAATTGGAGAGTCTTAAGGACAATAGGAAGACTGTTAGTGAGGAGAATCAAAATCTAATGATGGAAGTCAACAGAAATAATGACATTACACAGAAACTGAAGCAGGTGGAATCTTTGGATGAGACAAGTCAGGCAGAGATCCAAACGTTGAAGCAGAAAATGCATGTTCTTCAGACAAATGAAGAATTTCTGATGGAGAAAAATAAGCACCTTGTAAATGAGCGGGATCGATTTGAATCTCTGACAAAGGCACAAAAAGATAATTATAAAAACCTGAGGTCAGATAATCAAGGTCTTCAGAACCAACTTGAGAACGCTTTGCTGACTATCTTCAACAAGAATAAGCTGTTAGAAACGCAAACAATGGAAATAGGTAGTAAGCAGCAAACAATAGAGAGGCTTTACTTGGAGTTAGGAAATCTTAGGGACAATCTGACCAGGCGTGGCCAGGCGTCAGTCTATGTATCCACACAGATAAAGAAAGAACTGGGCCGGCTCGCAAATATTTTGTCTGATGCAAAAAAGACATTGGCGGAAAGAGACACTTACATAAGAAGTCTGGAAGAGGAGAAGTTTGCTTTAACTCAGGAGAATCAACATATGACTGATGAGATTTCAAATCATGGATCTATCATTCAAAGTCTTAGGGAGGAAGTGCAGGAACTCAAGTGTCATCTACGAGAAGTGGACAAGGAGACCAGGCTACAGGAGTCAGTCTATGTAACCACACAGACAAAGAAAGAACTGGGCCGGCTCGCAAATATTTTGTCTGATGCAAAAAAGACATTGGAGGAAAGTGACACTTACATAAGAAGTCTGGAAGAGGAGAAGTTTGCTTTAACTCAGGAGAATCAACATATGACTGATGAGATTTCAAATCGTGGATCTATCATTCAAAGTCTTAGGGAGGAAGTGCAGGAACTCAAGTGTCATCTACGAGAAGTGGACAAGGAGACCAGGCTACAGGAGTTAGTCTATGCAACCACACAGATAAAGAAAGAACTGGACCGGGTCGCAAATATTTTGTCTGACGAAAAAAAGACATTGGAGGAAAGAGACACTTACATAAGAAGTCTGGAAGAGGAGAAGTTTGCTTTAACTGAGGAGAATGAAGATAAGACTGATGAGATTTCAAATCATGTATCTATCATTCAAAGTCTCAAGCGTCATCTACAAAAAGTGCAAGAAGTCCATAGGACTAATGAGCTGACTCTGGAGGAAAAAGACACCTTTATAAGAAATCAGGAACAGGAAAAGTTAGCTTTCATTGAGGAGAAAAAATGTATGAACGATGAGCTAAAACACCATGAATCTATTAATGAAAGTCTTACTAAAGAAGTGCAGGAACTCAAGTGTATGCTAGGAGAAGCTCAGGAAGTCTATAGAAAAAATGAAATGACCTTGGAGGAAAGAGAAACTTCCATAAAAACTCTAGAAGAGGAGAAGTTATTTTTAAGTGAGGAGGGTAATTGTATGAAGGAAGAGCTTGAAGGACTCAATGAACAGGTTCATTCACTTGAGGATCAACTGCGAGAAGCACAGGAAGTCAACAGGAATAATGACCTGATGAGTTTGGAGGAAAAAGACACCTTTATAAGAAATCAGGAACAGGAAAAGTTAGCTTTCATTGAGGAGAAAAAATGTATGAACGATGAGCTTAAACACCATGAATCTATTAATGAAAGTCTTACTAAAGAAGTGCAGGAACTCAAGTGTATGCTAGGAGAAGCTAAGGAAGTCTATAGAAAAAATGAAATGACCTTGGAGGAAAGAGAAACTTCCATAAAAACTCTAGAAGAGGATAAGTTATTTTTAAGTGAGGAGGGTAAATGTATGAAGGAAGAGCTTGAAGGACTCAATGAACAGGTTCATTCACTTGAGGATCAACTGCGAGAAGCACAGGAAGTCAACAGGAATAATGACCTGATGAGTTTGGAGGTAAGAGACACCTTTATAAGCAATCAGGAACAGGAAAAGTTAGCTTTTATTGAGGAGAAAAAATGTATGATTGATGAGCTAAAACACCATGAATCTATTAATGAAAGTCTTACTAAAGAAGTGCAGGAACTCAAGTGTATACTAGAAGATGCTCAGGAAGTCTATAGAAAAAATGAAATGACCTTGGAGGAAAGAGAAACTTCCATAAAAACTCTAGAAGAGGAGAAGTTACTTTTAAGTGAGGAGGGTAAATGTATGAAGGAAGAGCGTGAAGGACTCAATGAACAGGTTCATTCACTTGAGGATCAACTGCGAGAAGCACAGGAAGTCAACAGGAATAATGACCTGATGAGTTTGGAGGAAAAAGACACCTTTATAAGAAATCAGGAACAGGAAAAGTTAGCTTTCATTGAGGAGAAAAAATGTATGAGCGATGAGCTAAAACACCATGAATCTATTAATGAAAGTCTTAGTAAAGAAGTGCAGGAACTCAAGTGTATGCTAGGAGAAGCTCAGGAAGTCTATAGAAAAAATGAAATGACCTTGGAGGAAAGAGACACTTACATAAGAAGTCTGGAAGAGGAGAAGTTTGCTTTAACTGAGGAGAATGAAGATATGACTGATGAGATTTCAAATCATGTATCTATCATTCAAAGTCTCAAGCGTCATCTACAAAAAGTGCAAGAAGTCTATAGGACTAATGAGCTGACTCTGGAGGAAAAAGACACCTTTATAAGAAATCAGGAACAGGAAAGGTTAGCTTTCATTGAGGAGAAAAAATGTATGAACGATGAGCTTAAACACCATGAATCTATTAATGAAAGTCTTACTAAAGAAGTGCAGGAACTCAAGTGTATGCTAGGAGAAGCTCAGGAAGTCTATAGAAAAAATGAAATGACCTTGGAGGAAAGAGAAACTTCCATAAAAACTCTAGAAGAGGAGAAGTTACTTTTAAGTGAGGAGGGTAAATGTATGAAGGAAGAGCGTGAAGGACTCAATGAACAGGTTCATTCACTTGAGGATCAACTGCGAGAAGCACAGGAAGTCAACAGGAATAATGACCTGATGAGTTTGGAGGAAAAAGACACCTTTATAAGAAATCAGGAACAGGAAAAGTTAGCTTTCATTGAGGAGAAAAAATGTATGAGCGATGAGCTAAAACACCATGAATCTATTAATGAAAGTCTTAGTAAAGAAGTGCAGGAACTCAAGTGTATGCTAGGAGAAGCTCAGGAAGTCTATAGAAAAAATGAAATGACCTTGGAGGAAAGAGAAACTTCCATAAAAACTCTAGAAGAGGAGAAGTTATTTTTAAGTGAGGAGGGTAAATGTATGAAGGAAGAGCGTGAAGGACTCAATGAACAGGTTCATTCACTTGAGGATCAACTGCGAGAAGCACAGGAAGTCAACAGGAATAATGACCTGATGAGTTTGAAGGTAAGAGACACCTTTATAAGAAATCAGGAACAGGAAAAGTTAGCTTTCATTGAGGAGAAAAAATGTATGAACGATGAGCTTAAACACCATGAATCTATTAATGAAAGTCTTACTAAAGAAGTGCAGGAACTCAAGTGTATGCTAGGAGAAGCTCAGGAAGTCTATAGAAAAAATGAAATGACCTTGGAGGAAAGAGAAACTTCCATAAAAACTCTAGAAGAGAAGTTATTTTTAAGTGAGGAGGGTAAATGTATGAAGGAAGAGCTTGAAGGACTCAATGAACAGGTTCATTCACTTGAGGATCAACTGCGAGAAGCACAGGAAGTCAACAGGAATAATGACCTGATGAGTTTGAAGGTAAGAGACACCTTTATAAGAAATCAGGAACAGGAAAAGTTAGCTTTCATTGAGGAGAAAAAATGTATGAACGATGAGCTAAAACACCATGAATCTATTCATGATAATATTAGAAAACAGATGCAGGACTTCAAGTGTATACTAGAAGATGCTCAGGAAGTCTATAGAAAAAATGAAATGACCTTGGAGGAAAGAGAAACTTCCATAAAAACTCTAGAAGAGGAGAAGTTACTTTTAAGTGAGGAGGGTAAATGTATGAAGGAAGAGCTTGAAGGACTCAATGAACAGGTTCATTCACTTGAGGATCAACTGCGAGAAGCACAGGAAGTCAACAGGAATAATGACCTGATGACTTTGGAGGTAAGAGACACCTTCATAAAAAATCAGGAACAGGAGAAGATTGCTTTAATTGAGGAGAATTATCGTGTGATTGATGAGCTTAAACACTGTGACTCTATTCATGAAAATCTTAGGATAGAAGTGCAAGAACTCCAGTGTCAACTAAGAGAAGCACAGGAAGTCAACAGGAAAAATACTGAGATGACCTTGGAGAAAAGAGACACTTCTATAAAAACTCTAGAAGAGGCAAAGTTATTTTTAAGTGAGGAGAATCAAAGTATGAAGGAAGAGCTTGAACTTCTTAATGAACAGGTTAATTCTCTTGAGGGTCAACTAAAAGTCGCGCAGGCAGTTCACAGGGATTATGACGAGATGATTCAAAATCTGGACTGTGCAGAATCTTTGAATGAAAAAAATCAGACAAAGATACAAAATCTGAAGGAGGCATTGTCTGATCTCCGGAAAGAAATAGAGCTTCTTAATGACAACAATGATATCCTTGAAAATGACCGGGAACAACTTGAGTCACTGGCCAATGGACAGAAAGATGAAATTGAACATTTGAAGTCGGCTTTACAGGAACATCAGTCCCAACTGAAGGATGCTGAGAAGTCAATCAGGGAGTCAAAAAGACTAGTTGAACATCAACAAAGGGCAATTAATTTTAAGCAGCAAACGACAGAGTGTTACCACTCAGATTTAAAAAAACGTTTCCACAACCTTAAACAACAATCTGAAACGAGACAGGAGGAGGAGAATTTAGCAGAGTTATGGAGGAAAGCTGAAGAGGGTAGACTTGGTTTACCTCAGGAGACTCCTGCTGATGAGAATCATACTACAAGTTTGTTGAGTCGCTGTAGTAAAGGTGTACTGAAAGCAGGTATGTACGTTGGTACTGCCTCTGCAGGTGTGCTTATTGCAATGGGTTTCCTGTCCAGGGGAATAGAAGCTAACTGTAATTCAAACCCTCACTCCGAAACGTCTGACTTTACCTCCACCCTGATGGAGCCCTTCCTCAACGTAAACAACATAGGGCGACCATTCTAAAATAGGGCATTGAACATAGTCCTTATTTGTATCTGTTAATGTGAGGGCAGAATGGTGGAGCAGAAGCACCGCCACGTCACAGGAAGCAGCTTGTGATTTATCTTTTCACAGAACCACGCACATTAGGTCAATATGTATGAATGTGAATGTTGTTGAAGACGAGATCAGCTTGTGTTGGTTAAAAAGTATAGATAATAGATGTACAAATGCATTTAAGGGGCGCAGTGGTTAGGGCGCGCATCCCATGTGTTGAGGCTCTCGTCTCGAGCGGTAGGCCCAGGTTCGCTTCCACCCGTGGCCTCTTTCCGCATGTCATTCCCCACTCTCTCTCCCTGGTTTCCGACTCAATCCACTGTCCTATCTCTGCATTAAAGGCACAAAAAGCCCAAAAAATAAAAATCTTTAAACAAATGCATTTAAATGAGTGTCAAAATTGGATGATTAAAATCAGAGGCTACTTGGTATTTAACATAGAACGTTAACAAAAGGCTGTTTTCTAAAGTCCCCATCAAACAGAACTTCAGTATCAAACTTTAAGTGTGCTGCTAATTATTTTAGAAAACCTAGTTCAAGGCAGTGGATTCAGACATTAAGAATAACTATATATAAATGATCATTTTTTAACCTGATAGTCTTTTTTGCTTTTGTATCTCATGAATAGGCATCAATATTAACTCATATCTGTTTAATAACAAGCTAAAAACTTTGATCTAAAACAAATGTTTATGCATTAAAATGGTGTACACTGCATGTGCTGACAGGATGTTCAGACATTCAAATCAATCTAGGTTATCACATTTGTAACATAATATAATAAAAAACTTCTATAATAAATCCAGATTGTATTTAATTATGTATGAACAAATGACTTCATGCTTCACACATGCAGAAAACTCCTGAAATTTAGGACATTTTTCAGGTGAGCAACATGTGTGAACGCAAATGGACGATTTATTTTTTATTGTGATACATAAATAATGAGTCCTTATCATCTAACATGAGCAGACAAGGCAAACCAGCCCTCTCGCTCTCTCCGTTTCTCCATCTGAAAATCAAGATGTATTTAGATGTAAGAAAGGTGGTAAAAGTTTGCTGAAACCTTTAAACTTCCATTAAATCATTTCTTTATGCGTTTGCTTACTTCTGCTTTGTCGTCTCTTGTATCTCCTCCAGGACTGTAAGATAACCCTTCAGAGCCAGCAGATCTGAATTACATAAATGATAACATAATACAATTATTATGGCATGTTTTTATGTTAGTGTAACAGTCAGTATTGTCCTGACTGGATCTGAAATAATTATGTCAATACATTCTTTATCTAAAAAAGGTGAAATCTGATTAATTGTTAATTGTGAATTGTTTTATAAGAAACCAAGGTTGTTAAATATTGGGCTGCTTATGATCAAAATCCACAATGCATTATGGGAAATAAGTGTCATGTCAAGGAACGCCACTCTCATCTGAGAGAGCAACTTACCGTCTACCCACACCACTAGTCTGGGACAGGAGCTCCTGTGCAGTCAACAGCATGGATTCCTCTGGACTTCCCACTCGTTCAGCTGAGAACAATGTGATACAATGTTGTTGTTTATTTTACAGTGAAAGGAAATAAATTAATCAGACAGACTGAACATACCTGCTGAATGTGGACTGATGGCAGAACGGGGAATGGGGGAACCAGAGGATGAAACTTTAGATGAAACACTTTGTTTCTGTTGATCGATGAGCTCTAGCAGGCGACCCCTCGCTGCTGCACTTTGTCTGTTCAGCTCCAGGAGGCGCTGTTCCACACTGCTTGCAGAAGGGGAACTTGGTGATGTTGTCTAAAAAAAGAAAGAGAAAAACATGTTTTAAAATTTACTCGGGCAGAAGTTATTTTATTCACCACTCTCTCCAAATCTCACATTTTAACTGCATTTAATTATCTATACTAGAAAGACCAAAGGCCAAATTGGTCACTGCTGTCTGAACTCACATTGACTTTTTGTCTAGAAAATATTTTTGACACATTTCAAAGATAAAAGGAAGTTTTATGTTTCAAGTGCATGAGGAAAATGTAAAGCTCCTGTGAGGAGTTTCTAACTGCTTATTAAACAGACTTAAACTCATACTGATGCCTCTTAGTCACCTATTTCCACGGGGGCACCAATATCAGACACAAAGCGGAAGTTCCTCACAACAATTCTAATTATGACAGAAAAATTCTTGATAAAATGGGAAGCTACCATCAGAGCTCACGTGGGGAGGTTACCTGAGTAATTAGCTGCTCCACATCAGCAGCCTGGACATGCCGACTCCCTCTTCCTGTGCTGCTGGAAACTGAGATCCTCCTCTCCCTAACACTTCCAGTGTCACTGCTGCTCTCAGGGGATCTTCCGACCCCTGAACCGAGGCTCTTAGCCTGGCTAAGCTGGGCCTTGATCAAGTTGTTCTGTTCACTAAGCAGAGTGATCTCTGCGAGAATTGCCTCTGGAGAGAGGCGTGAGTTGAGAGCATCAGTGGTTGTTAATGAAGTAGTAGAGGGAAGGCTGGGGAGAGGAAGGCTTGCGAGACTGGAGGATGAGCTGTGGACCTGGAGGTCCTCACAGGAACGCAGGGTGTCTAAAGGAGGAATCTTCTGGTGCAGCCGTACTGAATGAGTCAATGAAAAAAAGGGTATAAGGCACAAGACCTAAATCCGCTAGTATCTATAAAAGGACAAGCATTGTGTTGCACTAGCTATGCGCAAGTGCAAATGTAGCCTAGTTTGAACATAATTTCTGATTCAGGACAGAATTTTTTTTTTTATTTTTTATTTTTTATTTTTTTTTTTTTAAATGGTTGTAGATTAAGGATGTAATCAATTCAATTCAAACAACTTTATGAATCCTAGGACTTTTCACCCTAACTTAAGACAGAACTTATACATAGCTGGTGCAACATGTCAAAGGCAGTTACCAGGAAATTGTTGCCAGTTGTCTATCTGTTGAGGGGGGGAGAGCAACACAGCAGGAGAAACAGGCGACTGTAATCGTTCACGATGCTGCTCAGCAACTGGTGCAGACTGGAGAGCTGTTGAGGGCAAAAACAAGTTATTGGCTATTTACTCGAAAATGTTTATACACAAACAATCACACAAAGAAACAGTGTGAACCTGAAGCTTTGACCCTGGAGTCTTGGGGCGGGTCCATGTGAGCCTCCAGTAGGCCTAGTCCACCAATCACCAACAACACTGTGTCCAACTTCTGCTCCAGCTCTGATGTCCGTTGCAGCAACCCTGCCTGAGAGGAACCAAACACAAACTGATTATTAGCCCAGTTTGAATTTGGACAAGAAAGTAGAGTCATCTGGTGTACTGTGTTTCACCTGCAGGGTTGCTGCCTCTTCTCTCAGAGTCATCGTCTCAGCAGTGAGAGCATCAATCAGCCCACGCTGCTCTCTTAACGCCTCCTCTAGTCCTCTTCTCTCTTGAGCTTCTTCCTGAGCCTTCTCTTCCCTCTGAGGACAGTTTGGATCAACAGTAGTCATTCAAATGAATGATCATCCAGCAGTTTCAAAGATCAATGCAATACTTAGCTGAAATAGTACATGAATAGGGACACAGGTTCCACATCACAGTGCATGTGATCTATATTAAAGGGGTTACACATGCAAAAACAATTGAATTGCTTGAATTGAATTGAACTGTATATTACACTGCCACCAACATGTACTCATTTAAATTACCTGTTTGAAGAGGTGCACTAAACGTCCCAGAGTGGAGACCAACAACACAGAGAATCCTGTGAGCCCCTGTGTTCTGCTCTGTTTTTGACTCTGTGCTGAAGCTGCTTCAAAGCTGGGACTCAGAGTATCCAAGTCTGCCTCCACCTGACCCAACATAGCCTGCAGCAGACCCAGACCGGACTGATCAGCACTGAGAGAGGCAACAGAGGAGCCATCCAGCTCCAAACTCTGAGATAAACACTTCCTGGTCCTGCCGCAACGACTACTGTTCTTGCCTAAAAGTAAAAAAACAGACAATAACACAATTTTTATTTACTCTTGTATACTGCAGTGTTAGGCAGTCTATATAAAATGTTCTCTTGTCCTGGCACTTATTTTGGAGATTCTTGATATTACCTGACTGGTTGAGAGGCAGCTCAGGGTTAAGCACCTGAGAAACCAGAGCTGACGGCTCCTCCTTTCCTTCCTCCGTCTCACTTTGTCTGGACCTGACACGCTTAACAGCCACTGTGGCATTAAGAGCTAGAAAATGATGGGATTATTTCATCAAAACCCAAATATTTTTAAACTGTGATGACTGCATGATAAATGCATAATTTGCGTAATTGAGCTCCACTTTTCATCCTACCTCTTTCATCGGGTGCTCTGCCTGATGTACAGGGGGTCACAGGAACATTATCTCTGTCTGCATGGTCAGACTTAGGATGATGGACTTTTTGTATCGCTCTACCATGAGACTGTACCTTCATTTTTCGTACATTTGCCCTGCAAAGCACCGTAAATGTTGTGTAACTAAAACTTAAATGTACCCGTCAGAAGGGGCAAAAGTATTTTTTTTCTCTTTGATTTTTTTGATGAGTGCTTGTTTGTGGGCATTATTACCTTCTGATTACATTATAGTTTGAACTGCCAGCAGGACAGACATCTTCATCACTGTTGTCTTGCTCTGGAGATTCTACTTCATTAAGAGCCTGAGAGAAAAAATGTACAAATGTCAATATCTTAATAAAGCATAATTCAAAAAAAAAAAAAGCAAAACTAGGTTGGAGTACACTTACAGTACAGTAACTTGGAGTTAAAAAAAATAGAAAGATGAAAACTTGAAAATCACACACATACACACACCTGTTGATCCATCATAGACTGGCTCAATAGTGACAGCTGAGTTGGAGGATCTGGTCTCTGGAGCACAGGCAGCGCTGAGTCAATGTCACAGTTTGGAGCCATCGTCACACTGGGGTGCCCTGCAGAAATATATCAACACACAGGTATGCTTTGAAGTGTCCTGAAGAAACAATACTGGCAGGGAGCATGAATACATGAACGTGTAGCGGTGACGGAGTCAACGAGAAGCTACCTACCTGTTTGCCTACGAGGAGCATCTCCAAATAAATCTTTGACAACAGCCATGGCTCTGTCAGAGCGAGATAGCACATCCTGCAGCAGAAGCTGGTCTGAAAACACCTGCAGCAGCAAGACAAGCCGCCGCCAGGAGTTTGTGAGTGCTTTTTTAATTTTTTTATTTAACAGGCTTTCCTAAATTATTAAGTATGAAAAGCTGTCAGTTGTATAATTCGAAAAATGATCATACAAACCTCCCTCATGATGCTGAGGCTGGCTTGGTCCAGAGGTGCAGGGCTGCCAGGGTGTCTGAGACGGCGCTTTAGGGCTTGCTCTCTCAGCTCCCACTGAGCCGCAGCCTTGTTGTGGGACTTGTGAATCTCATGCCGATGGCTCTGAAGCAGAAGCGAGCAATCAGACAAGCAGATATGGGCTGATGTTATCATTTCAAATGTCCCAGGACTATCAGCTGAGCTCACTACTAAATTGTGTTCAGGTGACACCCTGATGCAACTTTTGCCAACTCCTGACACTATTGCAGTTCAGATGAAACAGTATATTGCTTTTCAGATGTACTCTCATGTCTATAAAACTAAAGTAGCACAAATAAATAAGCACAAGTCAAACATCTTACCAGCTCTGCAGGGGTCAGCTTGTGCACAGAGAGGTCACTTACGGTGCTCTGAAACCGTCAGAGAGAGAGCTGAAATCACTCATTATCACAGTTGCCTCTTTTTTTTTTTTTTTTTTAAGGAGTGTACAAGTATAATAACATTAAATAGTTAAATTGGACAAGTGAAAAGGTTAAAGTACTCACCACCCACTCTTTTTTGGTAGCTGCTGCCTTCTTGGGGCGAACAGACTGTTTTCCTTTGGTCTGTTGTTGTGAACGCCCAACTCTAACAAACGACATCTGTTCACAGGAGTTTCAAACCATGTAGTTATCACATATCAAGCCATTAACATCACTTAATTACAAAGTGGAAATGTTAGGAGTCTGCTATGGGCTAGCCTTGCTTCACCTAAACTAACACATAACCTCTTACCAAGCGAGCTAAATGTTAAAACAGCACTTACGTTTTGGGCTAACAATCCCCCTTGAATGGTCTTTCAGGTTGTTTCAGACTCCGTCGCCACAGTTTATCTTTTCCTTGAAGTTGAATGACATCAAAATCACATCCCCCAGTTTGTTGTGAGAAAGTTTTTTTTTAAACAGTTGCGCGCCACTTCCTGTGCTGTTGCTACGGACACCGCTTCACGGTGATGCATGATGGGAAATGAAGTAGCCTACGGGCGAGCGAGGAGGCTCTTTCTCTTCTTCTTCTTCTGTTGGATTTTATGACGGTAAGCATCCATTAAGCGTTATATTACCGCCATCTGGTGGCTCTTATGATCTTATAGCGCACTAGGCCTATGTTTATATAGTCCACCCCATAGTCCTCCCTTATGTGGGAGCCTATTTGTTCCTTAATCCTTCCTGGATATTGTGCAGATCCGGTGTGGTGGTTACCCCTTGTTGCCTGATCTGTATCTTCCTTGCACTCATCATAGCAGTCCTTGTTTTCTCCACATCTCCCACATCGTCTGACTCCTATACAACTGCCAAATACTCTTGACAGCTGTAGCACCTGAGAGGAGCTTTCTCATAGGGCCTTACCCTGTAGCACACATTTAAAAAAATAAAAAATAAATAAAAAAAACTCTCTCAGGCTCCTCTTCATCAAAAGACAAACAAACAGATAAGGTTTCTTCCCCCTTGCTTTCCTGAAATCAAGTTAGTCTATATGCATCACAGGCTCCTTGAATGGTCAGAAGTGCCTCTGCCTATACGGTAAGAGGCAAGCCACTAAACTCCTTTCTTCCTTGCCTCTGATTGGGAGGAGCCATCAACTATAATCCTCTCCAAAAGTAGGCCTACACATTTTCAGGGCTCTGTCTCTATGACACTTAGATAAACGCTCAATAACAATTCCACCTGTTGTTATCATGATCGATCCTACTTCCCCGAGTTTTTGCCTAACAGATTTTCAAACAACATGTGGATCCTTGAAACAGGCAAGCACTTTAAAACCAACACCGTATGTTGTGGATAGAACAGCCGCCTCACAACCAGAGGGTTCTGGGATCAACCCACGGCCAGGTTATCCACGTGTGGAGGTAGATTGTTCTGGCTTTCTCCCATTGCAGAGGGTCCAAGAATTTGAATTACCCATACTTAAAATCACCCAGTGGCAAACCTATTAGAGTTGGCCTACTAAATGTTTGCAAAAATAGGTTACACACTCACAGTCACACTCACACTCACTCCACTAGATGGCACAGTCAGCATGTAAATCCTGTCATGGCCAGAGAATTGAAGCGTGCAGGCCATGGCCAAACACTCAGTGGTTTTCCTGTCTGAGACAATTGAGTTTCATTCAGCACAAAACTCAATAGAACTATGAAAATGGCTCCAACCTAAACGGACAGCGATGGGAGATGTTTCGTAAAGATGCTTAGAAGCAACAAAAGGAGTGTGTTCTGATAACAAACAAAACATAAAACCATGCAGGCCTTTGTCTATTTGGCTTTGGATAAAAGCGTCTGCTTAATGAATCGTAATATGGTTGACTTAAAAGTTTGTGAAAGAGATATTTATGATGGAGGATTGTAGTTTTACATGATTTTACATTTCTAGGATAATAGCCTACATCTGTCTTGCATCAAAAATAATAGTTTATCACATTTCAGTCTGCACAAGGGTTTTATTTCCAAAGGTTTTAACCGGAAGTTGAAATTTGTTCTTCACTAGAGCCTACTTTACGCACAACTGGCAGTTCAAGGGGGCTGTGTGTGTTTCCGAGTAACTTGTTGCACGCCCCCCTCACTCTGACGCAAAGTAACACAGCCTGCGCGCTTTAGTTCAATCCGGCTGTTCTTGCTCCAGACTTGGTTTGCTGTCTTCTGGCGTCTAACAATGCAGACCGAGCCACAAAAGTTTGAAATGTTATCTTTGCGTACGGATCAGAAGGCGAGGGGTCTCCGGAATGACTGCAGCTTGGTTTAAACTCAAAGTGTTGGTATCTCTGTGGAAGAAAAAAAACAACCTTTTAAACAGTCAGTGGGAGATACTATCATCCGTGAGATTATTTTGTCTTCCTTTCTTGATTTTGCGAGAACTCTGAGGGTCTGCAACTGGAATATCAATTAGGATTGACTATATCATTCTGAAGATTCTTTTTAATTCAGTGGCATCTGTGGGAGCGTTTTGTTTTGGAAAAACTCTTGGATACTAACTTGTTGGTAACTTTTGGAGACATTGGATCTGAATTACGCACGGGATTTCTCTAACAAATGAAAGCTTCCAAGGGGTTTTTTTGCACCCTTAATTTACCCTCTCGGCTCCTTGCATCGCACCAATCCCAGGCATCACACTCCCCTTATCAGGTGAGGTAACCACGGGGAGTGAAAGTTTTCCAGTTTCTTCCCCGAGGATGTGGGGAGGAGGTTTCCCGACGTATGTTACCGTGATCGTGACTCTTGTCCTGGTCATAATCGACGTGAAGGCTAGCGGGGAGTACTGCCATGGCTGGCACGACTCTCAGGGCGTGTGGAAAGAGGGTTTCCAGTGCCCGGAGAAGATCGACGGAGACGACGCGATCATCTGTTGCGGGAAATGCGAGCTGCGCTACTGCTGCTCCAGCACAGACGCACGACTGGACCAGGGGAGCTGCGACAACGACCGGCAGGCTCAGGAGCCCGGCACAGAGAGCAAGGAGAACAAGGACTCTGGTGCAGGTATAAATAAACCTATCACACGATTTCAGAATAGACTACAAATACAATAGGCTATTGGAACGCAAGCCGAATTGCTGCTCCAATGAGGTGGCCTTTAACTAGCGTAGGCTATTGTGCTTTTTACAATCTTCACAGTAAAGGACATTTAAATTAGTATTAATGACAGGCCAGGTGGAATTGGGATAATGTCGTGCACAGCATGTTTTTATTCAATGTTTTAAATTGAAGATTTCATACAGTGTTTGGCTTCTTATAAAGTCAAGAACCAGGGTGAGGCACAGAGAGGGGCCATGCGTTGCAGAGCCCCCCTCTTGTCTAGTTGCCCCCTACTACCTAACTGTGGTTATTGCAACCCGAACACTCTCCATACTGAGTCACTGTGGCTAGTTTACGAGCTAACCCTGATTGGTTGAGTGATTCAGCCCTGTTAATCACACAAAAAAGTAACTAAATATAAAGCCTGCATAGACACAGATCAGACACATTTATTCAAAGGAGCATTTCGATTCGATATGAATGACATGCAATGACCCCTTTTTGTTAATGAAATAGGCTAAATACTCACTGTAGCTTTAAATGGGTTTTTTTGCAAATTAAACTGATTGCAGGAGTTTGCTTGGATTTTGAAGTATGGCTACTTGTAATTTTGACTTTGGACATCTTCTCTTTTAGTCCCTAAAGAATGAAGCTAAGAAGGTTTTATGTATAGCCTATGTTGCCACTCTGTTGTGTTGCTGTTGAATGTTAAACAGTATAGACGGAAAGGGTAATAAATTATATTTATTTGCATGGTTACAAAATCTTCATGCCACTCATGTTAATGCACGAGTCTGGCCACCTTAGTGAAAAGTCTGGACACGCTCCTGCCAACAGGATCTCCATGTTAAGAGCTTCATCTGCTGCCTGCTTCTGTTGGCAACAACAGCTGTGCAGGAGACAGCAGAATACCACTTAAATGTGTTCACAAATGGCAAACTGCGCCGTGCTACACTTATAAATAGCCATGTTTGTTCTGGCCTGTAACAGTGCAAAGTGGAGGCCGAGCTCAGATCACGCTGTCCCCACGGGGATCAAGTTTTGACTTGACCGGATCTTGGATAGTGGCTCATCTGAGGGTGCTGACAGCTCTGCTCATAAAGAAAAAAAAAAAAAACACAAATCACATTATCATTGTGTTTCAGACTTGTGGAGTCTGTTTCCCATCGTCAAATTCCCTGCTGTAGTCCTGCTGGTGTCTTTGGGCTTTCAAGGGATTCACAATGATTTAAACAAGTCACATGTACACATATTTAGAAACTAAAGTTAATCCATATCACAATATAAGGCAAGTTATACGTTTTAATAAGTGGATTAGGCAACAATACACTGGTCTCTTGTGTCACTCCTTAAATTCCCATATATCATTCCATCGTAAAGCCCATTGAAGCTGCATCATATCATAAATAAAAGATCAACAAGTAGATTACAGAACATAGAAATAGAAAAGGCAAATATTGGGCATCAGGAAGAAAGGAAACACTGCCTTTCTTCATGTTTCATGGAGGATATTCTGCCCTCTTTTTGGACCTCAAGCTATAATCTGTCATTTGCTAAGACTACCATGCCTTATCACTCCAGGAAGAGGTATATACATTTCATTCAATGGCTTGAAGCCAAAATAACTTACAGAAAAGCAGCTTTTTTCCTCCTAAAGAAGAAAGGAAGTGCATGTTTTTTTTGTTTTTATAGGCCTGGTTCAGTTTGTGCATTGAATTCATTTTCCATTCGCTTGCAGCCTATTAATCATCAAGGAAAGATACACACTGTAATGTCAATGGATAACAGGCAGGAAATTATTAATGTGCTCAACAAGAAGGAACACATGGTATTTAGGAACAAGAGAACGCCCAGGGGACAGCTTGGGGAGACAAGGGAGGGTCACAAAAAGACTGTGCCCAAAACAAGGGCTTAACAGAGGGGGGCTGCAGTTACTGCGGTATGGCTGCCGCGACTCAACTCAGGCAACAGGTGTGGAAGAGTGACAGCGAACAATAGGAGGGTCCAGCCACTATGTGCACAGGATGAGAAGGTCACACAGAGCAAGAAGTAAAGATTAAAATACTTTTTAAAATACAGAAGACAGTTAAGTCCCAGGAACAGTTCTTTTTGATTTGATGTACTGTATGCAACAGGATAGTACATCA